>NW_006399795.1:13703900-13709393 GCF_000299155.1 Elephantulus edwardii
CCCCCCCCCCCCCACCGCCCCCAGTCCACTTTACTATGCAGCTTTTATTCTGGACGTAAGTCATGCCGGTAATACCTAATCATGTATTCCTTTTATACCTTTTGACCAGAGAAGAGTTCGGCGTTGGAAGACAGCCGAGTCGTCACCGTCCCACTCTCGCTCTACCTTTTGGTCAGAGCAGGCAGGGATGGGCACTGGAAGACACTGCTATCGTCACTGCCTCTCATTTGCTCGGCCTTTTTGGACAAAGCAGGGATTGGTCCTGAAAGACAGATCTGTCATGACCACCTACCCTGTGCTCAGCCTTTAGGCCAGAGCTGGGATCGGTCGGCACTGGACAACATCCATGTGGTCACTACTGTCCCTTGCTTGGCCTTCTGGCTAGACAGGGCAGGATATGGCACCAGTGGTCACCACCTACACACTGCGCATCCTTTTTACCAGAGGTAGAGGTCACCACTGGAAGACAGCTGTGTCGTCGCCAGCCAAATCATATCCAGCTTCCTGGACAGAACAGAGATAGTTCTAGGAAGACAGCTCTGTCATCACCTCTCCAAACTTGATTGGGTTTTTTGGCCAGAACAAGGGTCAGCACTGGGAGACAGCCATACTATCACTATTACACTTCTCCGTTGCTCAGCCTTTTGACCAGGGAAGGGATTAGCACTAGAAGAAAACCGCATTGTCCCCATTTGATCCTTGGTAGGCTTTTTGGTCAGCAAAAGGATTGGTAGAGGCAGACAGCGATGTTGTCACCATCCCCCATTGCCCGGCCTTTTAGCCAGGGATGGCCACTGGGAGACAGGCATGTTGTCATCACCCACCCCCTTGCTCTGCCTTTTGGCTGGAACATGGATCAGCACTAGAAGACAGCCGTGTGGTCGATATTTCCCCCCTTGCTTGGCCAGAGCAGGGATTGGCACCAGAAGACAGCTGTGTCATCACCATCTACTCTTTATTCTGTTGTCAGCACCCTGTCCTTGCTTGGCCTTTTGTCCAGAAAAGGGATTGGAAATGAGAAAGAGTTGTGTTGTTACCACCCCGTCGTTGCTTGGTCTTCTGGTCAGAAAGGGATTGAAATTGGAAGACAACTATGTCCCCAACACACACTCATTGCCTGGCCTTTTTGGCCAGAGTAGGGATTGGCACTTGACTTTGTGATCACTGACCCCCTCCCCTATACACTCCTCATCCCCACTCCCCTTTAGCAAGAGAAGGGATCACTGCTCTCAGAGAGCTGTGTGGTCACCATTGCCTCCCTCCACTCTTAGCCTTTTTGGAAGACAATTGTGTGGTTTGTTGGCTTTTTTTTTACAATTGTGTTTTCACCACCCGCCCCTTGCTTGGCCTTTTGGCCAGAGCTGGTATTGGCACCGGAAGACAGCCATTCTATCAGCACTCCTACCTCGCTGGCCTTTTAGCCCAAGCCAGGATACAGCATAAGAACACAGCCATGTCATCACCATAACTCTCTTTCTCAGAATTTTGAGCAGAGCAGGGATCAGCACTGGGAGACGGCTGAGTCGTCACCACCTCCTTTCTCAGCATATTTGCCCAGGACAGAGCAGCACTGGAAGATAGCTGTGTGGTCACCACTGCCCTCGCTTTTCCACCTTTTTGGCCAGAGCAGCAGGGATGGGCACTAGAAGACAGTGAGTGGTGTGGTCACTATTCATTCCCCCCACATTCAGCCTTTTGCCCAGAGCAGGGATCAGGAGTGGAAGATAGCCATGTCGTCACTACTCTATCCTTCCTCGGCCTTTTGGCGGCATAGAGATGGGCCCTGGGAGAGAGCTGTATCGTCACTACCCTTGCCACTCTCCTCCCCTGCCCTCGACATTGTCCTGCCTTTTTTCATGAGAAGAGATCTTCACTGGAAGACAGCAGCAACATTTTATCACCCCTTGCTTGGCCTTTTAGCCAGAGCAGGAAAAGACACAGGAAGACAGCCATGTTGTTGCCACAGCCCCCAGTGCCCCGCCCCTTTCCTTGGTCTTTTGGCCAGAGCTGGTTTTGACATGGAATGACACCCAGTTTTTACCCCTGCCTTACTGTGCCTTTGACTAGAGCAGGAATTGGCAATGGGACACAGCTGTGCCGTCACCGTCTCCCCTCTTTTCAGCCTTCTTGGCGAAGGAAGCATGAGCACCGGAAGATCTCTCTTTTGGCACCACCTAACACTCTTGGCATCAATAGCAAGGAAATTAAAAGACGTATTGCCATAGGAAAGTCTGCTGTTAGGGACCTCTCCAAAGTACTGAAGAGCAATGGTGTCTCTTTGGAGACTAAGGTGCACCTGCTACAGGCCATGGTCTTTGCGATCACTTGTTATGCATCAGAGAGTTGGACAATGACTAAGGAGGATAGAAGGAGAATTGATGCCTTTGAGCTGTGGTGCTGGAGAAGAGTATTGAGAGTACCATGGACTGCTAGGAAAACAAACAGATTCATCCTGGAAAGGGTTAAACTGGGCGGCCCTTGGAGGCAAGGATTCTGGGGCTTCATCTAACATACTTTGGACATGTTGTAAGGAAGGACTAGTCCTTGGAGAGGGACATCATTCTTGGTAGGGTGAAGGGACAGTGCAGGAGGGTAAGACTGTCTGTCTATGAAGTGGACTGATTCAGTGACTGGGGTAATCGGGATGGGTGTAACGGAAACAGTGCAATTGGCACAGGACAAAGCAGAGCTTAGGGCTGTTGTACATAGGGTCGCTGTGAGTCACAAGCGACTCGACGGCACATAACAACAACAACACCACCCCTTGCACAGTGGGTCTTTTGCCCAAGCAGGGATCTGCACTGGGAGGGAGTCAAGTCGTTACCGCCTCTCCTCTCTCCCACATCGTTGGGCCTTTTGGCCAGAGAAGGGATCGGCATTGGAGGGCAATTGTGCCATCACCACCGCTGCATTTCTCGACCTTGTCCAGAGTAGGGATCAACACTGGAAGACACCCGTGTTGTCACCATCCACACCTTGCTCAGCCTTTCGGCCAAAGAAGGGATTAGGACTGGAAGGCAGCCATAATATAGAAGCCATACTGCCCAACCCCCTTGCTTCACCTTCTGGCCAGAGCAGGGATCAGGCGAGACAGCCTTGTCACCATCCCACCGTTGCTCGGCCTTTTGGCCAGGGCAGGGTTCAGCACTGACAACCATATTGTCACCACTCCATCCCTTGCCCAATTTTTTGATGAGAGCAAAAGTCAGGACTGGAAGATGGTGGTTTTGTCACCAGCCCCCACCTCCCTGCCACTCTGTTGCTCAGCCTTTTGGCCCAGTCAGGGATTGGCATTGGGAAATGGTCATGTTGATGTCATCACCTCGTCCTTACTTAGCATTTAGCGGAGACCGACACTGGAAGACAGCTACCATCACCATTGCCCTCGTCTGTGGGCATATTTGCCCAGAGAAGGGATCAAGACTGGAAGAGAGCCACGTTGTCACCACCTGCCTCTTGCTCGGCCTTTTGGTCAGAGCAGGGATCTGCACTAGAAGTCAGCGGAGTGGTCACTTCACTCCATACATGACCGTTTGTCCAGACCAGGGATCAGGAGTGGAAGATAGTCATGTCACCAGCCGCTCTTACTCTGCCTTTTGGCTAGACCAGAAATGAGCACTAGAAGACAGTCATATCTTCATCACGGCTTCCAAGCCCTGCCCCACCCTTCCTCTGCATTAGCATGGAAAGGGATCAGCATTGGAAGACAGCCATATTGTCACCAGCCACCCCTTGCTGATCCTTTTGGTTAGAACAGAGATCAGAACTGGAAAACAAGGGATCTCTGGTAGCCTAGTGGCAAGAAGCTGCACTGCAATCCCAGAGGTACATGGTTTGAATCCACCAGGTGCTCTGCTGGAGATGGAGGGGCAGTCTCCTCCTGTACCAGTCAGATCCGATTTGACAGTACACACACACACACACACACACACACACACACACACTAATTAAAAAAGGAACTAGAAAACAGCCAATCCACTCCATCCATACTAGGCCTTTTGGCCAGACTGGGGATTGACCCTGTAAGACATCATGTCATGTCATCCTCCAGAGCAGGGATTGGCAGTGGAAAACAGCTCTGTCGTCGCCATCTCCACCCCAACTCCACACCTGTTGCTGTGTTACCATCACCCACCCCTTGCTTGGCTATTGGGCCAGAGCAGGGATTCACACTGGAACACAGCTGTGTTGTTCCCACCCTGTCCTTGGCCTTTTGAGTAGTGAGAGGATAGGAATGGGAAGACAGCCATGTTATCAACACCACCCTTTGCTTGATCTATTTACCCAAAGCACAGATAGGAGACAGACATATCCACGCCACCTCACCTTGGTCTGCCTTTCGACCAGAGCAGGGATCTGCACTGGAAGACAACCGTTTTGTCACCACCCACCTCTTGTGCAGTCTTTTGTCCTGTCTGGATTGACACTGGCAAACAGCTGAGTGTCATGCTCAGCCTTTCAGAGCAGGGGTCAGCACTGGAGGATGCCATGTCCTCACCACAGCCTTTTGCTCTGCAGGACTCTGTACTGTGTGACAGCTGTGTTGCAATCATCCACCCCTAGCTCAGTCTTTTGGTCAGAGCAGGGATAGTTTCTGGCCAACAGCCTTGTTGTCACTATCTTTACCTTGTTCGCTTTTTTGGCTAGAAAGGGGAATGACACTGAAAAACAGCCAATTTGCTGCCACTCATTCTTCATTGGCCTCCTTACCAGAGCAGAGGTAGGGAATGGAAGACAGTCCTATCGTCACTACCACATCCTTGTTCGATCTTTTAGCCAGAAAGATAATTGGCAAAAGAACATAGCCGTGTCATCACCAATTACCCTTTGCTTGGTTTTTGGTCAGAGGAGGGATTGGGAATGGAAGACGTCCTTTTAATCACCACCACATCCTTGCTTGGCATTTTGACCAGCTCAGGGATTGGCACTGGAATACAGCCTTCCAGGTCATCACCACTGGCCCCTTTCTCTGCCTTTTGCCAATTTCCTCACTGACTCCGTTTGTCTTTTGGCAAGAGAAGGGATCACCACTTGAAAACAGCTGTGTAATCACTATTGCCAGCTTCTTCTCAGCCTTTTTGGCCAGAACAGGGATTGGCACTAGAAGACAGCCATGTGATCACTATTCCCTCCTTGTATGGCCTTCTGGCCATAGGAAGGATCATGAGTAGAAGACAATTGCATCATCACCACCCCATCCTTCCCTGACTTTTGGCCAGAAGAGGGACGATCACTGGAAGACAGCCGTATTGTCTTCATTCTCTTGCCCCCATTGCTTTGCCTTTCAGCTTGAGAAGGGATCCATATTGGAAGATATCTATGTCATCACCACTCATGCAGCCTTTGGACAGAGTAGGGCTCAGAACTAGGGGGAACCCATACCCACCATCTCATCCTGGCTCGGTATTTTGGCCAGAGAAGGGTTTTGGCATTGGAAGACAGCTGTGCGATCACCACTCACCACCTGCTCAGACATTCGGCCAGAGCAGGAAT
>NW_006399795.1:13709903-13760511 GCF_000299155.1 Elephantulus edwardii
GAAAAGATTCTTTCATTGTTTTACAAACCCTCCCCCAGGTCCCCTCCACCATGTAGCCCTCGCTCTAGTCTCCTGTGATGACAGAAATACACTGTGGGATATTTTTGTTATCATCATCCAACCCTTCCTTGGCCTTTTGCCAGAGCTGGGATCAGGAATGGAAAACAGCTGTGTTATCACTACTTTATCCTTGCTGGCATTTTGGTCTGAAAAGGGATTGATGTTGGAATATAGACATGTTGTCACAACCCCTCCTGCTTCCCCCATTGAACTGCCTTTTAGCAAGAGATGGGATTGCCACTGGAAGACAACTGTGTGGTCACCATTGCTCCCCTTGCCCCTCAGCCTTTTTTTTGACAGAGCAAGGATCAGCATTATAAGACAGCTCTGTCATCACTTCCTATCCCCTGTTCAGCCTTTCGGCCAGAGCAGGGATCAGAAATGAAAGAGCCTTATCGTCACACAGCATCCTCTTGTGGCTTTTTGGCCAGAAAAGGGATCAACAAATGAAGGCAGTGATACTATCCTCACCCACCCCTTGCTCGGTTTTTGGCCTGAGGAGGGATCGGGAATGGAAGGTAGAATTGTCATCACCATCTGATCCTTGCTTGGTCTTTTCGCCAGAGCAATGTTTTGTCACTAGAAGACAGTTATGCTGTCACCACCCACTTCTTGCTTGGACTTTTGGCCAGAGAAAGGATTGGAACTGGAAGATTCAAGCTGCCTGCCCTAACCCCGCCCCTTGCTCAGCCTTTGGACAAGAACAGAGACCCACAGCGGATGACAGACATGTCACCACCTCTACCCCGGACTCAGCCTTTTGGCCAGAGCAAGGATTGGCATTGAAAGACAGCCATGTCGTCACTACCCCACCTTGTGCAGACTTTTGTCCAGAGCAGGGATTGTCCCTGGATGGCAGAGATGTCCTCATCACCACTCCTCTTGCTTGGCAATTTGGCCAGAATGGGGTTCGGCACTGGAAGACACTCGTGTTCTCACTATCACCTGATTTCTTGGCCTTTTAGCCAGAGCAGGGTATGGCCAAGGAAGGCTGTTGTGTCGTCACCACAACCCGCTTTCTCAACCTGTTTGCCCAGGGCAGGGATCAGCACTGGGGGAAAGCCGTGTCGCCAGCACCTCTGCTTTACCTTTTAACCACAGCAGAGATCGGTACTGGAGGACAGCTGTGTCATCACCTCCTACATCTTTTCTTGATCTTTCTGGCCAGAGCAAGAATGGGCACTGGGTGACGCATGTTTCGTCACCCCTTCCTTGCGTGATCTTTTGACTTGAGCAGGAATTGGCACTGGCAGGGAGATGGCCATTTGGTCACTGTTCCTCCCTTGCATGGCCTTTTGGCCAGAACAGAGAACGAGAAGACAGCGCTGTCATCACCACCACTCAATTTCTTGGTCTTTTAACAGAGCAAGTACGTCATTGGAAGACAGCTGTGTTGTCACTACCATTCACTTTCTCGGTTTTTTGCCCAGAGCTAGGGATCAGGACTGGAAGGCAGCTGATCCCTCACCACCTTCCTCTTTGCTCAGCCATTTGGCCAGATCAGGGATCAGCCCTGGAAGGCAGCTGTGTCACTCACCCCTTGCTTAGTTTTTGTCCAGAGGAATGATCAGGAAAGGAATTTAGCTTTTTCACCACCACCACATCCTTCCTTGGCCCTTTGGCCAGAGCAGGCATCAGGAGTGAAAGACAGCCGTGTGGTCACTACCTCATCCTCCTTGACTTTTCTGCCAGTACAAGGATGACCATTGGAAGTAAGACAGGTTGTCACCACCATTCAATTTCTAGGCCTTTTGGCCAGTGCAGGGATAGGCACAGGATGACAGCTGTGTTTTTACCACCCCATCCCCATACTCAGCCTTTTGACCAGAGCAGATATTGGCCCTGGAAGACAGCCATTTCTTTACCACTCACACCTTGTACATACTTCTGATCCGAGCAGGGATCAGTACTGCAAGACACCACATAGCCATTACTCCGCCTTTTGGGCAGAGCAGTAATTGGCACCAGCCAAGTCGTCACCATGCCTGTTGCTCATCCTTTTACTTAGAGAAGTGATTGGCATTGCCAGACGGCTGTGCTGCTTGCACCGTCCCCGCCCACTTCTCGGCCTTTTTGTGTCTAGCAGGTCTTGACATTGGAAGGTAGCCGCATTGTCACCACCCACCACCCGTCTTCGTTGCCTTCCCACATTGCAAGAAAAGGGATCAATACTGGAAAAGAGCTGTGTGGTCACCATTATCATACCCTTCTCGGCTTTTTTGGCCAGATCAGGGATCGGACTGAAAGACAGCCTTAGGGTCTCCATGCCCCTGTCCCCAGTGCTCTGAGTTTTGGAAACGAAAGGGATTGGCATGGGAGGACAGCCCTGTTATTACCCCACTCCTTGCACAGCCTCTTGGCCAGAGAAGGGATTGGCAAAGGAAGATATCCATGTCATCATCACCGACCCCTTGCTTGGTCATTAGGCCATAGAAAGGATTAGGATTGGAAGACAGCTGTGTGGTTTCCACCCCATCCTTGACCTTTTGGACAGAACAGGGATCCTCCCTGGATGTCAGCCATGTCGTCACTATCCCCACTTTACTCTGCTTTTATGTCAAACAAGGACAGGCCCTGGGAGACAGCCATGTGCTACCACCTCCTCCCTTACTCGGTTTTTTTACCAGAACAGCAATTGGAAACACAAAACAGTCGTGACTCCATCCTTGCTTGGCCTTTTGGCTACAGCAGGGGTTGGAAATAGGAGACAGCCCTATTGTCACCACTGCCCCACCCCCACCTACCCAACCCTGTTGTTTTGCCTTTTGTCAAGTGAGGGATAAGCACTGTCACCACCACCTCCTTCTTGGCCGTTTTGCCCATAAACGTGATTGGCTTGGAAGAAAGCTGTGTCGTCACCACTCACCCCCTGCCTTCATTGCTTTGCCTTTTTGCAAGAGAAAGAATTGTCACTGAAAGCCAGCTGTGTGGTCACTATTCCCCCTTGCATGGCCTTTTGACCAGAGCAGGGATCAGGAGTGCAAGACAGCCGTGTGATCACTAACCTGTTTTCAACTCAGCCTGTGGCCAGAACAGGGATAAGCCCTAAAGACAGCTGTGTTGTCACCATACTCCATGCTTGTTGCTCTGCCTTTTGGCATGAGGAGGGATCAGCATTGGAAGACTGCCATGTGGTCACATCCATGCTGGGCCTTTTTTCCAGAGCAGGGAGCGGGACTGGACAACAGCCCTGTCGGCTTTTTGTCCAGTGAACGGTGTGCCATTAAAGATGGCTGTGCCACCCCCTCTGTTCCCTTTCTTGTCCTTCTTGCCTGACCAGGGACCGTCACTGGAAGACAGCCATGTCAACACCACCCCCCCATCACTGCTCTGTCTTTTGGCCAGACCAGGGATCAGCACTGAGAGACAACCATGACACCCCTTCTCCTGCTTTACTTTCTAAACAGAACAAAGATTGGGCCTGGCAAGTCCCTCACTCCACCCCCTTGTTGCTCAATCTTTGGGCCAGAACTGTGATTGAATTTGAAAATAGCCATGTTTTGTGGTTTTTTTTTATTTTTTATTTTTATTGTATTATTTTTACATGTACTGTCAAATCAGATCTGACTGGTACAGGAGGAGATTGCCCCCTCCTTCTCCAGCAGAGCATCTGGAGGATATGAACCGCGTACCTCTGGGATTGCAGTGCAGTGTCTTGCCACTAGGCCACCAGAGCTCCCTGAAAATAGCCATGTTTTAACCACCCCATCCTTGTTCAGCCTTTTGGTCAGAGAAAGGATTGGCATTGGAAGACAGCTGTACTGTCATCATTGGCCTACTTTTCTTGGCTTTTCTGGGCACATCAGGTATCAGTGCCACCTCTGCCTTTTGTCCAGAGCAGGGGTCAGCACTGGAAGTCAGCCATGCTGTCACCATCTCCCCCTTTTCTTGGTTATTTTGACCAGAATTGACAAGGGCACTAGAAGACTCACCGTTTTTCACCGCCCACCCGTTGTGTGATCTTTTGGCCCGAGCAGGATCAGTGCCAGGAGACAGTGAAGTCAGTATCTCCCCTCCTTGACCTTTCTTGGTCTTTTGGGCAAAGTAGGGATCAGCAATGGAAGAACACAAGAGGGACTGTCCCTGAATGACCACCATGTCATCACTACTTCCTCCCTTGATAGGCCTCCTGGCCAGAGCAGGGATCGGTGCTGGAAGCAGCCACATTGTAACCATCGCATTCTTGCTTGACTTTCTGGTAAGTTCGGGGATTGGCACTGAAAGGCAGTCATATCGCCTCAGCCTCCTTTTCTTTAGCCTTTTGGCTACAATAGGGATTGTCCCTCACTGGCAGTTGTGTCTTCAACCACCACTACCCGTGCTGGGCTCGGCACTGGAAGACAGCTGTGTGGTCACCACCCCTGCCTTGCTCTGCCTTTTAACTGGAGCAGGGATCGGCACTGGGAGACAGCTGTGCTCCAACCACCTGGCTCTTTTCTCAGACTTTGACCAGAACAGGATCGGCACCGGAACACAGTCATTTCTTCACTATCTACCCTTTGTGAGGTATTTTGGCCAGGGCAGGTATGGGACTAGAGACAGCTGTGTCATCACCACTCAATCATTGTGCAGTTTTTTGACCAGAAAAGAAATTGCCAAAGAAAAACTGCCATCGTCCACATTGTCATCATCCACCCCTTGTTCTTCGGTCTTTTGGCCAGAGCAGCAATTGGTACTGAATATGACTATGCCCCTACCTTGTTCCTCTTTCCCTCTTTTCTCAACCTTTTTGGCCAAAGCAGGATTGGCACTAAAAGACAGTCATTTCCCCCCACCATCCACCTCTTGCTCGGTGTTTTGGTCCTAGCAGGGATCTGTACTGGGAGACCGCCAAGTCATCATCACTTCCCTCACTTTCTCAGCCTTTTGGCCAGAGAAGGGATCAGCATTTGAAGAGAGCTGTGCCATCACCACTGCTCCCATTCTTGACCTTTTTGCCCACAGCAAAAATTGACACTGAAACACAGCCATGTAGTCACCACCCACAGCCTACCCCTCCCTGTTGCTTTGCCATTTGTCAGGAGAAAGGACCACCACTGGGAGACAGCTGTGTGGTCACCATTGCCCCCTCCCCTGCAGTCCCCACTTCTTGGCCTTTTTGGCCAGAGCCTGGATTTGCACCAGAAGACACCCGTGTTGTACCCACCCACCCTTCGCTCAGCCTTTTGACTTGATCAGGGGTTGGCAATTGAAGACAGCCTTGTGGTCACTATTCCCCCTCACCCACCGATACGTCCTTTGGGCCAGAGCAGGGATCAAGGATGGAAGACAACCATGTCGTCACCACCCCATCCTTGCTCGGTTTTTTGGGCCAGAAAAGAAAGACAGCTATTTCTTCCCCACTCACTCCTCACTCGGTCTTATGGACCAAGCAGGAGTCGACACTGGGAGACAGCCTTGTCCTCATAACCTCACTCTCTTTTTCTCTCCCGTTGCTTGGCTTATGGGCAAGAGAAGGGATCACCGCTGGACAACAGCTGTATAGTCACCATGGCCACACTCCACCCCTTGGCCTCTTGAGTCAGAGCAGGGACTGGCACTAGAGGACAGCCTTATTGTCACCTCTTCACCCTTCCTCGACCTTTTGGCTGGAACAGAGATGAGCACAGCACCCTTCGCTGCTCTCGTTTTTGGCATGAGCAGGAATCAGCACTGGAAGGCAGCTGTGTTGTCACTGTAGCCCCCTTGTTTGGCCTTTGGGCCAGAGCAGGGATCGACACCGGAAGACAGCTCTACCGTCACCTCCTCATCCTTCCTGTGCTTTTAAACCAGAATAGGGATCAGCACTAGAAGACACCTGTCCATCAACACCTCCTTCTGTTAGCAACATTTTTAGATAGAGCAGGGATTGGCCCTGAAGATCATGATGCCATTACAATCACCCCCTCGAACCCCCAGCTCAGCCTTTTGGCCAGAATAGGAATCGTCCCTGGACAATGGCCGTGTGGTCATTACCAACACCTTGCTTGGCCTTTTAACCAGAAAAAAAGATCTGTTTTGGAAGACAGCTATGTCATCACCATTTACATCCTGCTCTGACTATTGGCCAGAGCAGCGATCGACATTGGAAAACATCCATGTCGTAACCCCCCTATTCTTGCTTGACGTTTTGGGCAGAGCAGGGATCAGCACTGAAAGACAGCCATTTCATCACCGGAGCCCCCTCCCCCTCTTCTTTGGCTTTTGGCTGGAGTAAGAATCGTCCCTGGACGGCAGCTGCGTCTTCGCCAGCATCACTCCACTCAGCCTATGGCCACAGCTGATTTCGGCACTGGAACAGAACGATATGGTCGCCACTCCAGCCTTGCTCTGCTTTTGTCCAGAGAAGGGATCAGCACCAGAAGACAGCTGTGCCATCACCACCACCTCTCCTTTTTCCAGTCTTTTAGGCCAGAACAGGGATTGGCACAGGAAACAGTTGTTTGGCCGCCACTCATTCCTTGCTCAGTCTTTTGGCCAGGGCAGGGATTGGCACTGGAAGACAGCCGCATCATCACCACCTGCTGGCCCTGGCTTGATCTGCTGGCCTTAGTAGAGATTGGCACTGGATGACAGCTGTTTTGTCATCAACCCTGCCCGCCCCTTGAACATGTCCAGCTCAGCCTTATGGTCAGAGCAGGAATCGTCCTTGGACAGCAGCTGTATCATCACCATTACCATCTTATTCCCTTAGGTCAGCACTGGAAATAGCTGTGTCGTTACCACCCTTCTTGTCCAGTACTTTGGTCAGAGCAAGGATGCTCACTGCTGGACAGCTGTGCCATCATTTTGGCCAGAGAAGGGATCAGATTGAAACTGTCCAATTGTCACCATCCACTTCTTGCTGGACATTCTGGCCAGAGCAGGGATCAGCATGGAACACAGCTAGGTGGTCACTGTTGCCCCTTGCCTGGACCTTTTGGCCAGAGCAGGGATCAGGAAGAAAGACAGCCATATAGTTAGTCGCTTCTGCATCCTCGCTCGGCCTTCTGTCCAGAGCAGGATCTGTACAGGAAGACAGCTGTGCTGTCACACCTCCCTTTCCCCCGACCTTTTGGCCAGAGTAGATATTAACACTGAAAGGGACCTATTTTGTCACTTGCCTGGTTGTTTGGTCTGTGCAAGGATTGGCACTTGGAGCCAGTCAAGTTGTCACCACCACCCCCTTACTCAGCTTTTTCTCTGGTCAAGGGCTTGGCACTGGAAGACAGCTGTGCCGTCACCACCACTACACCCTGGACCCCCCCAGCCCCCGATGCTCTGCCTTTTAGCAAGAGAAGGGGTTGTGTTTGGAAGAGATCTGTGTGGTCACCATTGACCCTTGCCCTGTTCTTTAGGCCGGAGCAGGGATCGGGACTGCAAAACAGCCCTATTGTCACCACCTCATCCTTCGCCATTTTGACAAAAAAAGTGATCAGCTTTGGAAGGCATCATTGCTCAGCCTTTTGGCCAGAGCAGAGACAGGAGTAGAAAACAGATGTGTGGTCACTATTGGTATTCAGCCTTTTGGCCAGAAAAGGGATCAGCAAAGGGAGACAGCCATGTCATCATCACCCACCCCTTGCATGGCCTTTTGGCCAGAGGAGGGATCAGGAGTGAAAGACTGCCATGTGGTCATCAGAATTCTCATCATTCTTCAGCTTTTACCACAGCAAAGATCAGGAATGGAAAACCAGCCATTTCATCGCCTGCCACCTCCCCTTCTCCTGATGCTCAGCCTTACGGCCAGAAAAGGAATTGACATTGGAAGACAGATGTAGAGTCACCGCCTCATTCTTGCTCAGGCTTTTGTCCAGTGCAGGGATCGGGAACACCTTGTCATCACAACCCCACACTTGGGTGACAGCTGTGTCGTCCCCATTCGCCCCTTGCCAGGTCTTCTGCCAGACCAGGGATCAGCACTGAAAGACAGCCATGTTGTCACCACACCTTCCCTTGCTCGACTTTTTGACCAAAGACAGGGACTGACAGATAGCCATTTTGTCACCATCTCTGCCCTCTGACACCCCAAAACCATCCCGTTGGTCAGACATGGAATCATCACCACCCGCTTGGCCTTTTGGCTAGAGCAGGAATCTGGATTGGAAGAGAGTTCTAGCATCACAACCCCATCCTTCTTGGCCTTTTGGTCAGAAAAGTGATCGACAAAGGAAGACAGCTGTGTCATTATCTCACACCTCTTTCTCATACTTTTGGCCAGAGTGGGTATCAGGAACAGAAGATAGTCTTGTTGTCACCATCCCATCCTGTCTTGGCCTTTTGGCCAGATGAGAGATTGGCTCTTAAAAGACAGTCCTGCTGTCACCTCTTACCTCCCTTGCTAAGTTTTTTTGACCAGAGCAAAGCTTGGGATTGGAAATGGAAGAAAACCTTTTCTTCAACAGCCCCCTCTATTAGTGACCTTTCTGTTGCTCAGTCTTTTAGCCAGAGCAGGGATCAGAACTGGAAGACAGCCAATTTGGCACCACCCTATCCTTGCAATGTCATCATCGCCAACTGCCCCCCTTTGCTTGGTCCTTTGGCCAGAAGAGAGATTGGAATGTCACCACCACCAGATTTCTCAGCCTTTTGGCCAGAACAGGGGTAGACTCTGGATGACAGCCATATTGAGACCATCTACCCCTTGCTCAGTCATTTGGCCAGAGCAGGGATCAGTACTGAAAGACAGCTGTACATCAGCACCCCCGTAGATCCCTTTCTCGGCCTTTTGGCCAGACCAGGAATCACCATTGGAAGACAGTTAAATTGTCAACTCTTTCCCCACCCCCACCCCCATTACTTGACCTTATGGTCAGAGAAGGGATCAGCACTGAAAGACAGTCATGTTGTCAACAACTTCTCCCTTGCTATGTTTTGACCAGAGCAGTGATTGGGGCTGAAAGAAAGCTGTTTGGAGACGAGCCTCCTATCTCCACTCTCATTGTTTAGACTCTTGGTCAGAGTAGGAATTAGCACTGGAAGACAGTCATGCTGTCACCACCACCATCTTCCATTGCTTGACATTTTGACCAGAGAAGGAATTGATTGATATGGATTGAAGCTCAACATAAAAAATACAAAGATTCTCACCATTGGTCCAATTAGCAGCACTATGATATATGGAGAAGAGATTGAGGTTGTTAACAATTTGAGTTTGCTTGACTCCACAATAAATACTTTTTGCACCAGCAGTCAGGAAATCAAAAGACAAATTGCATTGGGAAAATCTGCGATCAGGGACCTCTCCAGAGTACTAAAAAGCAAAGATGTCAGTATAGAGACTAAGGTGTGCCTGATTCAGGACATGGTCTTTGCAGTTACTTGCTATGCATCAGAAAGCTAGAAAATGACCAAGGATGATAGAAGTAGAATTGAGTTGTGGTGCTGTAGAAGAGTCTTGAACATACCGTGGACCACCAAGAAAACAAATGGGTCTGTCTTGGAGAGGGTGAAACCAAGTTTCTCCTTAGAGGCTCTGTCACATATACTTTGGACATCTGGCCAGGAGGGACTGCTCCTTCATGCTCAGAAGGGTGGAGAGACAGCACAGGAGAGGAACACTCTGGATGAGATGGATTGATACAGTAACTAGGGTAATCAGGGTAGGTGTGTCAGAGTCAATGAGACTGGCTCAGGATAGGGCACGGTTCAGAGCTGTTGTACATAGCATCCTTATGAGTTGCAGGCATCTTGATGGAAACAGTGTAATCATCGGCCTCACCATGATTGCACCTTTGTCCAGAAAATGGATTGGCTCTGGAAGACACCATTTTTTAAAAAATTAATTTTAATGAAAGTTTACAAAGACTTAGGGTTTCCATTCACTGATTGTTGCACTTTTCTTCCTGCCCACCCCCTCCCCCCAATTCACTCTTCTCCTTGAAAAGTAAAAGAAAAACTCTTTCATTGTTAGGCAATCCCTCCCCCGAGGTCCATTCCACTGTGCAGCCATCATTCTGGACTCCTGTCATGACAACAATACCCAATCATATGTCCCTTTTAAACATTCTTCATCTATTTCAATGCAGTATACATCATTCATCCCCTCCTTCTCTGTCTTCCCTCAACCCCGACGTCAGTCTCATTTTACAACAGTGGCCCTATGCAATATTTGTCCTTTTGTGACTGAGATATTTCACTCAGCGTAATGTCCTCCAGGGTCATCCATTTTGAATAATATTGCATGAGTTCCTTGTTTTTCAATGCAGCATGGTATTCTATTGTGTGAATATACCACAGCTTCTCTATCGATTCGTTCATTGATGGGCACTTGGGTTGTTTCCAGTTCTTTTCTATTGGGAACAAAGCTGCAATAAACATGGGTCTGCATGGAAGACAGTATTTTTGTCACCACCCCACCCTTTGTGCAGTCTTTTGCCTTGAGCAGGGATCAACACTGGGAGACAGCTGTATTGTCACCATAAAACACCTTTCTCAGCCCTATTTGGCAAAAGAAGGAATCAGTCGTGGAAATCAGCTTTTCTGTTGTAGAGTAGATATCACACTGGGAAATATCCGTGTTATCACCCATCCCTTGCTCGGCCCTCGGCCAGAGGCAGGAACAGCAATGGAAGACAGCCACGTGGTCAGTATTCCCCCCTTCACGCAGTCTTTACTCCAGAACAAGGATCAGGAGTGGAAGACAGCTGCGTCATCACCATTCCATCCTTTCTGTCTTTGGACAGAACAAGGCATATTATCATTAACACAGGTGTATTATCACCACTCCCCCACCCCCTGTTGCTCTGCCTGTTGGCATGAGAGGGACTGGCATTGGAAGCCACGTTGTCACCACGACCCTTTTTGCTCAGCCTTTTCAATAGAAGCTGAGTTAGGCACTAGACATCCGTGTTGTCACCTCCCACCTCTTGTTTGGCCTTTTGCCCAGAGCAGGGATCAGTACTGGGAGATTGTTGATATCCCCACAACCTTTGTTTGGCCTTTTGGCTAGAGCTGGGATTACCACTGGAGGATATCTGTGTGGTTACCACTGGCCCCTGTTGGTCAGCTTTTTGGCCAGAGCAGGAATCAGCACTGAAACACATGCAATGCTTGCCTTCTCCCTTTCTAAGCTTTTTGGCCGGAGCAGTGGATTGTCTCTAGCTCCCTACTCCCATCCTGTTGCTCAGCCTCTTGGCCAGAGCAGGGATGTTTTGTCACCACCTACCCCTCGTGCAGTCCTTTGTCCTGAGAAGTATTGGCACTGGGTGACGGCTGAGTCATCACCACCACCCCTCACATACTTGGCCAGAGCAAGTATAGGAAAACAGCCAAGCTGTCACGACGTCATCCTTTCTCAGCCTTTTAGCCGGAGCAGAGATCGGCACTGGAAGGCAGCCGTGTTATCAGTACTCCCACGTTGCTCAGACTTTTGGCCGAGCAGAGATTGGAACTGGAAGGAAGCTATGTTGTCACCACCTCCCTTTGCTCAGCCTATGGACAGAGAAGCGATCAGCATTGGAAAGGAGCCATATCTTCAGCCTTTTGGTTCAGAGCTGGGATCTGCACTGGCAGACAGCCTGTCACCTCCACCATTCCATGCTCTGCACTCTCCCCCACTCCCTGTGCTGAGCCTATTAATTAGGGCAGGGACTACTGTGTCATCATCACCAACCCCACTGCTCACCATTTTGGCCAGAGAAGCTACAGATGTGGGAAAGCTGTGTTGTTACCACACCCATAGCTTGTCCTTTTGGCCAGAGCAGGTATCGGCACTTGACAACATTGTCATCACCATGGTTCCTTGCTTGGCCTTTTGGCCAGAGCAGGATCAGTATTGGAAGACAACTACGCATTGGAAGACAGCTGTGTGGTTACCTCCCAGCCTGTGTGTTAAGAGCTTCTTGTTCAAAATGGCTTCCCTATCCCATTAACTTACTTTGCTATGTGGATGGGCAGGAATATTCAAATAGGGCATGTTAGCCCATCTACAAGAAGATTGGCTAGTCTCACCAATCTAGAAGCTATCTCACCATTGATTAGTGTCTGCAGCAGAAGTGGAGAGTCTCATCACCAGCAGAGAAGCAGGCATGCAGTGGGTGCCCTACAGGACTAGAGATTCTTGCACCAGCTGGACTTACAACAGCAGCAGCAGCAGCAGTGGCTGAAGCAGAGGACTAGAGACTTGACGTGAGACAGAGCTGACCTTGCTACCCCTCCCCTCACAGAACCAGAGCTAAGAGCTTTTGCCCGTGTTTATTAGAGGACTGGGGTGGCAGGGGGAGGAGAGGCTTAATTGATAGGACTGAGGGCTTTGTAACATTGGCCTAACATCATGGAGCTCAAGGCCGAGATGCCTGTGAGCACATTTTGGAAGCTGTCATGACAGTATTCTGATATTAACCTGGATTATAACCTTTTTTACTTCCTCATTATCTGTTTATGTGATCTGAGCTATTGCATCAGATTTTAGACCCAGTTTACTGTAAGATTGTTGCTGCGATGAGTAGAAAGTGGTGGGGGAAAATGGGAGATGTGTCTGACCTCATAGGAATTGATTTTATGCTGTTGTTGATGGGGACAGTTTCCTTTTGTGAAGTTGATAAAAGTTAGATATGGCTGTCCCCATGTGTCCCTTGCTCTCTTTTGACATAGCCCTTGCTCAGCCTTTTGGTCATAGTAGGGGTTGGGACTGGAAGAAAGCTATGTATTCACCACAGTCCAACCACCCTCTACCCCTACCCCCATTGCTCTGCCTTTTAGCACTGAAGATTGCCATGTTGTAGCAAAACCCCTTTATTGGCCAGTGGAGGTGGTAGCTTGGAAGACAGCCATGTGGTCACTAATTCTTCCTTGCCAGGATTTTGGCCAAAGCAAGGATCAACAATGGTAGACAGCTTTGTCATCACCTTCGCCTTTTGCTCAGCCTTTTGGCCAAAGTAGGGATTGGCCCTGAATGACAGTTGTCTGTCTCTTCACCTCACCCCAGTTGCTCAGCATTGTGTTGTCACCACTGCCTCCATTCTATTGTTTTGCCTTTTGGCCAGGCTGGGGTTGGCATTGGAAGGCAGCTGTGCCATCATCACTCCCCCCATTTTCTTGTCCTTTCTGGCACTTTTGGTCAGTGATCAGCACTAGAGACAACTGTGTAGTCAGCATTGCCCTCTAGCACGGCCTTTTTGCCAGAGTAGGAATTAGGCCTGGAAGAGAGCTGTGCCATCATTACCCTGGCCTTTCAGCCAGAGCCGGGATCAGCACTGGAAGTTGGCAGTGTTCTCACCACACACTTGTTGCTCAGCCTTTTGGCAAGAGAAGAAATCGCTCCTGGAAGACAGCTGTTAGTAACTGATGTCCCTCCCCGTTCTTAGCCTTTTAGCCAGAATAAGGGTCACCACTGGAAGCCAGTCATGTTATTACCATCCACATCTTTTATTTTTTAAATTTATTTTATTAATTTTAATGAACATTTACAGAGATTTTGGATTTTCATTCATTCATTGTTGCACTTTTTTTTCTTTACACTCCTCCCTACCAGTTCGCTTCTTTCTTTGAAAAGCAAAAGATAAACTTCTTATTTGGTATACAGTTTCCCCCGCCCCCAACCCTGGCACCGACCCTGCCTCCTCTCCCCCACCTAGCCCCAAATGCACTCCATTATGGAACCTTAATTCTGGATTCCTGTCATAATCATAATATGCTATCATATATCACTTTTAAACTGTTCTCTCCCTCATCTATTTCAATTCCGTGTACATAATCGATCCAGTTTTTCTCAGTTTTACCCCAACCCTGATGTCAATCACTTTCTACAACAGTGGCACCATGCAGTATTTGTCCTTTTGTGACTGAGATATTTTAGTCAGCATAATGTCCTCCAGGGTCACCCATTTTGAATAATATTGCATGAGTTCTTTGCTTTTCAATGCAACATACTATTCTGTTGTGTGAATATACCACAGCTTCTCTATCCATTCGTTTGTTGATGGGCACTTAGGTTGTTTCCAACTCCTTGCTATTGTGAACAAAGCCGCGATAAACATGGGTGTGCATATATCTGCTTGGGTGTCATTTATGTTTTCTTTGGGGTATATTCCCAGTAGTGGAATTGCTGGGTCAAATGGTAACTCTATTTCCAATTTTTTGAGAAAGCGCCATACCACTTTCCACAGTGGTTGCACCATTTTACATTCCCACCAACAGTGAATAAGGGTTCCAGTTTTTCCACAACCTCGCCAGCATTTGTTGCTTGCTGTTCTGTTAAATTTTGCTATTCTTACTGGGGTGAGATAATATCTCTTAGAGCTAGGGATTTTGAACATTTCTTCATGTGCTTGTTGGCCATCTGAATGTCTTCTTTGGTGAAGTGTCTGTTCATATCCTGTGCCCATTTTTCAATTGGATTATTTATCTTGCTGTGGTTCTCAAGTATTTTATAAATTCTAGATATAAGACCCTTCTCTGACATGTCATTACCAAATACTTTTTCCCAGTCTGTGGCTTTCCTTTTAACCCTGTTGGAGAAGTTTTTGGATGTGCATAGGGATTTGATTCTTAGAAGGTCCCATTCATCTATGTTATCTACCATGCACATCTTGCTTGACTTTTTGACCAGAGCAGGGATCTGTACTAGAGACAGCTGTGTGGCTTCTAGTCCCTCCTTGCACAGCGTTATGGCCTGAGCAGAGATTAGGACTGGAAGACAGTCATGTTGTCACAAGTTCCCTGCCCTCTGTTACTCTGCCTTTTGGCCACCCTGTCACCTCCCATCTACCTTGCACTGCCTTTTAACTTGAGCAGGGGTTGGCACAGGAAGACAGCCGAGTCATAACCACCCACCCCTTGCTCAGCCTTTCCACCAGAGAATGGATTGACCTTAGAAAGCAGTTGTGTCTTCATCACCTTACCTCTTGGTCTTTTGGCTCAAGCAGGGATAGGTAGTAGATGACAGCCATGTCCTAAGTAACCCCCCCACCCCTTTGCCTGGCCTTTTGACCAGACCTGGGATTGTCCCTGGATGACAGCCATGTCATCTCCACCATTCCCTTTTCTTGGCCTTTTTGGCCAGATCAGGGATCAGCACTGGAAGACAGAATGACGTTACCACCCTATCCTTGCTTGACCTTTGTCCAGTCCAGGGATTGGCACTAGAAGATAGCTGTATCATCAGCAGTTCCCGTTTCTCAGCCTTTTTGGCTAGAACAGGGAATGGCACTGGAAGACAGTCTTGTTGTCACAAACCACCTTCCCTCGTTGCTATGCCTTTTGGCCAGAGAAGGAATTGGGAGTGGAAGGCAGCCTTATGTGTCACCAACGCATCCTTTTTCACCTTTTGGCCAGACAAGGGATCTGCACTGGAAGACCTCCATGTTGTAACCATCCCCTCCTTCCTCTTCAGTCTTTTGTGTTTTGGTTTGTTTTTTTTTTTAATTGTGATTTTAATGAGCATTTACAGAAAAGCTGGATTTCTATTCATTCATTTTTGCACATTTTCCTCCCTAACCCCATGAGTTCACTTTAAAAAAATTCACTGTTGCATAATTTCCTTCCTTCCCTCAGTTCACTGTGCTATGCACCTCTTATTCTGGACTACTGTACAAATAATGCTTAATCATATTCCTTTGAAAAAGTTCTTTCCTTCATCTGTTCCAATGCAGTGTTCCAACGCAGTGTTCATTATTTATCCCCTCTTTTCTTAGTTCCCCCCCAAACCTGCATGCCAGTCCTATTTTATAACAGTGGTGTTATACAGTATTTGTCCTTTTGTGACTGAGATATTTCACTTAGCAAAATGTCCTCCAGGGTCACCCACGCTGAGTAATATTTTATGAGTTCCTTGTTTTCAGTGCTGTATAGTATTCCTTTTGGCCAGAGAAGGGATGTTGTTGTGTACCGTCGGTTCAGGACCAACCCTTAGCTGACCCTCCAGTGGATTTTCAGAGGCTGGTAATAGCATGGAAGGAGACTACCCATACTGTTCCTAAGAAGGAGCTGGTAGATTCAAACTGCGTGCATTTGGGATCACAGCTCGGCTTCTAAGGCACTGCAATAAAGCTTGGTCATCAGCAAAGCCCACTGCCCTTCCTTTTGGCCAGAGTAGGTATCGGCACTTGTGAACAGCCTTGTCACCATGTCTTCCTGTGGTTGGCCTTCTGCCCGGAGCAGGGATCAATACTGGATGATATCTCTGTTGTTATTATTTGACCAGAACAGGGGTCGGCATTGGAGATAGCTCTGTGATCTCTATTCCCCAGCTGTTTGGCCTTTTCACCACAGAAGATCCTGCCTTGCTCAGCCTATTGCCAGAGCAGGGATCGACACTGGATGACATCCATATCTTCACCCCCAGCCCTAGCTCAGCCTTCTGGCCACAGCAGGGTTCAGGAATGGAAGACAGCTGAGTTGTCACCATCACACTATCTCACATGACCATTTGGCCAGAGCAGGGATCATGACTAGAAGACAGCTGTATTGTTACCACTCCTTGTATCTCTGCCTTTTGGCCAGAGAAGGGATCAGCAGAGAAGGGAAGGCATGCATGTTTTCACTGTCCCCATTGCATGGCCTTTTGGCCAGAGTAGCGCTCAGGACTAGAAGACAGCCATGTTGTCACCATCCCCACCCCTTGCTAGAAATTTTGGCCAGAGAAAAGGATTATTGTTGTTGTTAAGTGCCGTCGAGTCGCTTGCGACTCATAGCGACCCTATGTACAACAGCCCTAAACTCCACTCTGTCCTGTGCCAATCACACTGTCTCTGACACTCTCATCCCGATTATCCCAGTCACTGAATCAATCCACCTCATAGAGGGCCTTCCTCTCCTGCGACGTCCCTCCACTCTCCCAAGCATGATGTCCTTCTCCAAGCACCGGTCTCTCTTCACAACATGTCCAAAGTATGTTAGATGGAGTCTCAGAATCCTTGCCTACAAGGAGCCACCCTGTTTAACCCTTTCCAGGACGAATCTGTTTGTTTTCCTAGCAGTCCATGGTATTCTCAATACTCTTCTCCAGCACCACAGCTCAAAGGCATCAATTCTCCTTCTATCCTTCTTGGTCATTGTCCAACTCTCAGATGCCTAACAAGTGATTGTGAAGACCATGGCCTGCATCAAATGCACCTTAGTCTCCAGAGAGATACCATTGCTCTTCAGTACTTTGGAGAGGTCCCTAACAGCAGACTTTCCCATGGCAATGCGCCTTTTCATTTCCTGGCTTCTGGTGCCAAGAGTGTTGAGTGTGAGTACTAGAAAACAGCCATGTCCTAACAAGCCCCCTTGCTCAGCCTTTGGGCCACAGCAAGGATCTGCTATGGAAGACAGCGGGTCGTGACCACCACCTCCTTTCATGGCCTTTTTGCCAAGAACAGGCATTGACACTGGAAGATAGCTGTGTTGTCACCAACCTTCCCACCCCCATTGCTCTGTCTTTTGGTCAGAGAAGGGATTAGCACTGGAAGAAATCCATGCCATCCTCACCCACCTCTTGCTCAACCTCTTGCCCAGAGGCGGGATTGCCCCTAAAAGTTAGCCATGCCATCACCACCACCCCTTTCTTGGCTTTTTGGCCAGAGCAAGGATCAGGCCTGGAAGACAGCCATGTCTTCACCATCCACACACACCTTCTTTATTTCTTTTAATTAATTTTTAAATTTTTTTAAAAAATTTATTATCTTTTGTGTGTGTGCTGTCAAATCATATCTGACTGGCACAGGAGGAGATTGCCCCTCCTTCTCCAGCAGAGCATCTGGTGGATTAGAACTGTGTACCTCTGGGATTGCAGTGCAGCTTCTTGCCACTAGGCCACCAGAGCTCTTTCCCAACCCAATTTTTTTGCCTTTTGATCAGAAAAGGGATTAGCACTGGTAGACATCTGTGTCATCACCACTCACCCATTCTTGGTCTTCTGGCAAGAGCAAGGATCGGCTTGGAAGACAGTCATGCCATCACCACCATTCCCCCGGCCTGTCCGCAGAGCAGCGCTCAGTACTGGAAGACAGCTGTGTAGTCACCACCTGATCCTTGCTAGGCGCTGGAAGAAAGTTGTACAGTCACAGTCTAACTTCCCTCTCACACCTACTCTATCTCCTGCTCTCAGGCTTTTGGACAGAGAGGGGATCAACACTAGGAGACACTGTGTCATCACCAACCCTCCTTGCTTGGCCTTTCTGGCTAATGCAGTGATCATCACTGGAAGAGAGCTGCATCCTCGCCACCCACCCCTGCTTGGGCTTTTGGTCAGAACAGGGATCAGCACCGGAAGATAACTATTTCCTAACTACCCTTTCCTATGCTCAGCCTTTTAGCCAGGACAGGAGTCAAGACTGAATGACTGCTGTGTTGCCACCACCAGTGCTTAATTTGGCCTTTTGGCTAAAAAGGGGATTGGTACTGGAAGAAAGCTGTGTCATCACCACCTCCCATTTCTCTTAACCATCCTCTCTTCATCTTTTGACCAGAGCAGGAATCAGAACTGAAAGACTACCATGTTGTCAGTGTCAACCCCTTTTGGTCAGACTTTTGGTCAGGAAGGGGGTAGGTACTGTAAGAAAGCGGTGTCAGCACCACTTCCCCATTGCTTGCCCTTTCGGCCAGAACAGGCATTGACATTTGGCAGCAGCCATGTCACCACCATACCCCCCTTCCTCGGCCTTTGGGCCCATGCAGGGATCAAGACTGGAAGACCGCCATGACGTTACCACCATAACCTTGCTTGGCCTTTTGGCCACAGCAGAAATTGGGACCAGAAGACAGTTGAGTCATCGCCAGTTCCCCATTGCTTGTCATTTTGACTAGAACAGGGATCGTGGAGGACAGCTGTGTCATCATCACCTACCCCTCTGTACCCCATTGGGGTACAGCATCTGGGACCAGCATTGGAAGACAGCTAGTGTGGTCATCACATCGCTTACCCTTTCTGCCCAATTGCTCTGCCTTCTGACCATAGGAAGGATCAATATAGGAAGACAGCCGTGTCGTCACCACCCATTCATGCTCGGCCTGTGGCCAGAGGAGAGACAGGCACTGGAAGACATCTGCATTTTCACCCCCATTCCCTGCCTTTTCTTGGCCTTTTGGCCAGAGAAGGAATTGGGACTGGAAGACAACTATGTCGTCACCAGCCCCTCACCTCTACTTTCTCAGTCTTGGCCACAGAAGGGATTGACATTGAAGACATGTGTGTAGTAACCACCCTCCCCTTGGCCTGTGGTCCAGAGCAGGGACTGGCAATGGTAGTCAGCCGTGTCGTCACCACTCTCTCTTGCTCAGCCTTTAAGCTGAGCTGGAAGACAGATGTGTCCTCATCATCACCCACTTGCCTGGCATAGTTCCAGAGAGTTTGGCCCTGGAAGACAGCCCAGTGGTCCTCACTCCATCCCTGCTTGGCCTATTGGCCAGAACAGAGATCAAGACTGTTAGATATTTGTGTTGTTACCACCCCCCCTCACCAGTTCTCGGCATTTGGCCAGAGCAAGGATTAGGACTGATAGACAGCTATGCCACATTGCCACTACTCTACCCTGTCTGACCTGTTTCCAAAGAGTGATGGGCCCTGGAAGATGGCTGCGTTACTGCCTCCCCACCCCTTGCTCGGCCTTTCTGACTAGAGCAGGAACCAGATCCATAATACAGCGGGATTGTCAATACCCACCCCTCGCTCAGCCTTTTGACCAGAGCAGGGATTGAGATTGGAAGACAACTGTTGTCACCACCCCCTCCTTACTCAGCTTTTTGACCTGAGAGCTGTCAGCACTGATAGATGATAGACAGTTGCGTTGTCACCAATCCCCCTTACTAGGCCTTTGGCCAGAGCTCGTATGGTATAGGAAGAGAGCTGAGTCGTCACCATCCTCTCCTTGCTTGGCCTTGGGGACAGAGAAAGCATCTGGACTGGCAGAAAGCTCTATCACCACCACCTCTTCTTTGCTTGGCCTTTTGGCTGGAGCAAGGACAGGACTGATTGTCACCACTCCCTTGTCGCTTGGCCTTTTGACCACAGAATGAGTCAGGATTGAAAGATGGCCCTGTCTTATCTCCTATCCTTGCTCGGCCTTATTCCAGAGCAGGTATTGGTCCTGGAAATAGCTGTATCTTCACCAACTCCTCTTGCTTGGCCTTCTGGCCAGAGCAGGATATGGCATGGAGGACATCTGTGTTGTCGCCACCATCCTCCTCCCCTTGCTTGGTCTTTTGGTCAGAGTAGGGATCAACACTGAAGGCCTGCCGTGTCACCACCACTCCATCCTTGTTCGGCCTATAGGACAGAGCAGGGACCAGTGATGGAAGACAGTCCTGTTGTTGTCAGTCCCATTTCTCCCCTTTTCCCCCACAGAAGGAATGGATGTTGGAAGACACTCGTGCCATCACCAGCCAACCTTCCTTGACATTTGTCCAGAGCTGGGTATGGGACTGAAAGATAGCCATGTTGTCACCACCCTCCACCCTTGCCCAGCCTATTGCCAGAGAAGGGGATCAGAACTGGAAGATAGCCATATTCTCACACTGACTGCTTGCTCAACATTTTTATCAAAGCAGGGATTAGGGCTGGAAGGCTGCTGTGTTTATGCCGCCCACTCGTTACTCAACCTTCAGCCAAAGCAGGGATAGAGACACTTGAAGACAGCTGTTTTGTCACAACCCCCCCTTTGTGTGGCCCTATTATAACAATGATCAGCACTGGAAGACAGCCTGTCATCACCACTCACCCCTTGCTCAGACCTTATGGCCTGAGAAGGGATTGGCATTAAAGGACACGTGTGCCATCACCTTCCTCCCTGCATCTAGCTTGGCTTTTTTGGCTAGGACAGGGATTTGTCCTGGAAGACAGTTGGGTTTTCATCACCCTCACCTTGCTCAGTCTTTTGGCCAGAGCAGAGACAGGCACAGAGCAGAGGAAGACAGCCTTGCTGGGCCTTCAGGCCAGAGAAGGCATTAACATTGGAAGACTTCTGGGGCATCACCACCTTGCCTTTGCTCATCCTTTTGGCCAGAACAGGGACCTGTCCTTTGGGCCAGAGCAGGTATCAGCACTGGAAGACAGTTGTACCATCACCACCCACCTGCCCTCATTGCGCCACCTTTGAACACGAGAAAGGTTTACATTGTCAGACAGCCCTGTCATCACTACTCACCCAGCCTTGCTTGGCGTTTTGGCCAGAGTTGGGATGGGCGCTGAAAGACAGCCATGTTGTTACTACGTCTACCTAGCTCGGCCTTTTGGCCAGCACAAGGATCACCATTGGAGACCAGCTTTGTCCTCATATTGTTCCTGCCCCTTGCTCGATCTTCTAGGTCAGGGATTGAAACTGGAAGACAGTCATGTCCTCACCACCTATGCCTTGTTCAGCCTTGTGGCCAGAGCAGCATATGACACTGGAAGATAGTCAGGTCGTCACCACCACGCCTCCTTATTCATTCTTTGGACCAGAGAAGGTATTGGCATTGGAAAATACATGGCAGCCCCATCTCCGCCCATGTTGCTCTGCCTTTTGACCAGAGAAGGATCATTATTTGTGACTATCCTGTCATCAACACCCTGTCCTTTTGCTCAGCCTTTTGTCCTGAGAAAGAATTGGAGCTAGAACACAGCCTTAGAGTCTCTACTCCACTCTTGCTTGGTCTTTTGGCCAGAGAAGGGATCAAGACTTGAAGCACCTTGTCTTCACTACATCCTGTTGCTTGGCCTTTTGAAGGTGTCAGCATTAGAAGACAGCCAAGTAGTCACCCACCTGCCCCTTTGCTTGGCCTATTTCCAGAGCAGGTGTCAACTCTGGCAGACAACTCTGTTGTCACCATACTTCTTATCCCCTCTTGCTTTGCCTTTTGGCCAGACAAGGGATCAGAACTGAAAGGCAGTGTGTCATCTTCTCCTTCCCCACCCCATCCCCATTGCTCTGCCTTTTGGTCAGAGAAGGGATCAGTACTGGATGACAGATCTGTCACACTACCCCCTCCCTCCTGCTTAGCCTTTTGGCCTGAGAAGGAATTGGTACTGGAAGAGACTCCTATCGTCACCACCCCATTCTTGCTCACTGGAAAACACTGATAGAGTCACCGTCCTCCCCTGCTTTACCTTTTGGCCAGAGAAGAGATCAGCACTGGAAGATAACCGTGTCTTAACCATCCCCACTTAGTTCAGCCTTTTGGCCAGAGCGGGAATCAGCGCTGAAAGAGAGAGCCCCATGGTCACCATCCCAGCTTGCTCGGCCTTCTGGCAAGAGCTGGTTATTGCAGGAAAAGGCTGTGTCATCACCACTTCCCTCCCTTGCTTGGTATTTTGGCCAGAGAAGAAATCAGTAGTGAAAGATACTTTGTCATCAACACCACTCTTGCTAGGCCCAAGTAGGGATCGGCAGTAGAAGACAGTTGTGTGATCAATAGGCCCTCATTATATGGCCTTTTGGCCAGAGTAGGGATCAGGAATGGAAGACAAACCGTGTCGTCACCACTTACTCCTTCCTCATCCTTATGGCCAAAGCACAGATCAGAACTGAAAAGCAGCCATATCATCACCACCACATCCATACTCAACCTTTTGGCCCGATTAGGGATCAGCACTGGAAGACAGTCATGTTGCCACTACTCCCACCTTGAGCCTTTAGCCAGAGCAGATATTGGCAGTGAAAGACAGCTCTGTCAGCACCACATGCACCCCACCCTCCCTCCGTTACTTTGCCTTTTGGTAAGAGAAGGACTCGGCACTGGAAGACACTAGGTCATCTTCACACAACCCTTGCTTGGCCTTTTGACCAGGGCAAGGTTTGGCACGAGAAGATAGTGGAGTGATCACTATTCCCGTCATGCCTTTTGGCCAATGCAGGGTCAGGAGTGGAAGATAGCCATGTGCTCACCACCTCATCCTAACTTGGCCTTTTGGCCAGAAGATGGATGGATGAGCATTGGAACACAGCCATATCGTCACCATCGCCTGCGTCTCACTCCCTTCCTGCCACCACCGCCAACCCCGCTGCTCTGCCTTTTGACATGAAAAGGGATCTACACCAGAAGACAGCTATGTTGTCACCATCCATCCCTTGCTTCGCATTTTGGCCACAGCAGAGATCAGGATTGGAAGACAGCCCTATTGTCACTACCCCATTCTTGCTCCGCCTTTTGACCAGAAAAGGAAACTGGCGTTGAAGACCATTGTGTTGTTACCATTGCTTGCTTTCTTGGCCTTTTTTGACTGGAGCAGGGATCAGCCCTGGAAGACAGCCGGGTTGTCACCACTTGCCCCCGCTGCATCTCCCCCTGCCTCACCACCCCCTTGTTCTTGCTCTGATCTCAGAGCACAGATCAGAACTAGAAGAGAACAGTGTGGTTGACAACCATAACCAGATTTCTCATCCTTTAAGCCAGAGCAGGGATCAACATTGGAAGACAGCTGTGCCATCACTACCCCCACTTGCTTGGCCATTGACTAGTGCAGGAATTGACAGTGGAGGACAGTCTTGTGGTCACCATCCCCTCCCTACCCCTACTGTTTTGCCTTTTCACAAGAGAAGGGATCGCTACTGAAAGAGCCGTGTTTTCACCACCCCTTGCTTGGGCCAAAAGGCCCAGCACTAGAAGACAGTGGAGTGGTATCTGCCCCCCTCATGCACAAACTTTTAGCCAGAGCTGGAATAATACTAGAAGACAGCTGTGTGTTCATTATTCCCCTTGCTCTGCCTTGCAGATATCAGGACTGCAAAACAGCCTTATTGCTACTCCCTCATCCTTGCTTTTCCTTTTTGTCAGAAAAGGTGTTGCCAAGAAAACAGCTGTATTATCCTCAACCTCACCCTTTCTTGGTCTTTTTGCCCATTAGAGAGACCAGCACGGGATGACCACTGTGTTGTCACCACCCACCGACTGCCTTTGGGCGGTGTTATCAATATCTCCAGACTTGTCTTTTCATCCAGAGCAGGAATTGGCACTAGAAGACAGCCATATCATCCCCTATCCCAACATTATTTGGCCTTTTGGCCAGAAGAGGGATTGGCATTACAAGACAGACAGCCAAGTTGGCACTATCCACCCCTTGCTCAGCCATTTGGCTAGAGCAGAATCGGGAAGGGAAGACAGCTCTATTTGTCATAATCACATCCTTGCTGGATGCTTTGGCCGGGAAAGGAATTGGCAAAGGAAATGCACGTTGTCACTGATGAGTTGTGTCATCACCATTCACCCCATGCTCAGTTTCTTTTCAGAGGAGGTATTGTCATTGGATGGCAGCCGTGCTGTCACCCCCCCCCCTTGGTCCTTTGCCCCCACTCCTGCTCCTACTCCAATTGCTTTACCTTTTGTCAAGAGGAGGGATCACTCTGGAGAACACCTGTGATCATTATACCCACCTTGCTCAGCCTTTTGGTCAGAGCAGGGATTGCCACTGGAGGACATCACTCTTTGTCACCACCTTGGTCATCCCTCACCTCTCCTCTCGATAGACCATTCTGCTCAGAGCAGGGATTGGAACTGCTATGTCACCATCACCCTCACCTTGTTCAGCCTTTCGGCCTGAGCTGGAATCAGGGCTGCAAGACAGCCATGTGGTCACCATCTCATCCTTACTTGGCCTCTTGGCCACAGCAGGAACCTGCACTGGAAGACAGCTGTGACATCCCCATCCCCTGATGCGCAGTCTTTTGATCAGAGAAGGGGACAGCACTAGAAGACGCCTTTGTCATCACCATCATTTCCTCCCCTCCATGCTCGGCCATTTGGTTAGAGAAGGGATTGGCACTGGAAGGCAACTGTGTCCAAACCACTGTCCCCAACCCCACCTCTCCACTAGAACATTTGGCCACTAGCAATGGAAGACAGCTGTGTCTTAACCAGCCCCACCACTGCTCCCCCTTCTGGCTAGAGAGGGGATCTGGACTGGAAGACAGCTGATTTTCACCGTACCCCTCAGTGTTTGGCTTTTGGGTGGGGGCAGGGATTGGTACTTTAAGACATTTATGTCATCACCACTTCCACTTTCACTGGTTTGAGTTTTGGGTTTGGTTGTTTGTTTTTTTTGCCATAGGAGGGATCAACACTGTGTTACTCCCACTCACTTCTTACTTATCCTTTTTGCCTGAGCAGGTACCACGTCTGAAGACACCTTGCCCTTGCTTGGCCATTGGACTTGAGAAAGGTTAGGCATTGGAAGACATCACATTGTCACATATACCCCTTCACCAGCCTACTGATCAGAGTATGGATTGGTTCTGTGTCATCACCACCCCACCTTGCCCTGCCGTTTGGCCAGAGAAGGGATCAGAACGGAAAGAAAGGTGTATTGTCACCACTTTATCCTTCCTCGGCCTTTAGGCAGAAGAGGGATCGGCACCGGGAAATGGGCGTGTCATCACCACCTCTGTGCACTGTTCTGCCTTTCAGCAGGAGAAGGGATCACATGTGGAAAAGCGTGGTGGGATCCCCATCGCCACAGCCCTTCCTCAGAATCTTTGGCCAGAGCAGGGATCGGCACCAACGGACAGTCCTGCAGTCACCACCCACCCCTTACTCTACCTTTTGTCCACAGCATGAACAGAGAGTAGGAGACAGCTGTGCTGTGTCCAGCACCCCCCTTTTATGAGAGCTTTTTGCACAGATCTGGCATCAGCACTGGAAGACAGTTGTCACCACCACCATTCCTTCCCTTTCTCGGTCTTTTTGAACAGAGTAGGACTCAACGGTGAAAGACAGACCATCTCATTCTTGCTTGGGCTTTTGGCCACAAATGGAACCAGCATTGGAAGACTGCTGTGACTTATCCCATCACACCCTGGCTCGGCCTTTGGGAGAGAAAAAGATTGGCAAAGGAAGACAGCTGTGTCTTCACCACCCATTCATCCCTTGCTCAACCTTTCGGTCAGATCAGGGAGCAGAACTTGAAGACAGCCATGTCCTCACTATCACCTATTTTCTCAATCTTTAGCCAGAAAAGTGTACAGCACTGGAAGACAGCCTTGTTTTGTCCTTCTCCCTTTCCCTCTCTCTCTCCTCCTCTCTCTCCCAACAGTTAGGTCATCACCACCTCCCCCTTACTAGGGTCTATTACCAGAGCAGGGATCAGCAGTGGAAGACAGTAATTTTGTCACCAAGCCCGCCCACACCCCGTTAAGCCTCCTTTTGGCCAGATCATGGGGATTGGCTCTGGAAGACCCCATGTCTTCCCCACTCATCCTTGCTTGGACTTGTGGCCAGAGCAGGGTACTGCACTGAGAGACAGCACGTCCTCACCATCTCTGCCTTGTCTTGCCTTCTGGCCAGAGCAAAGATCAGCACTGGAAGATAGTTGTGTGGACACTATTTCCCCCTTGCCTGGCCTTTTGGCCAGAGGAGGGATAGACAATGCAAGACAGTCATATTACCACCATCCTCACTCTTTGGCAGACCTTTTGGCCAAAGCAGGATATGGCACTGGATGGCAGCTGTGTCATCACCAACCCCATATTGATAAGGCTTTTGGCCACAGTAGGGATTGTGACTGGAAGACAGCTCTGCAGTCGCCACCCCTACCTTGCTTGGCCTCTTTACTGGGGCAGGGTACCGGGACTGGAAGCCAGCCTTGTCATCTCACCCAATCCTTGGTCAGCCTTTTAGCCAGAGCAGGGATCAGCACTGCAAGACAGCTGTGTTGTCACCACCTCAACTTGCTAGAACTTTTGACCAGAGGACAGTTTAACACCAGAAGACCCCTCAGTCATCATCCCCACTCCCTCCACCCCCCAGTCACTCAGCATTTTGACCACATCAGCGATGTGGACCAGAGACAGCTATGTCCTCACAACCCCCTCCTTACTCGGTCTTTGGTCTCGAGCAGGGATCTGAACCGGAAGACAGGCTGCTCATCGCCACATCTTCTTGCTTTGCATTTTGTCCAGAGAAGGGAATGGAGCTAGAAGACCACTGTGCGGTCACTACCCCATTCTTGCTTGGTGTTTTAGACAGAGCAGGGATCGGTAGTGGAAGATGGCAGTGTTGTCAACACTCCCCCTTTTCTTGGTCTTTTGTCCAAAGAAAGAACACCCACGGAAGACAGCTGTGTCCTCACCATCACCAGCCCTTCCCTCTACCCCCTACCTTGTTTGGCCTTTTTGTTCAGAGTACATATTGGGACTGGAAGACAGCCATTTCGTCATTAGCCCCACCACCACCTCAGATGCTCAGCCTTTTGGCTAGAACAGAGATTGGAACTGACAGAAAGCCACGTTGTCACTGTAGCCCCAGCCTATTGCCAGAGCAGGGATCAGAACTGGAAGGCAGCCATGTCATCACCGTCCACCCTAGCTTGGTCTTTGGCCAGAGCAGAGATTGGCTGTAAAGACATCATTGTTGTAACTACGTCCTCCAGCTTGCTCAGCCATTCTGCCAGAGCAGCGAGTAGCGCTGGAAGACAGCTGTGTGGTCACCACACCTCCAACGTCCTGGTGCTCTGCCTTTTGGTCAGAAAAAGGACAGGCATAGGAAGATACCGATGTTGTCACCACTCACCCTTTGCTCAGTCTTTGGCCAGAGCAGGGATCAGGTCACGAAGGTTGCTGTATTGTCACCACTCTCTCCTTACTCGACCTTTTGGCTACAGCAGGTTGTGGCACTGGTAGACAGCGTGTCACAACTGCTACTCCCTTTGCGTAGCCTTTTGGCCAGAGAAGGAATAGACACCAGAAGGAAGCTGTGTCGTCACCACTCCCTCTCCGTGCTCGGTCTTTTGGCAAGAGAAGGCATTGGCACCAGAAAGATGACCCTTCCTGGGCCCTTTGGCCAAAGCAGGGCATGTTGTTATCACCTCGACCATTCTCCTCCCCCCAGTCAGAGAAGGGATCAGTATTGGACCACAGCCCTGTTGTCATGATCCCCTCCCTGTGTTCAGCTTTTGGCCTAGAAAGAAATCGAGACAGGGAAATAGGTCAACTATCTCCACTCCTTCCCTGCTTGGGCTTTTGGCCAGAGAAGGATCAAGACTTGAAGAACCTTGTCTTCACTCTGCACTGTGTTGCTATGACCAACCCTTATGACCACAGAAAAGATCAGCACTGGAAGACAGCCATGGAGTCACAAGCCCCACCCTCTTGCCTTTGGCCAGAACAGAGACCTGGGCTAGTACACAGCTGTCTACCACACCCTCTATCCCCTGTGGCTCTGCCTTTTGGCCAGAGAAGGGATTGGCACTGGAAGTCCTCCTTATCGTCACCCCCCTACTCGGCCTACTGCTGGTGCAGCGAGAGGAAGCAAGGATTGTCCCTGGACCACAGCCGTTTGGTTACCATTCCCCTCCTTGTTCGGTCTTTTGGTCCGAGGTGGACTTGGGACCAGAAGACAGCCATATTGTCATCACTCCCACCTTGCTCACCGTTTTGACCAGAGCGGGGATCACCACTAAAACACAGCTGTGTTGTCACCACCACTGTCCTGTAGGCCGTCTGGGCCAGGGCCTGGATTGGCATTGGGAGACAGCTTTGTCACCATCCATGATTTTTTCAGCCTTTTGGCCAGAGTACAGATCACACTGGAAGACGCTTGTGTTGTCACCACCCACCCCTTGCTCAGCCTTTTAACCAGAGCCGGGATTGGTTCTGAAACATAGCCATTTAGTTACCAGCACATCATTGCTTGGCCTTTGACCAGAGAACAGATTCACAATGGAAGGCATCATTTTATCACCACCCTCCATGAACAGACTGACGTCAGAAGGCATCATTTTGTCACCACCTCAATTATGCTCAGCATTTTGGCACAACCTGGAATTGGCAGTGGAAGATAGCTATGCAATCATCACCCCCCTCCCACATTGCTCGCTCAACCTTTTTGACTGGAGCAGGGACAGGCACTGGAAGACAGCTCTGTGTTCCCCACTTGACCCATGCTCAGACTTGACGCCGGAGCAGGGATCCAAACTGGAAGACAGTTGGGTCAACACCACCCATCCTGACTGCGCCTTCTGGCTGGATCAGAAACAGGTACTGGAAAAGAGTTGGATTAACACCACTCACCTGCCCTTCCCCCTTCCCCCTCCCTCGCCTCACTGCTCTACCTTTTGGCACGAGAAAGATCTGCATTGGAAGACAGCCTTGTTGGCACCACTTACTGCCGCCCCCCCTACCCCTTGTTTGGCATTGGTTAGAGTAGGGATGAGCATTAGAAGACAGTCATGTTGTTACTACCTCCACTTTGCTTGGCCTTTTGACCAGAGCAAGGGTCACCACTGTATGACATCTGTGTCCTCATATCATCCACCGCTACCCGCCTTGCTCAACCTTTTAGGCCAGCGAGGTAATGGAACTGGAAGACAGACGTGTCATTGGCGTCGGTGCCATGTTTGGCCTTTTGGTCAGAGCAGGCTGTGGCACTGGAGGACAGCAGTGGTCTCAGCACCGCCCCTCCTTGCTCATTCTTTTGACCACAGGAGGCACTGGCACACACTGGGAGATAACGTGACATCCTCACCCTGCCCTTGCTAGGCCTTTTGGTCAGAGTCGGTCTCAGCACTGCAAGGCAGCCAGGTGGCCATCTCCCTCCCCACTCCTGCTGCTGTTACCCTGCCTTTTGGCCAGAGAGGGATCATTATTGGGTGACTGCACTGTCATCAAAACCCCATCCTCCTGCTCAGCCTTTCTAAGAAGGAATCGGAATTGGAAGACAGCCCTACCATCTCCACTCCATCCTTGCTTGGCCTTTTCACCAGAGAAGGGATCAAGGCTTGAACATCTTTTCACTGCACCTGGTTACCAGGCTTTGGACCACAGAAGGGATCAGCATGGAAGACAGCCATGTAGTCACCCCCAAGAGCAGACCTGTATCATCACCACACTCCCTCTCTCCCTTTGCTCTGCCTTTTGGCCGGAGAAGGGATTAGAACCACAGACAGTGGTGCCATCATCTCCTTCCCCTCCCCATCCCGTTGCTCTGCCTGTTGGCCAGAGAAGGGATCATTACCAGGAAGAAGGACTAGAATACGGTCCTATTGTCACCACCCCATCCTTGCTCACTGGAAGTCATCCGTGTCGTCACCACCATTCCTTGCTCGACCTTTTGGCCAGAGAAGAGATCAGCACTGAAAGATAGCCATGTCCTAACCATTGCCACTTTGACAAGAGCAGGAGGTGACAATGAAAGGCAGCCATGGCACCACCACCTTCCCTCCTGGCTTGGTCTTTTGACTAGAGATGGGGTCGGAACTCACATATACTCATGTCATCACCACATCCTCGTTGCTTGGACTTTTGGCCAGAGCAGAAATCACCACTAAGAAACAGCTGTGTTGTCACCTTGTTATTTTGGCCAGAGAATAAATTGGTACTGGGAGATACCTTTTCATCACCACCTCGCTTGGTAGGTCTTTTGGGGAGAGTAGGGATCAGGTTTGGAAGACAGTCATGTTGTCACCACTACATCCTTATTTAGCCTTTTGGCCAAAGCAAGGATTGGTGATGGAAGACAGCCTGGTCATCACCCCTCTGCCCTCCCCTGGGCCCTGTTGCTTAGCCTTCTGGTCAGAAAATGGCTCAGCAGTGGAACACAGCTGTGTCATCACCACACTCCCCATCGCTCGGACTTTGGGCCAGAGCAGGAACGGCATGTTATCACCACCATCTACTTTCTTGAAACTTGAGAGAAAATAGAGTACAGCCCTGGAAGACCACCACGTTGTCACTACCCCATCCTCGCTTGGCCAACTGTAATGGGAGACAGCCACGTCATCACCACTCTCACCTCTGGCTCAACCTTTTGGTTCGAGCAGAGATTGGCCCTGGAACACAGCCATAGCCTAAACACACCCTTTTGCTGAGCATATTGATGAGAGCAAGAGTTGGCACTGAAAGACGGCTGTGTCGTCACCACCTCGTCACTCTTTTTGGCCAGAGAATGGATGAGAACTGGAAGACTGCTATGATGCTACCACCCACCTCTTGCTCAGCCTTTTGGCCAAAGCAGGTTTCCAGACTGATTTCTCAGCCTTTTAGCCAGAGGAGGGATTGATGCTGGGGAAGAAGACAGCCATATCATTACCACCACCCTCCCCACTGCTCAGCCCTTTGGCCAGAGTAGGGATTGGGACTGTAAGATAGTCATGTTGTCACCACAATTCCCTTGCTCAGCCTATTGTCAGAGCAGGGACCAGAATGGGAAGGCAGCTGTACTGTCATCATGCACCCCTGCTTGGTCTCTGGCCAAAGCAGGAATCGGCTGTGGGAAACCTCCTTGCTGTTAACTACCTCTTCTGGCTTGTTCAGCCTTCGACCAGAACAGGGAGCAGGGAGCAGCACTGGAAGACCGCTGTGTCCAGCACACATTTCCTCTTCCACCCCCACCCCCCACCCTGTTTGGCTCTGTCTTTTGGCCAGAGAAGACATGAGCATACAAAGCCATGCATGTCGTCATCACTCACCCTTTTGGGCACTGTACGGATTAGGACATGACGGCTATATTGTCACCATGATCTTTTGGTTAGAGTAGTTATTGACATCAGAAGACAGCCAGGTCATGACTCTCACCACTACCCCTCACCCCTGCTCGGCCTTTATGCCAGAGAAGGAATAGGTACTGGAAGGGAGCTGTGTTGTCACCACTCCCCCTCCCTCTCCTTACTCGGTCTTTTGGTCAGAGAAGACATTAATGCTAGAAGATATCTTGTCGTCACCACCCTGCCCTTCCTAGGTCCTCTGGCCAAAGCACACATTGAAACACAGATATGTCATCATCTTCCCGCTGGCCCCACCTTGCTCAGCCTTTTGACTTCTTAAGGAATCGAGAAAGGAAGACGGGCGTTCCCTTGCCACTCCATCCTACCTCTGCCTATTGGCTAGAGAAGGGATCAAGACTTGAAGAACCTTGTCTTCACTGTACCCTCGTGCTAGGCCTTATTACCACAGAGGGATCAGCACTGTAGACAGCCATGTAGCTGTGGGTCCCACCCCCTCGCTCCACCTTTCGGCCAGAGCAGGGATCAGTGCTGCTTGACAGTTGTCTACCATTCCTTCTACCCTCTGTTGCTCTGCTTTCTGGATAAAGAAGGGATCCGTGTCATCAACCCCCCACACCCCCAACTTGGCCTATTGCTGGAGCAGCATGTGGCCCTGGAAGCCAGCCTTGTCGTATTCACGCCTGCCTTGCTTGGCCTCTTGCCCAGAACAGGGATCGTCCCTGCATGACAGCCATTTCATCACCATTCCCCCCCTTGTTTGCCTTTTGGTCAGAAGTTGGATCGGCACTAGAAGACAGCTGTGTTGTCACTACTCCCACCTTGCTCAGCTTATTGGTCAGAGCGTGGCTTGGCACTGGAGGACAGCTTTGCCTCCACTCCTGGGGTTTTCCAACCTTTTTTCCAGAGCACAAATCACACAGGAAGGTACATGTGTTGTCACCACCCATCCATGCTTAGCCTTTTGGCACCAGCTGGGATTGGCAATGGAAGAGAGATGTGTTATCATCAGCACCCCCCTCCCCCCCACATACACGTTCCTTGCTCAACCTTTTTGGCCAGAGTGGGGGTTGGCACTGGAAGACAGCCTTGTATTCACCACTTACCCTTTGCTCAGACTTTTGGCTGGAGAAGGGGTCAGGACTGGAAGACAGGCCATCACCATCACCATCACATCCTTCCTTGGTCTTTTGGCTGGATGAGGGATGGGTACTGGAAAACAGCTGTATTAACATCACAGTCTTAACTGAGACATAACTATTGAAATCTATAGAAAATTCCTCTAGATAGTCAAGTTCTGATTTAGGTAAAAAAACAAAACAAAAAACCCCACCACAGTCATTTTATCACCAAGCCCATTCCCTATCCCCATTACTCCTCCTTTTGGTCAGTCCAGGGATTGGCACTGGAAGACACCATGTCTTCAGTACCCATCCTTGCTCAGACTTGTGGCCAGAGCAGGGTATGGTACTGAGAGACAGTGGTGCCATTCACCATCCCTATCTCACTTGGTCTTTGGGCCAGAGCAGGGATTGGCACTAGAGGATACCTGTGTAGCCACTATTTCCCCCTTGCCCAGCCTTTTGACCAAAGGAGGGATTGCCAATGCAATACAGTCATGTTGTTACCATCCTCACCCCTTGCTAGACCTTTTGGCCAGAGTAGAGATTGCCAGCGGAAGACAGCCATGGGGTCGCTACCCCTTTGTTGCTCCACTTTTTGCCCAGATAAGGGAATGACACTGGAAGACAGCCGTGTCGTCACCACCTCCACGTCCCTCGTTAGCCTTCTGGACAGAGAAGGCACCGGCACTAGAAGACACTATATTGTGACTACCAGTCTTTTTATTCCCCTTTCCCAGTCTTCTGGCCAGACCTGAGATTGGCTCTAGAAGACACCCATGTGGTCACTATTCCCCCCTGCTCCTTGCACGGAGCTTTGGTCAGAGCAGAGACCAGGAATGGAAGACAGCCATGTCGTCATCACATTATCCTTATTCTTTATCCAGAATAGGGATGAGCCCAGTTCAGGGTCAGCTGAATTGTCACCATTCCTCTCCACCCCCATTGCTCTGCCTTTTGGCATGAGAAGGGATCAGAATTGGAAGACAGCTGTGTCGTCACAGCTATCCCTTGCTTGACCAGAGCAGGGATCAGCACTGGCAGACAGCCATGTCATCATCACCAGCCCCCTGGCTCGGGGTTTGGCCAGAGCTGGATTTGGCACTGGAAGACAGTCCCGTCGTCTTCACACCTGCCTTGCTCTGCCTGTTGACCACAGCAGGAGTCGACACTGGAAGACTGCTGTGCCATAACTATCTTCCCCCTTTACGGCCTATTTGGCCAGTGTAGGTATTGGCACTGGAAGACATCCATTTTGTCACCACTTACCACTTGCACAGTCATTGGGCTTGAACAGGGATGTGCACTGAGAGACAGATGAATTGTCACCACATTCCCCTATTACTCGGCCTTTGGGCCATAGGAGGGATCACCATCTCCCCCTTTTCCAGCCTTTCTGCCTCGAGAAAGGATTGGCACTGGGAGATAGCCGTGTTGTAACCATCCCTTCCTTGCTTGGCCTTTTGGCCAGAGCAGAGATCCACATTGGAAGATGGCTGTGTCCTCTCTAACCCTCCTTTTCTGCCTTTCTTACTTACTGGAAGACAGCTCTATATATATCATCACCACACCGTCCTTGCTTGGCCTTTTATCCAGAGCAGGAAAGGACAGTGGAAGACATCTGTGCTGTCACCACCGTTCCCTTTCTTGGCCTTCTGCCCAGAGCGTGGATCAGGACTGGAAGACAGCCATGTCATTACCATCTCATCCTTACTCGATGTTTTGCCCACATCCGGGACGGGAACTGGAAGAGGGCTGCCCCGCATGGTCTGTTGCTCTGCCTGTTGGCAAGAGAACGTCGTGAGCAGTGTCATTTTCTCCCACTTCTTGCTCAGCCTTTGGCCACAGCAGGGATCAGCACTGGGACATCTTATCACTGCCACCCTGTCCTTGCTCACGCTTATGGCTAGAAATGGGATCGTCATAGGGATATAGCCATGTCATCACCACCTCATGCATCCTTGACCTTTTGACTAAAACAGGGATCAGGAAAAGACAGCCGTGTTGTTGCAGCCTCTCTCCTTGCTCAGCTCCGACCAGAGCAGGGATCAGAACTGGAAGAAAGCCATGTTGCCACTAGTCTCCCCACCCCTACTTCTCTTGCTAGATCTTTCTACTAGAGCAAAGATTGCTCCTGGGTAACAGTTGTGCTGTCACCACCCACCCACCCTTGCTTAGCCTTTTAGCCAGAGCAGGGATTGGCACCGGAAGACAGCGGTTTTGTCGTGACCCACCTCATGTGTGCTCTTTAGACCTAAGCAGGGGTCGCCCTGGGAGACAGCTGTGTCTTCACCACCTACCCCTCGCTTTGTTGTTATGTGCCGTCGAATCGTTTGTGACTCACAGTGACCCTATGTGCAACAGTCCTAAACTCTACTCTGTCCTGTGCCAATTGCACTGCCTCTAACACACCCATCCCAATTACCCCAGTCACTGAATCAATCCACCCAAAAAAGGGTCTACCCCCCCACCACGGCCCACCAACAACACCAAGCATGATGTCCCTCTCCAAGGACTGGTCCCTCCTTACAACATGTCCAAAGTATGTCAGAGAAAGCCTCAGAATCCTTGCCTCCAGGGAGCTGCCCGGTTTAACCTTTTCCAGGATGAATCTGTTTGTTTTCCTAGCAGTCCATGGTACTCTCAATACTCTTCTCCAGCACCACAGCTCAAAGGCATCAATTCACCTTCTATCCTCCTTAGTCACTGTCCAACTCTCTGATGCATAACAAGTGATAGCAAAGACCATGGCCTGTATCAGATGCACCTTAGTCTCCAGAGAGACACCATTGCTCTTCAGTACTTTGAAGAGGTCCCTAACAGCTGACTTTCCCATCGCAATACATATTTTAATTTCCCTGCTACTGGTGCTGAGAGTGTTGACCGTGGAGCCAAGCAGACTAAAGTTGTTAACAATCTCAGTCTCCTCACCATCCATCCTGATGCTGCCAATTGGTCCTGTGGTGAGAATCTTTGTCTTCTTGACATTGAGCCTCAATCCATATTGAAGGCTGCAGTCCTTGACTCTCTGCAGGAAGCGTTTCAGGTCCTCAGTTTCAGCAAGCAGGGTTATGTCATCTGCACAACGCAGATTGTTGATAGATCTTCCACCAATCCTGACCCCACACTTCTCCTCATAGAGACCAGCCTCCTGGATAATCTGTTCTGCATACAGGTTGAAAAAGTATGGAGATAGGACACATCCCTGGTGTACACCCTTTCCAGCTTTGAAACATGCAGTGTTTCCTTGCTCTGTTCTGACGACTGCCTCTTGGTCCAAGTATAGGTTTCGCATTAGCACGATCAAGTGTTCTGGGATTCCCACTCTTAGAGTCAGCTACAGTTTGTAATGATCCACGCAGTCAAATGCCTTTGCATAATCAATGAAACACAGGCAGATATTCTTCTGGTATTCCCTGATTTCAGCTAAGATCCATCTAACATCAGCGACAATATCCCTAGTACCATGACCCCTTCTAAACCCAGCTTGGACTTCTGGCAGTTCTCTACTGATATGCTGTTCCAGTCATTTTCAGATAATCTTCAGTAGAATCTTGCATGTGAAATCAGCAATATTGTTCTATAGTTCCCACACTCTGTTGGGTCTCCCGTCTTTGGAATGGGAACAAATATAGATCTCTTCCAGTCAGTTGGCCAGCTGGCTGTCCTCCGGATTTCCTGGCACAATTTGGTGAGCACGTCCAGGGAAGCTTTATCATCAGCATCATATCCTTGTTTGCTCTATTGGCCGAAGGGGAGGCGGCAAAGGAAGACGGCTGTGTCTTCATCAGCTCCCCTCGCTTGGCCTTTTGGCCAGAGGAGAGATGGAGAATGGAGGACAGCGTGCCATCACCACCTGCCCCTTTTGGCCACAGAAGGGATCGGCATTAGAAGACAGCTGTGTCATCATCCTCCACTTCCCCATTGTCTTTTATTAAGAGAAGGACTTGACACTGGAAGATAGCTGTGTGATCCCCATTGCCCCCTTCCCCTCCTGGCCTTTTTTAAAAAAAATTATGATTTTTGTGTGTGTGTACCGTCATGTCTGATTTGGCTGGTACAGGAGGAGATCGCCCCTCCTTCTCCAGCAGAAAGCATCTGGGGGATTAAAACCATGCACCTCTGGGATTGCAGTGCAGTTTCTTGCCACTAGGCCACCAGAGCTCCCTCCCTCTTGGCCTTTTTGACAAGAGAAGGGGTTGGCACTATAAGAAAGTCGTGTCGTCACTACTCACTCCTACACAAGTACAAGAACAAGATACATTCATTGTACAAGATAGCTGTGTCGTCACCATCCTGTCCTTCCTCAGCCTTTTGGCCAGAACAGGGATGAGCCCTGCAAGGCAGCTGGATTGTCACCACTCCCCACCCCTAGTTCACTGGCATGAGAGGGGATCAGCTTCGGAAGATAGCCATGCTGTCCACCGTGGCACCATCCCCACCTGCCTCACTTGCTCAGGCATCTGGCCAGAGCAGGGCTTGGCACTGGAAGACAGTTATGCCCTCACCATCTCCTTTCTTTCTCAAGCTTTTTGGCAAAATCAGGGATTGGCAGTGGGAAACACCCTTGTAGTCACCACCTCAGGCTCGGCCTTTGCCCAGAGACGGAATTGGCCCTGGAGTAGTGACCATGTTGGCACTACCCTCACCTCGCTTGGCCTGTGGCCATAGCAGGAATCTGCAGGGGAAGATTGCTGTGTAGTCACCAACATCCCCCCTACTTGTCCACCTCTCCCACTTCGACTTCTGTTGCTCTGCATATTGGCAAGAGAAGGGGTTGCCATTGGAAGACAGCTGCGTAGTCACCATTGTGCACACGACCTCGCTCTGACTTTTCTGGTCACAGCAGGGATAGGAGACTGCTGTGTGTTCACGATTCCCCCTTGCTCTGCCTTTTGGTCACAGCAGAGACGGGCTAGATGACAGCCTTGTCACCACCCCATCCTTGAGTGACCTTTTTGCCAAAAAACTATCAGCAAGAAAAGAGCTGTGTCATCATCAGGCACCCCTTTCTTGGCCTTTCTGTCCATAACAGAGACCAGCCCGGGATGACCACTGTGCATCACCACCCATCAGCTGCCTTCATAGCAGTGTTGTCATCACCTCCAGACTTCTTGTTCTTCCAGCCAGAGCGGGGATTGGCACCGGAGGACAGCCATGTTGCCACTCTTGTGGGAACTGACCCACAGCTGAGCCTCTAGCGGGTTTTCAGAGGCTGAAATTGCACAGGCAGAGACTGCCCATCCTCCTGTGGAGCAGCTAGTGGATTTGAACTGCGTGCCTTCAGGATTGCAACTCAGATTCTTACCACTAGGTGGAGCTCCTATCGTCACTACTCCTACCTTATTTGGCCTTTTGGCCAGAAAAGGGATCAGCATTAGAAGCCAGCTGTGTTCACTATCCACCCCTTTCTTGTCTTTTGGCCAGAATAGAGATCAGGAAAGGAAGACAGTCCTTTCGTCTCCACCACATCCTTGCTTGGCCTTTTGGCCAGAAAAAGGATCAGCAAAGGAAGACCGCAGTGTTGTCACCACCCCTTCCTTGCTCTGCTTTCTAATCACAGCAGGGCTCGGCACTGGAAGACCTCCCTGTTATCACCACCCACCCCTTGCACATTCTTTTGACCTAAGCAGAGATTGGGACTGTGAGAAAGCTGTGTCATCATCTGTACACATTCCTCGACCTTTTGGCCAGAGCATGGACAAGCACTGGATGATATCCGAGTTGTTATCCCACTTCTCCTTGTTCGGCTTTTGCCCAGAGAAGAGTGGGCATTGGAAGACAGCTGTGCTGGCACCCCTGCTCCCTTTCTTAGCCTTTTGCTTCAGAGCAAGGAATGGCACTGGAAGACAGCTGTGTTGTCACTACCCTCCTCCTCCCCCACCACTCCACTCTCCCGCTGTCCCTGATTGCTACTGGAAGACAGCTGTGCAGTCAGCATTTCCCTCCTCTTCCAGCCGCTTGGCCAGAGCAGTGATTGGCACTGGAAGAGAGCCCTGTCCTCACTACCATTCTTTCTCTGCGTTTTGGACACACCAGTCTGTCTTCCAGTGCTGAGCTCTTTTTTCTCTATGATGTCATCACCTCCCTTGCTTGGCCATTTTGACCAGACCAGCGCTTGGCACTGGAAGACAGCCATGTCATCACCACTCATCCCTGGCTCAGCCTTTTGGCCAGAGCAGGGATTGGCACTAGAAGACTTTTGTGTGGTCAATATTTCCCCTTTACTTAGCCTTTGGCCAAAGTAGGGAGCAGGTCTGGAAGACAGCTGTTTCATCACCACCACATCCTTACATGGGCTTTGGGCTAGAGCTGGGTTTGGCAATGTAAGAGTCATTCACCAGCCTCCAACTCCACCAACTCTCAACCACCTACCCCCAATTTACTCTGGATTTTAGCCCAAGAAGGGATTGTCATTGGAAGATAGCCATGTCATCACCATCCCATCCTTGCTCGGCCTGTGGCCACACGAGAGATAGGCACTGGAAGATAGCTGTGCTAATTTATCACCAACACCACCCCTTTCTCAACTTTTGGCCAGAGAAGGAATTAGGATTGAAAGACAACTGTGTAATCACCAGCCCCCACATCTCTGTGTTGGTCAGCTTTGTCCACCAAAGAGATTGACTTTGGAATACAGTCATGTTGCCACCGCCCCCTCTTTCTTGTTTTTTTTTTTTTTTTATCTGCAGAAGGGACCAACAGTGGAAAACATCCATGTCATCACCACCGTTTCCCTTGCTTGGCTTTTTGGCAAGAGCAGAGATAAACGATGAAAAACAGCTGTTGTTGTCAACACCTCCCCACGTTCGACCTCCAGGCCTGAGCTTGGATCAGGACTGGGAGACAGCTGTGTACTCACCGTCCCCCTTCTCATGCTCAGTCTTATGACTACAGCACTGGAAGACACCTTTGCCATTACTATCCTCTTTTTCTGGGCCTTTTTGGCCAAGCAGGGATTAAAACTGCAAGATAGCTGTGTCATCACCCCGCATCTTCATAGTTCTGCCTTTTGCTCAGAGAAGGGATCTGCATTGGAAAACAGCTGTCATCATGATGCCATCATGATTCCTTCCCTGGAATGGCCTTTTGGCCAGAGAAGGAATCTGGACTGGAAGATGACCCCATTATAACCACCCCATCCTTGCTCAGCTTTTTGGCCAGAGAAAGGATCAGGACTAGAAGACAACTGTATTTCACCAGACCCCCTATCCCGTTACTAGAACAGGCACAGGCACTGGAAGACAGCCACGTTGTAACCAACCCCTTGTTGCTCTGCCTTTTGGTTACAGGAGGGATCGACACTTGACGACAGCCATCCTTATCGTCATCACCTTCCACCACAGGCTTGGACTTTTGATTGGAGAAGGTATCAGTGCAGATGGACAGGTATGTCATCATTACTGCACCCCTCACCCTACCCTTAGTTTGGCCTTTTTGTCCAAAGTAGAGTTCAGCACTGGAAGAGAGTTGTGTGGTCACTAACACTCTCCACCTACCCTTTGCACAGGCTTTTGGCCAGAGTAAGGATGGAACCATGAGAAGACAGCCATGTCGTCACCTCCTACCCTTTCTTTAGCCTTTTGGCCACAGAAAAGGGATCAACACCGGGAGACAGCTGTGCCTTCACTGTCACTCCCTTGCTTGGCCTTTTGGCTGGAGAGTAGAGATCGGTCCTGGAAGACAGCTGTGTCATCATCACCCACCTCTTGTTTGGCCAGAATAGGGATCAGGACTGATAGATAGTTGTATCGTCACCACCACTGCCTCTGACTCCTGTCATCACCTCACCCATTGCTCAGACTTTTGGTCAGAGAAAGGATCCGCACTGGGAGATATCATGTTGTCACCACCCCATCCTTGCTCGGCTTTTTTTGGTCAGAGCAGGCATTGGCACTGGAAGACAGCTAGGCTGTCACCACCCACCCCTTTTCAACCTTTTTGCCAGAGCAGGGATTATAACTGGAAGACTCCCAGGCTGTCACCATTCCCTCCTTAAAAGGCTTTTTGGCTAGAGAGGTGATCAGCACTGAAATACAGTCATGTCAACATTCCCCCACCTCCACCCCCAAGCTAGAAAGCTGTGTCATCACTGCCCCCCCCATTGCTCGTCCTATTGGCCAGAGCAGGTATCTGCACTTGACGACAGTTGTGTCATCACCAGCCCCATTTGCTTGGCCTTTTGCCCAGAACAAGGACTGGTGCTGGAAAAGAGCTATGTTTTACCGTCCACTTCCCTGAGCTTGGCCTTGTGGCTAAAATAGAAACCATCAGTGGAATATCCTCTGCCTCCACGCCCCATCCCCTCCATTTCTTGTCCTTTTTGGCAAAGCAGCATTCTACAATGGAACATAGCCTTGTTGTCACCCCTCTGCCTCCCTACTTCTTGCTTGGCTTTTTGACTAGAGCAGAAACCAGCAATAGATGACAGTCATGTTGTTACCAGCATTCCCCAGCTTCAGCCCCCATTGCTCTGTCTTTTGGCCAGAGAAGGAATCTGGAGTGGAAGATAGTTGTGTCGTCACCACCCTCCCAATGGGGCCAGAGAAGGGATCAGGAGTGGAAGATAGTTGTGTCATTATCCTGCCCGCCCAGAGATCAGCACTGGAAGAGAGCCGTGTCATCCATCTCACTCCCTTGCTCAGGCCTTTTGGTCAGGGAGGGGATTGGCACTGGGAGACAGCCATGTCACCACCGCCGCCACCCTCATCCTCTGGTCAGAGCAGGTATTGACACTCAATGACAGCCATGTCGTCACCACCCCCACTTTGCTCCATCTTTTGGCCAGAGTAAGGATCTGCATTGGAAGATTTCTGTGTCATCACCACCTACCCTTTGCTCAGCATTTTGGCCAGAACAAAGATTAGGAATGGAAGACAGCCACATCGTCACCATTCCCCCCGCCCCCCGACACCTTGCTCAGCCTTTTCTTGCAGTGATTGGAACTGTAAGACAGCCGTGTTGTTCACTCATGTCTTTTTCAGACTTTTGGCCAGACCAGGCCTCAGGATTAGAAGGCAACTCCACCAACACCACTTACCCTTGCTCGGCCTATTGGCTACAGCAGGAATCTAACCTGAAAGACAACCAAGTATCATCACCATCCCCTGCCCTCCCCGCTCTGGCCAGTGCTTGGTCTTTTGACCAGAGAAGAGATCTGCACTGGCAGACAGCGGTGTCCTCACCATCCACTTCTTGCTCACCCTTTTGGCCAGAGCAGGAATCTGGTAGACAGTTGTGTTGTCAGTGCCTACACCTTGCTTGGTTTCTTGGCATAGAAGGGATTGGCACTGGAAGAAAGCCATGACCTAATCCCCCACCTTGTTCAGCCTTTGGCCAGAGAAGGCATTAGGATAGAAAGGTTGACGTTTTGTCACTCTCCCCCACCTCGTCGTGACCCACCCATGCTTGGCCTTTTGGTCAGAGAAGAGAAAAGCACTTGACGACTGCCCATCCTGACCCACCCTTTTGGCCAGAGCAGGGATCTGGATAGCAAGACAACCTTGTTGTCACCAGGCACCCCAGCTAGCCTTTTGGCTAGCACAGGGTTTGGAAACAGAAGTTAGTCTTGTCATCACCACCCTATCCTTGTTTGTTCTTTTGGTCAAAAGGGGTTCAACATTGGAACATAGCTGTGTCGTCACCACCCACCCCCGACTCTTAGCCCTTTGGTCAGAGAAGGGATTGGATCTGGAAGACAGCCATGTTGTCACCACCCCATTCTTGCTTGGGTTTTGGCCAGAGGAGGGACAGGCACTGAAAAACAGCCATATTATCACCGCCCACTTCCTTGGTCCACTTTTTTGATCAAAGCAAGAATCAGGATTGGACAGCAGCCCTCTTGTCATCAGTCCCCCAGCAATCCCTCTTGTTTGCCTGCCGTTTGGTCGGGGAAGGGGTGGGTACTGGAGAAGAGCTGTGTCCTCACCACCCCATGCTTGAGCAGGGATCAGCACCAGAAGCCAGCCATGTCATCACCAGTTCATCCTCCAGTGCTCTGAGATTTGGCATTAAAAGGAATCAGTATTGGAAATCAGCCCTAGTGTCACAGTCACCCCTTGCTCGTTCTTTTTGCCAGGGTACCAGCTGGCACTAGAAGATAGCCATGTATGTGGTCATTATTCCCTCCTTGCATGGCCTTTTGGCCAGACCATGGATAAGGAGTGGAAGGCAGCTCTGCCACCACCATCCCATCCTTTCTGCCTTTTGACCACAACAGGGATGAGCCCTGGAAGACAGCCATATCATTACCCCACCCCCTACCTCCTGCTTCAAGTCTGTGCCTTTTGGCATGAGAAGGAATTGACTTTGGAAGACAGATGTGTCGTCATCACCATCCACTTTCTAAGCCTTTTTGCCCAGAGCAAAGATCACCACTAGAAATAGCTGTGTTGTCACCATTGCTCTCCATTCCTCAAGCTTTTCAGCCTGGGAGGGATCTGGGCTGGAAGACGGCCCCAGCACCACCCTCAATCCTTGCCTGGCCTTTTGGCCAGAATATGGATTGGCTTTGGAAGACAATCATGTTGTCACCACCCAGACCTTGTTTGTGCATTTGGCCAGGGCGGCGATCAGAACTGAAAAAAAGCCAAATTGTCACTACAACCATAGTCAGCCTTTAGGCTAGATTTGGTTTTTGTTTTTATACACTCTGTCCTGTGAGTTACAAAGGGAGGTTTTTCTTGATTAGCTGATTAAATAAAACATCTTTCTTTTCTAGGAGCAGAATAGAGTAGAATAGGGAAACAAGGAATAGTCAAGTGCAAAGTAAACTTGGGCTCGGCTCTACTCACGTCTCTGGGTATAGTGACTGTGTGTCCTGGTCACTGGGAGGGGCCTGCAGTTCATAAGGCGAAGAAGGCAGATTTTATACTTACAGCCTCATAAGACTTGGTTTTTCTTCAATTTTCATTTTATATTTGTTTACTTACAAAGTTTGTATACATTGCTTTTCACTGGATCGTCTCCATTTCCTTTATCCACCGCTACCTCTACCCATCAGATTGTGCGACACCCCCCAATTAGCCTTCCCCCCTCTGCTCCTTGCCTTCACCCCTTTGATCCTTATACACGTTTTACTAGTTATCTTTCTATTTCTACAATAATGGTCTTCTATAGTATTTGCCCTTTTGGGACTGAGTTAGTTCACTTAGAATAATGCTCTCCAGTCTCTCTCAAGTTAGGTAGTGATTTTCAAAATCATTGCCCCTGCATACTGAGTATTGTGTGAATGAACCATAATTTCTCAATTCATTCAATTGTCATTGGTTATCTGGGCTGTTTCCATGTTCTTGCAGTGCTGAATATTGCTGCTATGAATATTGGTGTACAACTCTCCATTTGTGCCTCAGTTCTCAGTCTCTCGGAGTGTATTACAAGCAGTGGAATAGCTGGGTCATGTGGAATTTTATGTTCAGATTTTTGAGGAAATGTCAAAATGCCTTCCAGAGTGATTATACCATTTTACAATTCTACCTACAGAGTATAAGAGTTCCTATCTCTCCACATCCTCTCCAACATTTGTTACTTGCTGTCCTGTTAAACTTTGCCACTGCTACTGGGGAGATATTGTATCTCATTGTGGGTTTTTTTGTTTGTTTGTTTTTAGGAAACGTTTATTTTCCGTCAACCTTATTTCTACTTTTTAAAAGTCTGTTTAAGACCATTCCGTGGTTGTTCTGACCCACTCAGTGGCCTGAGCGGTGGGGGCTGCAAATCAGTCTTCAGTTGCAGGCTGAACTCGCCAGTCTTCAGTATGGAACTGCTGAATCAGCACAGAGGACACCTGGACGCCTTCGGACCAGTCTGTAACTTCAGGCTGAGTAGCAGTGAATTCAGGAGCAGGGGCGGTCCATTCTCCCTGAAACTCCTCCTTGGTCACAGCCTTTTCAGCAGCAGCCTGTTCTTCCTTTTCAATCTCTTCCGGATCTCTGTAGAAGTACAGATCAAGCATGACCTCCCACGGGTGCTCCCGGGAGATCGTGCCACGCATGCGCAGGACTTCCTGGGCCAACCTCCACCACATCAGACCCACAGAGTGAGCTCCCTTGTTGTTGCACGGGATAGCAATGTCTACATAACGCAGAGGAGAATCTGTGTTACACAGGGCCATGGTAGGCAAGTTAACGCAAGACGCTTCTGTCAGAGGCTGGTGGTCAGCCCTGGGATCAGTAACCACCAGAAGACGAGGCTCCCGGAAGGCTTCCTGGATCTGATTAGTGAAGGTTCCAGGAGTGAAGCGCCCGGCAATAGGAGTGGCCCCAGTAGCAGCAACAAACTTCAGAACAGCTCTCTGGCCTGTATTTCTGGAGGAAATGACACTGACATCAGCTGGATTTTCAATGACAACAATGGCACGAGCAGCCAAGAGCAGCTTTTCCCAGGTCCTCTTCAGGTTTATGATGTAGATGCCATCACTTATCCTTTTGTAGATGTACTGTTCCATTTGGAAGTCAAGGTTGGTGCCATCCAAATGCGTTCCTGCTGCAAGGAATTCGAGGACATCCTCATCCTTCACCTGCAGGACATCAAGGGCTTGGACATTGTGGAAGTTTCCCCTTTAAGTTATGACGGGAACCAGAACAACGCCGTATGGACGCTTGTGTGGGTAGCACAGAAAATCACTGTGGTTTTGATTTGCATCTCTCTTGCCAGTGATTTCGAACATTTCTTCATGTGTCTGTTGACCATCTGAATATTTTCATCTATGAATTCTTTCCATGTCTTTTGCCAATTTTGTAATTGTGTTATCAATCTTTTTCTTCTGGAGTCCCTGTAGGATTCTTTAAACTTTTAGTATGAGACCTTTGTCTGAAATGGCTTTGGCTTCTGGACTGATTTGGATCATCACTGGAAGAGAGTTGTGTAGTCACTACCGCCACCTTGTTCAGCCTTTGGCCAGAGCGGGGATTGGCAGTGAAGACAGCTCTGTCATCACCACCCCCACCCCTGCCCCCTAATGCTCTGCTTTCTGACAAGAGAAGGGCTGGGCAGTAGAAGACAGTCCTGTGTTATCACTCAACTCCTGTTTGGTCTTTTGGCCAGGGCAGGGTTCAGTACCAAAAGACAATGGTCCAGAATAAGAGGTACATTTCAAAGAGTACTGTGGGAGGTGAGAGGAGAAGGGAAGAGATTGTGCAACAATGAATGAATATTTAAAAAAAAAAAAGAAAAGAAAATGAACTGGGGGGAAGGGAAGTGGAGGGAGAAAAATGTGTAACAATGAATGAACGAAAATCCAACTTTTCTGTAAACTTTTGTTAAAATAAAAAATACAAAGTTTATTAAAAAATATAATAATAACAACACAGTACTAGAAGAAGAAGACAGAGGATGGTCACTATTTCCCTGCCTCCTGCATCAACTTTTGGCCAAAGCAGAGATCCGTAGTAGGAGAGAACCATTGTCATTGCCATCCCAGCCTCACTTGGCCTTCTGGCCAGAACATGAATGTGGTCTGGAAGACAGGCATATCATCATCACCTCAACCTTGCTTGGCCTTTTTAGCCAGCAAGAAAGATTGACAAAACAGGATATCTGTGTCATCACCACCTACCCCTTCCTCGGCCTTTTGGCCAGGGCAGGGATTTGGAGTGGAAGACAGCTAGGTTGTCACCACACAATCCTTGCTTGGCCTTTTGGGCAGAAAAGGGATAGAAATAGAAAGACAGCTGTGTCAGCACTACCCACACCTTGGTCATTTGACCAGAACAGGAGTAAGCACTGGAAGACAGCCAGGCCATCTCTACCCAAACCTTGCTTGGTCTTTTGGCCAGAAATGGGATTGTCATTGGAAGAGGGCTTGTTGTCACCACTTATCCCTTGCTTGTCCCCCTTGTTCAGAGCAGGGATTAGAACAGGAAGGCAGTTGTGTCATTCCCACCCCATCCTTGTTTGCCCTTTTGGGTAGAAAAGGGCTAGGCATGGGAAGATAGTCCTATCACCACCACCCATGCCTTGCTCAGCCTCTTTGCCCCAAACAGGGGTCATCCCTGGAAGACAGCCGTGTTGTCGTCATCTGCTTGCCCTCCCCTTCCTCTTGCTCTGAGATCAGAACTAGAAGACAGCAATGTTGTCACACCACCAGATTTCTCAGTCTTTTCACCAGGCAGGGATTGGCACTGGAAAACAGCCGTGCCATCATTACCCCCACTTGTTTGGCCATCAGCCAGTGCAGGAATTTGCAGTGGAGGACAGTCCTGTGGTCACCACCCTCTCACCAACCTCACTGTTTTGCCTTTTCACAAGAGAAGGGATCGCCACTGAAAGAGCTGTTATCACCACTCACTCCTTGCTTGGGCCTAAAGGTCCAGCACTAGAAAATAATGGAGTGGTCACAATTCCCCCCATGCATGGCCTTTGAACAAGGGCAGAGACCATGAGTGCAAGATGGCTATGTTGTCACCCCCTCATCCTTGTCCTTCTGGCTAGAACCAAATGAGCATGGGAAGATAATGTATTGTCACCACTCTCCCATCCCCTCCTTGCCCAGCCTTTTCCTCAGAGCCGACATCAGCACTTGGAGACGGTGGTACCCTCACCATCTTCCTCTTTTCTCAGCTTTTTGGCCAGTCCAGGGATTGGCTGTGGAATATACCCTTGTCATCACCATCTCATCCTTGCCTTTGGACCTGAGTAGGAATTAGCACTGGAAGAGAGTCATGTTGTCATTATTCTGACATTGCTTGACCTTTTGGCCAGAGCAAGATTGGTGCTGGAAGACAGCTGAGTCGTCACCTTCCTCTCGTTGTTGAGCCTTCGGGCACAGTGAGGACCAGGAGTGGAAGGCAACCGTATAGGCACCACTCCCCTACCTTCCCGTTGCTCTGCTTGTTGGCATCAGTGCAGATCGGCCCTGGAATACAGCGATTCTGTCACAACCCATCCTTGTGTGGCCTTATGACCAGAGTAGAGATTAGCACTGGAAAGTGGTCAGGTCATCACCGTCCACCCCCACTGGCATGGTTTTTTGGCCTGAAGAGAGATTTGAACTAGAAGACAATGGTGCTGTAACCACGCTCACCTTCCACCTACCCTCCACCCTCATTTTCTCAGTTTTTGGCCACAAATGGATTGTCCTTGGATGATAGCTGTGTCATTAACCGCCACCTTCCCTGTCCGGCCCTTTCCGTGAGAACATGCACAGTCCTAGTGTCTTCACCCGAGCCTTGCTTGACCTACCTACCTGAAAAGGGATCGATCCAGGAAGACAGCTGTGTCATCATCTCCTCCTCGCTTGGCCTTTTGGTTGAAAAGAAATCAGTACTGAAACATAGCCATGTGGTCACCAGCCCCTCACTTGCTCGGCTTTTTAACTAGAGCAAAGCTTGGGACTGGAAAACAGCTGTTTCATCATCAGCCCCACCCTCACGCCCCTGTTGCTCAACCTTTTGGTGAGAGCAGGATCAGACTTTGAAAGTAGCCCTGTGGTCACCACTCTATCCTATTCTGGCCTTCTGTCCAGAGATAAGATCGGGACGGTTAGGTTAGAGAGCTGTGCCGTAACCATCTGTGGCTCCTTGCCTGGTCTTCTGGCCAGAACCGAAATTGGAACTAGAAGACATAGTATTGGCACCACCACCTGATTTCTTGACCTTTTGACCAGAGCAGGAATCTACACAGTTGTGTCATCACCCACAGGACCCTCTCCCCTTGCTTGGCCTTTCAGTTGTAGCTGGGACCGCACTGGTTTACAGCCCTGTCGTCACTGTGCCCACCTTGCTCAGCCTTCTGGCCAGAGCAGGGATGGGGACTGGAACACAGCTGTGCCATCACCACCCCCCTCTTTTCTTAGCCTCTTTGGCCAGATCAGTGATCGGCACTGGAAGACAGCCATTTCTTCAATGCCCCCCAAGACTTGGGCTGTCTTTAGTCCTAAGCGGGGATCAGCTTGGAAGACAGCTGTCTCATCATCACCCCATAACTGCTCAATTTTTAGGCCACAAAAAAAATGAGCAAGGAAAAACTGCCTTGTTATCATTGCCCACCCTTGTTGGGCCTTTCGTCCAAAGCAGTGATTGGCAGGGGAAGACAGCTGTGCCCTCACCATCTTTTTGCCCAGAGCAGTGGTTGGCACTGGAAGACAGTAGCCACTCGAGCATCTTTAGGCCCGAGCAGGGATCTGCAGGAGGAGAAAGCTGGGTTGTCACCACTCACTTCCCAACACACTTCTAAAATCTGTTGGCCAGAAAAAAGGATATACATTGGAAGATAGCTGTGCTGTCACCACTACCCCTTTTCTTGCATTTTTGTCATGTTGTCCTTCATGTCTGGCTTTTTTTTTTTTTGTCAGAGAAGAGGTCAATGACTGGAAGACTGTAATATCATCACTAACTCATCCTTGTTCAGCCTTTTGGCCAAAGCAGGAATTGACACCAGAAAACAGCTACGTTATCCTCATGCCTTTGTTTGGAGTTTTGGGTCAAAGTAGCGATCAGAACTGAAAGACCACCATGTGGTCACCCCTATTGCTCTGCTTTTTGGCCAGAAAAGGGATTGGAAGACGTCTGTGTCATCACCAAGCACCCCTTGCATAGCCTTTTGGCAAGAGCATGGATCAGGACTGGAAGACAGCCATGTAATCAGCAATCTGCTCTTGCTTGACCTGTTGCCAGAGTAGAGATCTTAACAGGAAGATAGGTGTGTCGTCACCACTCACCCCTTCCTAGACCTTTTGGCTAAAGAAGGAATGTGTACTGGTAGGCAGTACAGATTCACTGTAATGTTCCTTGTCCCTTGAATGGCCTTTTGGCTAGAGCAGGGACAGTCGGGGGGAAAGACAGAGCACCACTCCCACTTTGCTCAGCCTTTGGCCTGAGCAGTGATCCGCACTGGAAGGTGGTGTTGTCACCACCTCATCCTTGCTTGGCCTTGTGGCCAGAGGAGGAATTAGCAATGGAAGACAGCCACGTCATCACCACCCCTCACGTGGCTTGGCTTTTTTGACAGAGAAGATAGGAGTATTGGACACCATGTCATCACCCCCACCGCCCCCCCCACCCCAATTACTTAGCCTTTTGGCCTGTTTAGGGAAGAGCACCAGAAGAAACCCATGTGGTCAATATCCTTCATTTGCATGGCCTTTTAGCCAGAGGAGGGATAGATCAGCATTAGAAGACAGCGGTGATGTCACCAACAACCACTCTTGCTCGTCCTTTTTGGTCAGAGCCGGGATTGGTAGTTGAAACAGGTGTGTTATAACCAACCACTCGCTGCCTCTTGCTAAGCATTTAGGCCAGAGCAGCGACCAGCACTGGAAGTTACCACACACGCCTTGCTCAGCCTTTTGGTGGCCAGAGCATGAATCAGGACTTGAAGATTGTCATGTTGTCACCACATCTTCCTTCCTTGACCTTTTTACCAGAGTGGGGATTGGCAATGGGAGACAGTCATGTAGTCACCACTCTCCTGTTGCTTGGCCTTTTGTCTAGATAAAGGGCCACCACTGGAAGACATCGCTAACCCCACCTCCTTGCTTGACCTTTTTGGCTAAAATTCATAAAACATTACACCACATGGTGGACCCTGGAGGTCATCATGCTGATTGAAGTATCTCTGTCACAAAAGGACAAATATTGCATAGCACCACTGTTATAAAGCAGGTCTGACAGGGGAGCTTGGGTGGAGAACAGGATAAGAGTGGATAGATAATGAAAAGTTCATTGGAACAGATAAAGGAAAGACTAGTTTAAAAGGAATATATGATTAGGTATTATACGTACAACTGCCAAGATTAAGAGGTATGTCATTGCAAAGAGGACTCGGGGGATGGAGAGAGGTAGATAATTGAGCAATAATGAATATATTTTTAAAAAGTGAACTGGGGAGGGGAAGGGAGAGACAGTGTAAAATATGCAACAATGAATGAATGAAAATCTGACTTCTCTGTAAACACTTTTTTATGTAAACTTTTTTTATTTTATTATTGTATGTGTGTACCGTCAAATGTTCCTCCTTCTCCAGTAGAACATCTGGTGGATTTGAACAGTGCACCGCTGGGATTGCAGTACACCTTCTTGCCACTAGGCCACCAGAGCTCGCCTCTGTAAACACTCTTATATCCATACACTTACAAGGAAGCCCAGTAAATACCACTATCATTCAGATATATGCACCAACAACCAGAGCCAAAGAAGAAGAAATA
>NW_006399795.1:13762421-13792300 GCF_000299155.1 Elephantulus edwardii
TGGCTAAAATTCATAAAACAGTACACCACATGGTGGACCCTGGAGGTCATCATGCTGATTGAAGTATCTCTGTCACAAAAGGACAAATATTGCATAGCACCACTGTTATAAAGCAGGTCTGACAGGGGAGCTTGGGTGGAGAACAGGATAAGAGTGGATAGATAATGAAAACTGCATTGGAACAGATGAAGGAAAGACTAGTTTAAAAGGAATATATGATTAGGCATTATACGTACAACTGCCAAGATTAAGAGGTATGTCATTGCAAAGAGGACTCAGGGGAAGGAGAGAGATAGATAATTGAGCAATAATGAATATATTTTTGAAAAGTGAACTGGGGAGGGGAAGGGAGAGACAGGGTGTAAAATATGCAACAACGAATGAATGAAAATCTGACTTCTCTGTGAACGCTTTTTTAATGTAAACTTTTTTAATTTTATTTTATTATTGTATGTGTGTATCATCAAATCAGATCTGACTGGTACAGGAGGAGATTGTTCCTCCTTCTCCAGCAGAGCATCTGGTGGATTTGAACTGTGCACATCTGGGATTGCAGTACATCTTCTTATCACTGGGCCATCAGAGCTCGCCTCTGTAAACTCTCTTTAAAATAATAATTAAAATTTTATTTTTAAAAAGTAGTCATCGGCAATGGAAGACAGACCTGTCTTAACCACCCCTGCCCCTTTTCTGCCTGTTAGCCAGAGCAGTGTTGAGCACTGAAAGGCTTGTTCAACCCCTTGTTCAACCTTCTGGACAGGGAAGAGATTGGCATTGGAAGACTGCTCTCCTCATTACCACTCCTTGTCTTATGGCCAGAGCAGGGATCACCAGCGGAAGACAGCATGTCATCCACATCGCCCCTTCATACCCGAGCACGGATTACCACTGGAAGACAGCTATGACGTCACCATCCCATCCTTACTCGGCCTTTTGGTCAGAGAAGGCTTGGCACTGGAATACAGCTGCGTCATCACCCTGTATCACTCCCTGTACGTTGCTCAGCCTCTTGACTGGAGAAGGGATCAGGACTGGAAGCCAGTTCTTGCTCAGCATTTTAGGCAGAGTAGGGCTGAACATGGGGAGACAGCTCTGTGGTCACCACTCTCCACTCTTTTTTTGGCCTTTTTGGTCAGAGCAGGGACCAGTACTAGAAGACATCCTTGTCATTATAACCCTCTCCTTGCATGGCCCTTTGGCCAAAGTAGGGACTGGCACTGGATGTCAACTGTGTCGTCCCCGCCCCTACCTTACCCAGGCTCACACCAGAGAAGCAATTCACAATGGAAGACAGTCATGTTGTCACTGTGCCCCCTTGCCTGGTCTTTTGTCCAGAGCAGGGATCAGCACTGGTAGACCACCATGTCGTCATCACTGCTCCCCATGCCTTGCTTGGCATTCTCCCCAGAGCAGGGATCAGCACTGGAAGAGAACCGTGCTGTCACCACTCCTACCTACCTTGCTCAGCCTTTTGGCCTCAATACAGATTAGCACTGGAAGAGAGATGTGCCATCACCATCCTCTGTCTGACCCCCTTGCCCTCCCCGCTTGGCACTTTTGGCCAGAACATAGATGAGCATTGGAAGACAATTGTGTCATCACCCTCTACGTTGCTCAGTCTTTTGGCAAGAGCAGGGATCAGGACTGGAAGACTACCATGCTGTTACCACCTCCACCTTACTTGACCTTTTTTTAAACTTTTTATTATTTATTTATTATTTGGGGAGCTTTGATGGCCACTTGACCTTTTGATCAGAGAAGGGGTTGGCACTGGAAGCCAGCCGTGTCATTATCACCACTCCCCTTGTTCAATCTTTTGGCCAGAGAAGGGACAGACACTGGAGGAAAGCTGTGTTGTGACCTGCCCCCAGGCCTCTCAATGCTCAGCCTTTGGCGGGAGTAGGTAAGCTCTTGATGGCAGCCCTGTTGTCATATTCACCTACTTCCTTGGAGGACATCCGTGTGGCTATTATTGCCTGCTTGCATGGCCTTTTGTCGGAGCAGGGATCAGTGCTGGGGGACAGTTCTGTCATCACCTCCCTGTCTTTGCTTGGTCTATTGCTAGAGAAGGAATAGTCACTGGAAGACAGCTGTGTCATCACCAGTCCCCCGTTGCTCTGCCTTTTGGCCAGAGAAGGGATCAATCAACATTGGAAGACACCTGTGTCCCCATCACCCTGCACCCCCGTTGCCCTGCATTTTGGCCAGAGAAGGGATCAGCACTGGAAGACAGCAGTGCTGTTACCACACCTCAACTTGCTCAGCCTTTTGGCCACAGAAGGAATCAGGAAGGGAGACAGCCCATAGGCATCACATCATCCTTGCCAGCCTTCTAGCCAGAGAAGGGAACAGAACTGGAAGACAGCGTATTGTCACCACCCTCCCTTTGCTCGGCCTTATGGTCAGATCAGGGATAAGTGCTGGTAGACAGCTGTGTCATCATAATACCCCCTTTGCTTGGCCTTTCTAACCAGAGCAGGGATTGGCACTGGAAGACAGCTGTGTGTTCATCAAACCTCTCCACCTCCTGTTACTCTGCCTTTTGGCCAGAGAAATGATTCTTATTGAAAGACATCCTGTCACCATCCACCCCGTACTCAGCCTTTTTGCCAATACAGGGATCAAGTGTGGAAGACTTCTGTGTCATCACAGCTCCCACCTTGCTGGACCTTCAGGCCAGAGAATGGATTGCCATCGGAAGACGGCCATGGTGCCACCACCATCTTTCTAGAACTTCAGGCCAGCTCTGGAAGACAACCATGATGTCACCACCCACCCTTTGCTCAGCCTTTTAGCCAGAGTAGGACTAAGGACTTGAAGACATCTGTGTCGTTGCCATGACCCCCTTGCTTGGCTTATGTAACAATCATCACCAAAAGAAAAGCATGTTGTCACAACTCTGGTCTTGTTGTGCCTTCAGGTCACAGAAGTGATTGGCATTGGGAGAAATTCATGGGGTCACCACTCGCCACTTTTGGGACTTTTGGCCACAGGAGCGATCAACACTGAAAGGCAACCACGTCGTCACACACATCCTTGCCCACCTTCCTTGCTTGGCCTTTTTTGGCCAAAATAGGGATCAGGACCTGAGGACTGCTGTGTTGTTACGACCTCCTCCTCATTCATCCTTTTGTGCAGGGAAGGGACTGGTGTTGGAAGACTGTCAGGTTGTCACCACCACAAGCCTTGCTCAGCCTTTTGGCTATTGATGGGATAGGCACTGGCAGAAAGTTTTGTCACCACCACCACTGGGACCACATTGCTCAGGTAGTTACCCTTGAAGAGAGTGTCTTTGTCATCACCCACCCTTTGCTCAGCCTTTTGGCTAGAGATGGGATTGGCAGTGGAAGACAGCTGTATCATCACTATCACCGCCTTTCTTTGGATTTTTGCCCAGAGCGTGGATGGGCACAAGAAGACAGCCATGTGTTCAGTATTCCTCCCTCAGAGTGGCCTTTGGGCCAGAGCAGGATCAGGACTGAAAGGGTCATGTTGTCATCGCCCTTAGCTTGCTTGGCCTTCTGGCCAGAGGAGGAATTGGCACTAGAAGACAGCCGTGTCATCAGCACACTAAGCCTTTTGGCCAGAGAAGGGATGAGCACTGGAAGAAACCATGTCCCAGTCACCCTACCTTGCTCAGCCTTCTGGTCAGGGCAGGAATGAGCACTGGAAGACAGCTGTGTTGTCATTATTCCTCCATTTCTTGGCCTTTTGGGCCATATCAGGAATTGGTCTTGGAGTCAACCACGTGGTCACCACTGGGCCCCTCTCCCTGACCTTTTGGACAGAACCAGGATCGATACTAGAAGACAGACATGTCCCCACTACCACTCAGCCTTTTGACTAGATCAGGGATTGGCACTGGAATCATCTGTGCTGTCACCACCATCCCCTTTCTAGGCCTTTTGCCTAGAGAAGAAATCGACACTGAAACAGCCACCTTGTCACTGCCCACCCCACCATCCTCATTCCTGTTGTTTTGCCTTTGGCCAAAGAAGAGATCAGTATTAGAAGACATCTGTGTTGTCCCCTCACCCTTGCTCGGCTTCTGGCCAGTCAAAGGGTCAGCACTGGAAGGCAGCTGTGTGGTCACTCTTCCCCCCTTGCTCAGCCTTTTGGTCAAAGCAGGGCTTGGGAAGGAAAGAGAGCTACGTTGTCACTACCCCATCATTTCCCGGCCTTTTGGTCAGAAAAGGTATGGTATTGGAAGACAGTCATGTTGTCACCACCCACTCCTTGCTCAGCTTTTGCCCACAGCAGGCATTGGCCCTGGAAGACAGCCATGTCTTCATCACCACCGTCCCCTGGTTTGGCCTTTTTGTCCTGACAGGGATGGGTTCTGGAAGATAGCCGTGTTGTCACCACCACACCCTTATCCAGCCTGTCTGGCCCTAGCAGCTATCTGCACGGGAAGGTAGCCATATTGTTACCACTCATCCCTTGCTCAGATTGGGATTAGACAACAGCCTTGTCACCACCCCATTGCTGCTTTGCCCTCTGATCAGACAAGGGATCAATACTGATAGACATCCCTGTGGTCACTCTTCCCCCTCACACGGCCATTTGACCAGAGCAGGTATTGCCACAGAAGACAGCCGTGTCATCATAACTCACCCTTTGTTTGGTCTTTTGGCCAGAATAGGGATTGAAACTGGAAGCCGGCTCTGTTATCACCATTTCAGCCTTACTTTTGGCTAAAGCAGGGCTGGGGGTGGATCAACAGCCATGCTGGCACCACTTCCTCTTGCCAGGCCTTTTTATCATAGCAGGGATCACTACCAGAGACAGTTGTGCAGTCACTGTTCCCTCCTTGCGTGGCTATTTGGCCACAGTAAGTATCAGTAATTGAAGATAGCCACGCTGTCACCACTTCATCCTTTCTCAGTCTTTTTGTCTTGCACTGGAAGACAGACAGCCATGCTGTCACCATCCATTCTATCATTGTTCAGCCTTTTGCCCAGAGTAGGACCGGCAGTAGAAATCAGCTTGGTTGTAATCAACCTCTCCTCTTACTCAGCTTATTTGCTAGAACAAAGGTCAGCACTGGAAGACATCTGTGACGTCACTCACCTCTCCCTTGCTTGGCCCTTCTGGCCAGAACAGGAATCGGCACTGGAGGACAGCTGGGTGACAGCCATGTCATCATCACCCCTTCCTTGCTCGACTGTCACCATCTGCCACCCCCTGCTCAGCTTTCCTGGCCAGAGCAGGGTGAGCAGTGGAAGACTGGCTTATCTTAACCATCCGTCCCCTTACTCAACCTTTGGGCCAGAGCAGGGACTGGCATTCAAAGACAGAGCGTCATTACCCACCACCCTTCCTTTTCAGCCTTCTGGCCAGAGCACGTCAGGCACTGGAAGGCAGTCATGTCATCAACCCCATTTGCTCGTCCTTTTGGCAAGAGCAGGGACAGGGACTGGAAGATAGACCGATTGTCACCACCTTACCCTTCCTTGGACGTTTTGCTGGATCAGAACTGGAAGATAGCCTGGAAGTCACCATCATGCCCACCTTGTTGCTGTTTTGGCATGAGAAGAGACCAACATTGGGCGACAGCCATATCGTCATCATAGTGTCCCTTGTTCAGCCTTTCTGGCTAGAGCAGGGATCTGCGGTGGAAGAAGGCTGTGTGGTCACTACCCTTCTCCCCATTCTCCCCCTCTACCCCTGACCCCACCACATCTCTCAGCCTCTTGACCAGAGCAGGGATCAGGAATGAAAGATCACTTGTTATCACTTCCCTCTACTTGAACTTGAGCTATAGACCAGACAAGGGATCAGCACTGGAAGACAGCCATGTTGCCACCACCAATCCCTTTGTTCGGCCTTTGGCCAGAGATGGGATCGACCCTGGAGCGCCTGCGTCCTCACCAGTCTCCACCTTGATGGTCCGTCTGCCACAGCATGGGATGGCACTGGGAGACAGCCTGTCATCACCACCCATCACTGCTTGACCTTTTGGCCAGTAGAGCTGTGGGTCACACTGGAAGACAGCTGTTTTGCCACCATCACCACCACCACCACCGGTCATTTCTTGGCCTTTTTGGTCAGAGCAGGTATTGACACTGGAAGATAGCCATGTTGTGACCAGACCTCATTTGCTTGACCTTTTGGCCAGAGAAAGTTACGACACTGGACAACAGCCATGTGGTCACCTCCCACGTCTTGCTCAGCCTTTCACCAAGCTGGCATTAGCGCTGGGAGACACTTGTGCTGCAACCACCCATCCGTCGCTCAGTCTTGGCACGAGCTGGGATCAGTTCTGAAAGACAACTTGCTCTGTTCTGACTACTGCTTCCTGGTCCAAGTATAGGTTTTGCACTTATAACTGGTAAATGAAATTCTCAGAAATGACAAATAACCATTCTTGGGACATAAAAATATTCTTTCACAGTAATTGGGGGAGGTGCGGTCACCACTCCCTCATTGTTGGCTTTGCCAGAAAACTGATCGAAATTGGAAGATACTATTTTGTCACCACACCTGCCTTTCTCAGCCTTTTGGTCTGAGAGATCGTCACAGGATGATAGTGATAGCTGTATCTTCATCATCCTCCCTCCTCACTTGGCCTTTTAGTCAGAGAAGGTATTGGCACTGGAAGACAGCCAAATCCTAACCACACCCTCCATCGCATGGTCTTTTTGGTCCAAGAAGGGCTCGTCACGGGAAGACAGCTGAGATGTCACCTCCATCCCTTTAGTCAATGTTTTGACCAGATAACGGATCAGCATTGGAAGACAGCGTTGCCTTTCCACCAACCTCCTCCTCAGTCTTTTTGCCTGGAACAGGGATTAGCACTGGAAAATACCATGTCTTCACCATGCCCTCTTCTGCCCTCCCATTGCTCTGCCTTTTGGCAAGAGAAGGGATCACAACTGGAAGACAGCGGGGTCACCATTGCTCCTCTCCTTTTTGACCTTGTTATCCAGGGCAGTGATTGGCACTGGAAGCCAGCCATTCACTGAGTCATCACCACTCACCTCTTGGTTGGCCTTTTGGCCAGATGAAGAATCAGCACTAGAAGATGACCTTGCCGTCTCTACTTACATTTGTATGGCCTTTGGCCAGAGCAGGAATCAGGGCTGGAAGACAACTGTCTTGTCACTGATCCCTTCCTACGCCTGGCCCCATTGCTCTGCTTTTGCAGGAGAAGGGATTGGCATTGGAAGACCACCCTGTTGTCACCATCACACCGTGTGCTGCCTTTTGATCTGAACAGGGATCAGCACTGGAAGACAGCTGCGTGTGGTCACCGTCCCCATGCTGCACAGCCTTTTGGCCAGAGCAGCTAGAAAATACCCATGCGGTCACCACACCCCTGTTGCTTGGCCTTTTGACCACAGAAGGAATGTGCATTGAGAGACAGCTGTCTTCACCCCTACCCCCTTGCTCGGTCTTATTCCAGAGCAGAAATCAGCACTGGAAGATAGCCTTGTCATCACCACCCCATCCTTGCTTGCCCTTTTGGCACAAGAAGGGATCCACACTGGAAGACAGCTGTGCCGCCACCCCGCGCCCCTTTCTCAGGGTTTTTGGCCAGAGCAGGGTCCAGTACAGGAAGACGGCTGTGTTGTCTCCACTCCCTTCTTTGCACGGCCTTTTAGCCAGAGCAGGGATTGGCAACAAGAGACAGTCGTGTGGCTACTATTTCCTCTAATGCTTGGTTTTTATGGCCAGAGCAGGGACTGTCACTGGAAGACAGCTATGTGGTCATTATTCCCTTTTTGCTTGGCTTTTTTGGGCAAGAACAAGGATTGCACTGGAAGACATCCGTGTCATCACCACCTAAACCATGCTCAGCCTTTTGGACAGAGCACGCAGGGAGACTGGCAGACAGCTTTGATGTCACCACCTCATTCTTGCTTGTTTGTGGGTTGGTTTTTTGTTTGTTTTGGGTTTTCCCCAGAGCAGGGATTGACACTGAAATACAGATGGTCATAACCACTAGCCCTCTCTCTCTCTCTCATCCTTTTGACCAGAGACAGAATTGACACTGGAAGACAGCTATGCTGTCTTCCTTACTCAGCCTGTTTGGCCAGAACAGGGATTGGCACTGGAGACAGCTGTGTCATCACTACCCCTCTGTTACCTGTCCTTTTGGTCACAGAAGGGATTGACAGTGAAGCACTTGGTGTTGACACCACCCCCATCTTTCCCCAGCCAGTCTTTGGGCTAGAGCAGGCATTGGCATGTGGAGACATCGTGTCACCATCTACCTTTCTGGCCTACGAGGCCACGGTTCTAGAGGACCACTTGCCTGTCACAGTCATGTCCTCACTGCCACAACCTTTCTAGGCCTTTAGGCCAGAGCAGGGTACAGAACTGGGACACAGCCTTGTGTCACTACCTCTCTTCCACTTGCCTGGCCTTTGAGCCAGAGCAGAGATTTCCTCTAGAAGACAATCATATGGTCACGATTACCCCGTTGCATGGTTTTTTGGCTGGAGGAGGGATCAAAACTGGAAGACAGCTGTGTCATCACCACCTCATGCGTCAGCCAAAGCAAGGATGGGAACTGGAAGATAGCCTCACTCTAATTTCTGACCAGAGAAAATATTGCCTCTAGAGATAGCTGTATGCTCACTATTCCTCACCCTGGCATGGTCTTTTGGCCAGAGCACAGACCAGGACTGAAAGACGGCTGCATGGTCACCACCTCATCCTTACTTGGCCTTTCGACCACAATAGGGAATCAGCACTCCCTAAGACAGCCATGTAGTCATACCTACCCCTGTTGCTTGGTCTTTTGGCCAGAGCAGGTATTACCACTTGACATCTGTGTTGTCATCACCCACCCCCTTGTTAGCACTTTTTACCAGAGAAGGGATTGGCATTGGAAGATAGAATAGAAGAAAAATTTATGCACTTGAGCTGTGGTGTTGGAGAAGAGTATTGAATATATCATGGACTGCTAAGAAAATGAACAGGTTCATCCTAGAGAGGGTTAAACCAGGCTGTTCCTTGGAGGCAAAGATTCTGAAGCTTCGTCTGACATATTTTGGACATATTGCAAGGAGCGACCAGTCCTTGGAGAGGGATGTCATGCTTGGGAGAGTGGAGGGACAGCGCAGGAGAGGACCCTCTATGAGGTAGACTGATTCAGTGACTGGGGTAGTGGGGGTAGGTGTGTCAGAGACAGTGAAATTGGCACAGGATAGAGCAGGGCATAGGGCTGTTATATGTAGGGTTGCTATGAGTCTCAGGCAACTAGATGGCAAACAACAACAACAACATCAACATCTTTCTTAGTGTTTTGGCCAGAGCAGAGATCGTAATTGGAAGGCAGCCCTGTTATCACCACCACCCTCTTATGGAATGTTTTGGTCAGAGCAGCGATTGGCACTAGAAGACAGGAGTGTTGTCACCACTTAACCCTTTGACCACAGCGGTGTTTATGACAGTAAGACAGTCATGATGTCACACCACCTCCTTGCTCAGCCTTTTGTGGGCAAGAGCAGGGATGAGCAATGGAAGACAGACGTGTCCTCATAACCCATCCTTATGTGATCTTCTGTCCAGAGCAGAGATTGGCACTAGAAGATGGCACTGTGGTCACTACTCCCACTGCTCAATTTTTGGGTCAGAGCTGGGGGTCAGGACTAGAAGACAGGTGAGTCCTCACCAATTCATGCTTAGGAGACCTTTTGGCCAGAGCAGAGACAGGCACTGGAATCTCTCCCCCTAGTGTGAGTTCTCTTGGACAGAGGAGGTACTGACACTTGATGACAGTTGTGTCATCACCAACACCATTAGCTCATCCTTCTGGGAGCAGAAGGATTAGCTCTGGAAGACAGCCATGCATTTACCCATTCAACCAGTTCAGCCTTGTGGCCAGACCAGAAATCATCAGTGAAATACAGCTGTTTCGTCATCAACCCCCCCCTCCCCATTTCTCATCCTTTTCTGGCCAAGTACTGTTCTGCACTTGAAGACAACTGTGTTGTCACCACTCCCCACACTTTGCCCAGCCTCTTGACTAGAACTGAAACCAGCACTGGCAGACTGTCACGTTGTCAACAATACCGCCCTCCCAGCTTCACACCTGTTGCTCTGCCTTTTGGCCAGAGAAGGGATTAGGAGTGGAAGACAGCTGTGTCACCCCACTTCTTGACTGGCCTTTTTGGCCTGAGCAGGGATCAGCAGTGAAAGAGACCAGACATCCCCAGTCCCCCATTGATCTGCCTTTTGGCAAGAGAAGGGATTGCTCTGCGGGGGAGGGGGGACACAGGGACAGTTGCATTGTCACCACACTCCCTTGCACAGTCTTTTGACCAGGGGAAGGATCAGCACTGGAGGACAGCCAGAGGGTCACCAGCTTATCCTTGCTCAAGAAGGGGTCTGCACTGGAAGACATTTGTGTCATCACTTACCCTTTGCCTTTTGGCCAGTGCAAGGTTTGTAATTGGGAAAATAGCCATGTCATCGCCATCTCCAACCCCCTTGCTCAACCTATTGCCAGAGTAGACATTGGCACTGTAATACAGCTGTGTGGTCACAACTCGCCCCCTGCTATGCCTTTTGGCCAGAGAAAGGATCTACTCTGGACAACAGCCGTGTTGTCATCACCTGTTGTGCGTGGTGTTCTGGGTTCACAAGTCGCAGAAGGCAGAGACTCACTAGAGGTATGGAGATACGCAGCCTCAATTTCCTAAGGGTCCCTTGCATGCAAGAGCCTCAGGGTTCCCGGAACATTTCCTCCTACAGCAGACTCCTCAATAGAGCCATTAACCCTGCAGGTATCCTTCAACCACCCAGGCTTTTGTGCAGAGCAAGGGTCGGGAAGACATTTGTGTTCTTACCAAACTCCCTTCTCTACTCCCCACTTGGACTTTTGGCCAAAGCAGGGATCATCACTGAAGACAGCTGCGTCATCACCACCACCTCAATTACTCTGCCTTTCTTGACCAGAGCAGGCATCAGCTTTATAAGACATCCAGGTGGTCACTACCACCCCTCCCCCATCTCTTTGCTCTGCCTTTTGGCCAGAGAAGGAATTGGTATTGGGCGACTGTCCTATTGTCACCACCCCACCTTTCCTCAACCTTTTTGGCCAGATATGAGATCAGGTCTGGAAGACAGCCATGTCATCACTATGCCTAACCTCTTACCACCACCCCCAAACCCCTTCCTTTTGGTCAGAGCAAAGACAGCTTTGGAAGACTGCTATATGTTCATCACCCTATCCTTGCTTGACCTTTGGGCCAGAGTAGGGATCAGCATTGCAAGACAGCCATGCTGTCACCACTCACCCCATTCTCAGCCTTATGGCCAAACCAGGCATCAGGAATAGAAGACAGCTCTGTCAAAATCATTCATCTTTGCCAGGCTTATTGGCTGGTGCAGGAGTCTTCCCTGGAAGAGAACCATGTTGTCACCATCTCCCCACTCCCCCACACCACTGGTAGGCATTTTGGCCAGAGGAGGGATCGGCACTAAAAGACAGCTCTGTCTCTGTTGTCACCACACCCTCTCTCTAGTCTTTTGACCCGAGGACTGGAAAACAGCTCTGTTGTCATTGTCCTATCCTTGTTCAGCCTTTTTGTCAGAGAAAGATAGGTACTGGAAGACAGTAGTGTCTGAAACACACACGCATGCACACACACACCTGCCACACCCCCAGTCCCGCCTATTGATGGACTTTTGGACAGAGAAGGGATCAGCCTTGAAAGACACCCTGTCTTCATCATACTCCCCTCTCCCGTCCCTACCTCTTTGCTTGGCTCTTTTTTTTTTATTATTATTTTTACGTGTACTGTCAAATCAGGTCTGACTGGTACAGGAGGAGATTGTCCCTCCTTCTCCAGCAGAGCATCTGGTGGATTTGAACTGCGTACCTCTGGGATTGCAGTGCAGCGTCTTGCCACTAGGCCACCAGAGCTCCCTTCTTGGCTCTTTGGTAGAGCAAAGATTAGTGCTGGAAGACATGTGTGTGGTTACCCCATCCCCCTTGGAGGCCCTTTGATCAGAGTAAGGATCAGAACTGGGAAAAAAGCCCTTTAGCACTACCTCATCCTTGCTTGTCCTTTTGGTCCAAGCAGCCATGTGATCTGGAAGACAGCCATGCTGTCACCAAACCCTCTCTTTGGCCAGAGTAGGGATCAACAATGGAAGACATCATATCATCATGACCCACCTCTTTCTCAGTCTTTTGTCCAGAGCAGGGACCAGGACTGGAAGACCATCATGTCATCACCACCCTATCCTAGCTTGGACTTTTGGCCAGAGCTTGATCTGCACTTGAAGACAGCCGTGTCAGCACCCACTCCTCCTTGCTTGGCTTTTTTGGCCAGCATAAGGATCAGATCTGGAAGACAGAGGTGTTGTCACCATCTCTCTGCTGCTTAGCCGTTTAGCTGGAGAAGGGATTGACACTGGAAGACACTGTATGGTCACTACCCCCTCCCATTCTCGGTCTTTCGCCAGAGGATGGGTCAGCACTGGAAGACAGATGTGGTATCACCACCTCCGCCTTGCTTGGCCTCTGGTCATTGAGGGGATTGGAAGACAGCCATGTCCTAACCACTCTCCTCCTTAGCTTGCCCTTTTTTGGACACAAAAAGAGCCAACACTTGCTCAGCCTTTTGGCCAGAGAGACAGGGATCAGCACTAGAAGATAGCCGTATTGTGTCCATTCGCCTCTGCCTCAGCATTTTGGTCAGAGAAGGGATTGGCATTGGAAGACAGCCAAGTGGTCACCACCCAACCCTTACTTGCCCTATAGCCTATGTCTGGAGCAGGAATCTGCACTAGAAGTCAGCTGTTTTGTCATCATCCCCCCATTTCTTGGTCTTTTTGGCCATAGCAGGAATCAGCCCCTGCCCCCCTTCTTCCCTTTTGGACAGTATAAGAATCGGTACTAGCAGCCAGCCATGTTGTAGCCGCCCGCCCCCTTTGCAAGGGGTCGGCACTGAAAGTCAGCCGTGTGGTCACTATTCCCTCCTTGCTAAGCCTTTTGGTCAGAGCAGGGATTGGGAAGCAGAGAGAGCTATGTTGTCACCTCCTCATCTTTTTTTTGTCTTTTGGTCAGAAAATGGTACCGGAAGACAGTCATGTCGTCATCACTTACCCCTTGTTTGGCTTTTGGCCACAATAGGGACTGGAACTGGAAGGCAGCTCTGTAGTCACCGCCTCAGCCTCACTCGGCCTTTTGGACAGAGCAGGGTTGGGCACGAGATGACAGACATGTTGGCACCACCTCCTCTTGCTTGGACTTTTTATCAGAGCAGGGGTCACTACTACAGCCAGCGTGTGGTCACTGTTCCCCACCCCCCTTGCATGGCTCTTTGACCAGAGGGAGAGTCAGTAATGGAGGACAGCCAGGCTGTCAGCCCGTTATCCTCATTTGGTCTCTCGGACAGAGCAAAGTTGGGCACTGGACGACACCCGTGCTGCCCGTGCTGTCACCATACACCCCTTGCCTGGCCTTTTTATTGGAGTAGGGATTGGACCTGGAAGACAGTCATGTCATCCCCACCCCACCCTTGCTTGACCCTTTTTCCAGAGCAGGGATCAGCACTGGAACACAGCCATGTCCTCACCACTCCAGCTTTGCTTGGCCTTCTGCCCAGAGCAGGATCACCAGTGGAAGACAGCCTTGTCATAATCAAGCCTTCCCCTTACTCGGCTTATTGGCCAGAGCAAAGATCATCACTGGGAGACAGCTGTGTCGTCATCATCCATCCCTTGCTTAACGTTTTTGGCCAGGGAAGGGCTCAGTACTAGAAGACAGCCATGTTATAACCAACCCCCACGCCCCTTGCTTGGCCTTTTTGGCCAGAACAGGAATCGGCACTGGAAGACAGCTGGGTGACAGCCATGTCATCACCACCCCTTCCTTGCTCGACTCTCACTGTCTTCCGTCCCCTGCTCAGCAATGGAAGACAGGCTTGTCGTAACCACCCATCCTCTCACTCAACCTATTGGCCAGAGCAGGGATTAGCATTGAAAGACAGAGCGTCATTACCCACCACCCTTCCTTTTCAACCTTCTGGCCAGAGCACAGGAAGGCACTAGAAGGCAATCATGTCACCAACTCCACTTGTTTGTCCTTTTGGCAAGAACAGTGACTGGCCTGATTGTCACCACCTTATTCTTCCTAGTATGTTTTGCCAGAGCAGAGATTAGAATTGGAAGACAGTCTTGAAGTCACCAAAGGTAGCCAGCTGTGTCGTCACCACCCACCCCTGGCTCAGTCTTTTGGCAGAGCAGGGATCAGAACTGGAAAACAGCCTGGAAGATAGTTCTATCATTATGACCTCGGCAAGACAGCCTGGAAGTCAGCACCATCCCAGCATTGTTGCTGTTTTGTCCTGAGAAGGGATCAGCATTGGAATACAGCTGTGTTGTCGTCAGCCCGCCCCTTATTCAGCCTTCGTGGCCAGAGCAGGGATCTGCAGTGGAAGAAGGAGGTGTGGTCACCATTCCTAGTACCACGCCTCTCCCACCCCCTACCACACTCCCTGTTGTTCTGCCTTTTGGCCAGAGAAGGGATCAGCATTGGAAGGCATCACTGTCGTCACCACCGATCCTTTGCTTGGCCTTTTGGCCAGAACAAGGATTGGGACTGGAAGACTGCCACGTCATCACCTCCCTACCCTACTTTACTTGGTATTTTGGGCAGAGAAGGGATTGACATTGGAAGACAAGCACGCTGTCACTAACTCCTCTTGCTCAACCTTTTGACCAGAGCAGGGATCAGGAATGAAAGAACATCCGTCATCGCTACCCCCTACTTGAGCTCTTGGCCAGAGAAGGGATCCGCACTGGAAGAGTCATTAGTTCGCCACCTACGCCTTGTGTGTGCAGTCTTTTTGCCTGAGCAGGGATCAGCACAGCAAGACCCCTATGTTGTCACCACCACCCCTTTTGCCCAGCCTCTTGGCCAGTGAGACTGGTGTCAGCACTAGAAGACAGCCGTGCCATGTCCATTCGCCTCGGTCTCAGCACTTTCGTCAGAGAAGATATGAACATTAGAAGACAGTCAAGTTGTCACCCCCCGCCGCTCACTTAGCCTTTTAGCCAGAGCAAGATCAGAACTGGAAGACAGCCTGTGGTCACCATCATCTCCTAGCCTGGCCTTCTGACCAGAACAGGAATTAGCACCAGACAACACATCCTTGCACCGCCTTTTGGCCAGAGAAGGGATCTGCACAGACAGTCATGTCCTAAGCACCCTGCCATGTTCAGCCTTCTACTGGTCAGGGCAGGGATCAGCACTGGAAGACAGCTGTGTTGTCATTACTTCTCCATTTCTCGGCCTTTTTTGGCCACAGCAGGAATCCACACTGGAGCCAACCATGTGGTCGCCATCTCTCCCACCCCCATGCCCTTCCTCAACCTTTTGGACAGAATAAGGCTCCAGAATAAGGCTGCGTACCAGCAGACAGCCAGGTTGTCACTATCACCTTCTTTCTCGGCCTTTTGGTCAGAACAAGGATTGGCACTGGAAGACATCTGAGTTGTCACCACCTCACCCTTACTTGGCCTTCTGGCCAGTCGAGGGGTCGGCACTGGAAGACAGCTGTGTGGTCTCTCTTCCCTCCTTGCTAAGCCTTTTGGTCAGAGCAGGGATTGGGAAGCAAAGAGAGCTGTGCTGTTACCACCCATCTTTTCTTGGTCTTATGGTCAGAAAATGGTACCAGAAGACAGTCATGTCGTCATCACCTACCCCTTGTTTGGCCTTTTGGCCACAATAGGGACTGGAACTGGAAGGCAGCTCTGTAGTCACCGCCTCAGCCTCATTCGGCCTTTTGGACAGAGCAGGGTTGGGCATGGGATGACAGACATGTTGGCAAGAGCTTGCACTTTTTATCAGAGCGGGGGTCACTACTACAGCCAGCTATGTGGCCACTGTTTCCCCCTTGCATGGATTTTTGGCCAGAGAGGGCATCAATGGAAGACAGCCATGCTGTCATCACTTTATCCTCACTTGGTCTCTTGGTCAGAGCAAAGTTGGGCACTGGACGACACCCATGCTGTCACCACACACCCCTTGCCTGGCCTTTTTGCCTGAGCAGGGATAGGGCCTGGAAGACTTTCATGTCATCCCTACACCATCCTTGCTTGATCCTTTTTCCAGGGCAGGGATCCGCACTGGAACACAGCTATGACGTCACCACTCAAGCTCATCCTTTTGGGGCCAAAGAAGGTATTGACATTAAAAGAAAGCTGTGTCATCACCAGTGCTCCCTTTCACAGCCGTTTTCATCTAAGCAGGGATTGAATTGGAAGACAGCCATGTTGTCACCATTCCATCTTTGTAGGAATTGGTATTGGAAGAAAACAATAATATGACCACAGCAGCAGCCCTCCATCGCTCTGCCTTTGGCATAAGAATGGATCGTCATAGGAAGTCAGTCATGGTGTCACCACGGCCCACCTCCTCCACCCTCACCTGCTTCCTCAGCCTTTTTGGCCAGCGCAGGGGTCAGGACTAAGATATCTGTGTGGTCACCATGTCCCCCACTGCCCAGCCTTTTGGCCACAGTAAAAATTAGAACTGGAAAATAGCCATGTCATTACCACCCATCCTTTTTCAGGCTTTTGGCCAGAGAAGGTAGCAGCATGGGAAGACATCATGTTGTCCACCTCCCCTTGCCCGAGAATGGGTGGACACTGGATGGTAGCTATACCATCACCACCTTTCCTTTTTTCCCTGTTCTGGCCAGAGAAAGGATTGGAACTGGAAGACAGCCATGACCCAACCCTCTCCCCTTTTGCTCCCCTTTTTTGTTATACTAAGGACCAGCAGTGGAAGACACCTATGTCATCATCACATCCTTTGCTTGACCAATTGGTCAGACGGAGCAAGGATAGGCCCTGCAAAACAGCCATGTCATCACCACCCTCACCTTGTTTGGACTTTTGGCCAGACAGAACAGGAATCTCCTCTGAAGACAACTGTGACATCACTACCTACCTCCTTGCTCAGCCTTTTGGCTAAAGCAGGAATGGCCACTAGAAGACAGCTGTGTCGTCACTGATCACCCCCTGCCCCCCAGCCTTTTTGGACAGAGCAGGGATCAGCACTGTAAGACAGCTGTGTTACCCCTCACACCTTGTTCAGCCTTTTTGGTGGACCACAGATCACAGTGGAAGAGATTCGTGTTTCAGCACCCACCCCTTGCTTGGGTTTTTGCCAGAGCAGGGATCACTTCTGGAAGATACCTGTGTGGTTACCCCACCCTCTTTGCTTGGCCTTTTGGCCAGAGAGTGGACTGATGTTAGAAGACACTGTTTTGTAACCACTTCTGTTGAGCTTGGCCTTTTGGCAAGATGGGATTGGCACTGGAAGACACTGTTGCTGTGTGGTCCTCACCCACACGCCCATGACCCTACCTTGACCTTTTTGGCTAGAACAGAGATTAGCACTGCATTGTTGTCACCTCCACGCTCACCCTCACATCCACCTCGACTCAGCCTTTTGATCAGAACAGGGATCTGGACTGAAAGACAGCCAGGTTGTCCTCTCCCCTGTTGCTTGTGGCCTTTTGGCCAGAGAAGGGGTTGGCATTGGAAGATGGCCTAGACATCTTTGGGTCAGAGTAGGCTTCAACACTTGGAGACACCTGTGTCACCAAACATATCTTGCTCAGACTTCAGGCAAGAGTAAGAATCAGACCTGGAAGACAGTGTGTCATCACCACCCCACCCCTTCTCGGCCTTTTCGGCACTGGAAGACAGCCATGCCATCACCATTCTCCTATTGCTCGGCCTTTTGGCCAGAGCAGGGGTCGGCTCTGGAAGATAGGCCTGTCCTCATCATCTCATTCTACTGGAAGAAAATCATATCACCACCAATGCCATCATCACAACCCTCTGTGTCCTCGCACATATAGGCCCCCCTTGCTCAGCTTTTTGGGGCCAAAGCAGGGACTGGAACTGGAAGACAGTTGTGTAATCACCACCCACCCCTTGCTCTACCTTTTGGTAAGAGAAGGGATCTTCACAGGAAGACAGCCATGATGTCATCATTACCCCAGCCCTCACACCCCTTCTAGGCCTTTTTGACCAGAGCGGGGATCAGGACTGGAAGACAACCTGTCGTCAGCACTCATCCTTTTCAAGCTTTTGGATGGAGCAGGGATCAGCACTGGAAGACAGTCTTGTCATCACCTTTCCATCCTTCCTTGGTTCTTTTGCCAGAGCAGGGATCTCTGGAAGACAGTGTGCCATCACTACACCCTTATCCCCTGTTGCTCTCTGTCTTTGGCAAGAGAAAGGACGTGGCACAAGAAGACAGTGGTGCCCTCACCGCTCATCCACTGCTTGGCCTTTTGGGACTGACTGGAAGACATCCATCCCTCTGATCAAAACCCCACCCTTCCTCCACCTTTTGGCCCCACCTTGTCCTTTGCCCTGTTTTTTAACCAGCCTTGGAATCGGGAATGCACGTGAGTCTTTTCGTCATTAGCCCTGCCTTCCACCCGCCCCCGTTGGTGCTCAGGCTTTTGGCTAGAGCCCCCCTCCCCCTATCATTGCTTGGCCTTTTGGCCACAGAAGGGATAGGCATTAGAAGACAGTGTTTCCCATCCTCGCCTTGCTCAACCTTTTGGCTCCAGAGCAGAGCATCTATAATGCAGGACGGCTGTATTGTCACCACTCACCCTTTGTTTGGCCTTTTGCCCAGAGCAGGGGTCAGGACTGGAAGACTGCCTTGTAGTAACCCCCACACGCTGCCATTGCTCGGCCATTTGACCAGAGAAGGGAGCATGGTGAGAAGGTAGTCATGCTGTCAGCACCCCATCGTGGCTCAGCCTCTTGGCCAGACCGGGACTGGAGCTAGAAGACAGCTGCGTTGTTACCACCTGGCCCTGCTCAGCCTTCTGGCAGGTCAGGGTTCAGGATTAGAAGACAGCCATGCTGTTATTATCTCACTTGCACAGTCTAAAACAAAGAGAAAAGATGCTGAAGTAAAAGAACTGAACAGAAGAGTTCAAAGGGCAGCTCGAGAAAATAATGTATTATAACTAATGTGCAGAGAATAGGAATTGGAGAATAAAAGGGAAGAACTCATTCAACATTTCTCAAGCCAAAAAAACTGAAAAAAAAAATATAAAATTCAAGCCTCATGTTGCAATACCAAGAAATGCTATGAGCAAAATATTGAATTAATCAGGAAAGGTCAAAAGCTGATAGATGGACTACACAGAATCACTGTACCAAAAAGACTTGGTTGACAATGAAATATATCAGGAAGTGTCATATGAACAAGAACCAATGATAAAGAAGAAAAAGGTTCAAGCAGCATTGAAGGCATTGGCAAAATAGAAGGTGTTAGGAATCGATGGGATAACAATTGATGTGTTTCCACTAACAGATGCAGCCCTGGATATGCTCACCAGTCTATGCCAGGAATTTTGGAGGACAGCAACCCGGCCTACTGACTAGAAGAGATCCATATCTGTTCCTATTCCTAAGAAAGGTGATTGAACAGAATGTGGAAATTACCTAATAAGATCATTACAATCACATACAAGCTGAAGATCTGACAAAAACAGCTAGAACGGTGCCTTGAGAGAGAACTTCCAGGAGATTAAGATCAGTTTAGAAGAGGCTGTGGCACCAGGGATACCATTGCTGATGTCAGATGAATCACGGCTGAATGCAGAGAGTATCAGAAGAATGCCTATTTGTGCTTTGTTGACTGTGCATTTGACTGTGTCGATCATAACAAATTATGGCCAACATTGAGAAGAATGGGAATCCCAGAGCACTTGTGTCCATTGAAAATCTCTACCTAGACCAGGAGGCTGTTGTGCAAACACTGCACAACAGCTAGGGCACATTGTGATTATGGTTTGTTGTTGTTGATTGCCTTCGAGTCAAGCACAACTCATGCGACCCTATGAACAAAAGGCCTGAAGCCCCTCTACAACTATCGACATTTATAAAATTTCATGGAGTTTCCAGAGGCATGATTATAGTTTACAATTAAAGTTTTGTATCAGGATTGTATTCCCTTTCCATACCTATTCAATCTGTATGCTGAGCAAATTATTCATGAAGGTGGACTCAGGAAAGAAGAATGTGGCATCAAGATCAAAGGAAGACTCATCAACAACCTGTGTTATGTAGATGACACAACCTTGTTCGCTGACATGAGGAAGACTTGAAGCAACTGCTGCAGATGATCAAAGGTTACAACCTCCAATACTGATTACAGCTCACTGTCAAGAAAACAAAATTCTCACCACTGAACCAGTTGTTGTTCGTTGTTAAGTGCAGTCAAGTCGTAGGTGACTCATAACGACCCTATGAATGAAAGTCCTCAACATCTGTGTTACTTTCATCCTCTCTCCAGGTTCATAGGGTTTCCAGAGGCAAGCTATTCTGGAAGTGGATGCCACTCCTGCTTCCAAGCTTGTTTTAATTGGGAAGCTCCACAAAACACTGTATGCCATGGGTAACCATTAATGAATTTGACACATCCATGTCACAGTGTTCAGCTTCACAGCAACCACAAGTTAGTTCTGTACGGCAAGTGGACACACCAGGGCTATACGACCTAGAAGAATGTTTGAACAAAAACAATGAAAAACAGGCTCAAGGACCACAGGCCCTCGGGCCCTTAAATATTTTACCATTCCTGCATGCCCAAATGCTGGCGACCTCATCTGGCAAGTCTGCTCTGCCAACACCCACTTGTGGCAAAAAGAAAGCCACAAGCACCAAAGCGTCCCATCCTGGCCCGTCTTCCAGAAGCCAGAGGCTGCCTCCAATTGACACTAAGACCCCCAAGATACTCGTCCTTACCCTACAAGTGTGGCCCCAAAACAAATTAGCAACATCACTATAGATGGAGAAAAAAAATTGAAATTATCAATACTGCATCTTACTTGGATCCACAATCAACACCCATGGGTTTTGGGAAAGTCTACATCCAGGGACTTCTCTAACTTACTGAGGAATAAATGATGTTAGCTTCAAGATTAAAGTGTACCTGATTTAGACCATGGTCTTTTCAATCACTAACTACGCATCTGAGATCTGGACAGTGAATAAGGCTGACAGAAGAATTAATGCCTTTAAAGTGTGGTGTTGGAGAAGAGTCCTGAATATCCCATGGACTGCCAATAAATAAATATGTCTTGGAGTAAGTACAGCCAGAGGTACTTCTTGGAGGCAAAGATGACAAAGTTTCATCTCATATGGTTGGACATGTTAAGAGTGTCTATTCCTTAGAGAGGGACATCGTGCTTGTACAGTGGAGGGTCTACAAAAGATAAGAAGACCTCCAACCAAGGGGATTGACACAGAGACTGTAGAAATTTGGTCAAGTGTGTCAGGAATTATAAGGATGTCACAGGATAGGAAAAAGTTCAGATCTATTATTCATAGGGTCCCTATGAGTCATTCTCAACACAAAACAATGGTACCTAACAACAACCTTCACATGCATGTGAAGCAACACCATGACCTGGGTGAGAACCACCTTAGTCTTTAAGTTGACATCCTTACTCTTTAAGGTGACATCCTTACTCTTTAGTACTTTAAAGAGGGACCCTGAGACTAGAGAAACCCTGAATCTATCAATCTGAGAAAATCTTCAAACTATTAACCAATAGTATCCCCTAAAACAATCATTAAACCAAAGAACCATTTAGCTAAGCTGGTAAAGGATGTTCACCGTAAGCACGGTAATCTTTTAGACATTATCTGAGACCAGACTGTTGACAGGGGATCTGAAGCAGAGATGAGCAGTCCAGGAAGTAATGCGTGTGAGCCAGTGACGGTGGAACAGCGTAGGTAAAGATGGTGAGAACGGGGTCACAGCACGAAGAATGTCGTCAGTGCTATGGAACTGTGTGTGGAAACCGACGAATAAGTTTATGCTCTGCTACGCATATTTTTTGTTAAAATCAACATTTATAATAAAATGCTGAGCTATAACCAACTTCTGAGGCTCCCCTTTTTTAAAAAATTTAATTTTAATGGATGTTTACAGAGACTTTGGATTTTCATTCATTCACTGTTGCATTTTTCTCCCTTACCACCCCTACCCCCCAGTTTGCTCTCCTCTTTGAAAAGTAAGAGAAAAAAAAATCTTTCACTGATGTACATCCCCTCTCGTCCCAAGCACTCCACTATGGCTATGCCGCCTTCATTCTGGACTCTTGTCATGACCATAATACCCAATCATATATTGCTTTTAAACAGTTCTCTCCCTCATCTGTTTCAATGCAGTATAATTTATCCAATCTTTCTCAGTTTCACCCCCAACCCTAACATCAGTTCCATTCTTCAACAGTGGCGCTATGCACTATTTGTCCTTTTGTGACAGATATTTCATTCTGAGGCTGCATTTCTATTATTTCCACCTCCCTCATAAGGAAACGGAAGCACAGGAACGTCGACTCGTCCACAGCTGGTCAGGGCAGAGGGGGTGTTGAAAGTCTGAGGTTCATTCAGGAAGAGGACACGGAAAGGATACAGAAAAGAACAACAACCTATTTGTTGAAGCAGAGACACTGACAGTGACTCCAAGGCAGGAGAGGAGACTAGACTGGAAGCCTTCAATGTCTAGGTGATGTCCTTCAGCCACATCCTGGGGAGTCTCCAGATCAGAGAGCTCTAGGGGAGAAGGTTGGGCCATCTCCTCCCGTGAGATTAACTGCCTCTGAAAACCCACCGGTCAGCTATGGGTCGGTTCTGACTTGATGGGACACAACAACAACATCCTACCTAGGAGCTCTGGTCGCCTAGGTGTAGAGTGTTTCACGGTTAACCACAAAGTCAGCAGTTCGAATTCACTAACTGCTCCCTAGAAGAGAAAGGGGCAGTTTTCTCCCAGTAAAATGAAAACACACACACACACACGCCTACAATGCATTTCTGTTAAGTCAGAATTGACTCATAGCTGACCGCCACTGAATGTCCTTGGCTGGGAATCACAGGGAAGAGGCTGCCCATCTTCCTCCCTCCAAGCTGCTGGGGGACTTGATGCACCCAGGAGCCCAGCCTTTGGGTTGGCAGTGCGACTCCCTGTAGACAACACCACCAGAACACAAACGTTAAAACTGACGGCAAGGGTGTCGGCTTAAAGATTGAGATTCACATCTATCAGGTTATTTTATGTTCAATTCTTTTATATGTAGGTGGTTATCAAACAAATAGAAAGACTGAAAAGGAAAAAACAAACAAACAAACAAACAAACAAACAAAAACTGATGGCCGGGGACAGTCAGCAGGGGGAGCCATGCGTCAGAATCAACTCTACACAGGGGATTGGGCTGTGTTTGGTACGGTGAGCAGAGAGGGAACCCTGCAGTCCTTTCTACTCACCATTATGTCTTTTTCCAAGGACGGGCCCCTCCCGATGACATGGACAAACTATGCGACAGTTCTGCGGTAAAGCCAGAGGCTGTCTCTGGTTCAAATGCGTCAGAGGTTCCGAGGGAGAAAGTTAGGTATACTCTTTCTACATGATTTATAGCCCTTGGAGCCCAATGGAGGGTTGGATCAGGATAGGTTCCGACTCTCCAGCAATCAATGCATGTGAATGTGGCCCCCAGAAAGGAACACTTGGTGATGCAATGGATAAGTGCGTGAGTACTAACCAAAAGATTGGTGAGTACTAACCAAAAGATTGGTGGTTCAAATTCACCGAGGGGCTCCATGAAAGAAAGACCAAGAATTGATCTGTTCCCACAAGGACTGCACAATAGAAATCTTACTGAAACCCACAGCGTCCCTTTCCAGCAGGAAGTAGCTAAGAGAATACGCCATCCCCTTTTCCTTATGACTCAGGGTGAAGTCTCTCTCAGGGAGGAGTGATAGGGAATGGCAAAGGACACACTGACAAAGAAGATTAATCAGAACTGACTTTGACAAGCACTGTGGCATTTGGACAAGAACAAACTGGGAGGAGGGTAGAGAGAATAGTGCAGCAATGAATGAATGGAAACCCAAAATCTCTGTAAATGTTTATGAAAATTAATAAAATATAATTATAGAAAAAAAAGAAATGTTACTCTAATCTGTCACATAACGTTACTATGAGCCATAATAGACTCTATGGCAACCCAGGGACAATATACCAATAGATGTGAAGAAGGTTTTCTTGCAACAGTGCTGTGTTGTGTTATGTGCTGTCTTGTCACCTGTGACTCATATTGACTCTATGTACAACAGCCCTGAACCCTGCTCTATGCTGTGCCAATCTTATTGTCTCTGACACACCTACCCCCATTACCCTAGTCACTGTGTCAACCCATCTCATAGAGGTCTTCCTCTCCTGTTCTGTCTCTCCACCCTTTCCAAGAATGATGTCCCCCTCCAAGGACTGGTCCAAAGTATGTTAGATGGAGCCTCAGAATCCTTGCCTCCAAGGAGCCACCCGGTTTAACCCTTTCCAGGATGAATCTGTTTGTTTTCCCAGCAGTCCATGGTACCCTCAATACTCTTCTCCAGCAACACAGCTCAAAGGCATCAATTTTCCTTTTGCCAAGTGTTAATTGTGGAGCCAAGCAAACCAAAGCTGTTAACAATCTCAATCTCTTCATCTATCATGATGCTGCCAATCAGTCAAGTGATTTTAAGCTTCAATCAATATTGAAGACTACAGTTTTTGACCTTCTGCAGCAAGTGCTTCAGGTCCTCCTTAGTTTCAGCAAGCAGGTTTGTGTCATCAGCATAGCATAGGTTATTGATTAGTTTTCCTCCAATCCTGACGCCACATTTCTCCTCATAGAGCCCAACCTCTCTGATTATCTGTTCTGCATATAGATTGAAAAGGTATGTAGTCAGGACACATCCCTGTCGTACACCCTTCCCAATTTTGAACCACGCAGTGTTTCCTAACTCTGTTCTGACGACTGCATCCTGGTCCAAGAATAGGTTTCACATTAGCACGATCAAGTGTTCTGGGATTCCCATTCTTCTCAGAGTCAGCCACAGTTTGTTACGATCCACACAGTCAAACACCTTTGCATAATCAATGAAACACAGAGAGACATTTCTCTGGTACTCTCTGCTTTCAGCTAAGATCCATCTAATATTAGCGACAATATTCCTAGTACTACGACACCTTCCAAACCCAGCCTGCACTTCTGGTAGTTCTCTGTTAATGTGCTGTCCCAGTCATTTTAGATAATCTTCAGCAGACTCTTGCTTGCATGTGATATTAATGATATTGTTTGATAATTTCCACACTCTCTCGGATCATCGTGCTTTGGAATGGGAACAAATACAGATCTCTTCCAGTCAGTTGGACAGGTGAATGAATGAAAATTCAACTTTTCTGTAAACTTTCATGAAAATCACACAAAAAAAGAAAAAACCAAACAAGGTTTTGTTACGTTAATGGGTCCATATCAGTGTAGGGTGGGTTCTAAACCTAATCACCACTGAGTTATGAAAACAGATTAAACAAAGGAAAAACACACACACACTAGAATTTGTACCAGATTACAGTTAATGCTTGATGGCTCAAACACCCCCAGAAGTAGGAGGAAAATGATAGGGCAATCTGTTCTGAGATTATAGCTTAAGAAATTCTATGTTGTTGACTACGTTGTTGATCCATAGCTAACCCTCAGCGGATTTTCAGGATGGGTCACGTGGGAGAAGAGTCCTCATCCTTTGGAGCTGCTATTGGCTTTGAACCAACTGCCTTTGGGTTGGCAGAACAACTCCTTAGCACCTGGTCACCAGAGCTCCCTGGGAAACTCAATGGGGAGGTTCTATTCAGTCATTCAGCGTCATGATGGGTTGGAACCTGTACCTGAGAGCATGGCTAGCAGGTGCTTTGCATAGCTTGGCAAAGCAGACTCTTTATGACTGAAATCTATGTTTGGACTGTGGTTTGAAACAAACGTTGTTGTTATTATGTGCCTTGGAGTCACTTGCGACTCATTACAAGAGCCCTTAAACCTTGCTCTTTCCTGTGCCAATCTCACTGTCTTCGACACAACTACCCCCATTATTCCAATCATTAAATCGATCCATCTCATTGAGGGTTTTTCTCTCTTGCGCTGTCCCTCCACTCTCCCAAGCATGACATCCCTCTCCAAGGACTGGTCCCTCCTTGCCACATGCCCAAAGTATGTCAGACGAAACTTCAGAATCCTTGCCTCCAAGGAGCAGCCTAGTTTCATCCTCTCCAGGATGTGCAAAAAAATGAGTTTACTGGCAACAGACTTTTTAAAATAGACCTCAATTTGCTGTGACAAAACAAAAATCCAGGTCAGTACTGAGACCAGAACGCTAAAGCAAAACCATCTGCTCCAGAATCCACGTTATTAGCACTGTGCCCTATCTATCACCTGAGATTGTTCTGTTGGGTGCTGTCAAGAGTCTACTTCCACTCATAGTGATACCATGTGAGAGGGAAATAGCTCCGGTGGTGCAGTGATTCAGCCTCTGGCTTCTAACCGAAGGGCTGGCAGTTCAAATCCACCCTGTGGAGGAAGGATACAGCAGTCAGCTGCCTTACAGTGCACAGTCTTGGAAACTCCTTCAGGCAGTTCCACTCTGTCCTGTAAAGTCACTGCCTTGGAACAGACTTGACAGCAGCGTCAGTCTATAGGAGTGGATTGCCAGGTCTTTCTCCTCCAGAGCTTCCAAACAGGTTCAAACTGTTAATGTAATGGTTAAGCCAAGTGTTTAAGCATTATATAACCAGGGTCTCGTCCCAAAGACGACTTGTTGTGTACCATGGAGTTGGCACTGATCTGTAACTGACCCTCCAGCGGGTTTTCAGAGGCAGTTTAATCCCAGAAGAGGAGACTGCCCATCTTTCTCCCACAGAGCAGCTGGTAGACTTGAAGCATGTATCTTTGCAATGGCAGCACAGGTCTTCACCACAAGGCTACCAGGGACTAGTTCTTTTAGTTTCTCTTCTTGGTGGCCAATTCTCCATCACGTATCAATCATTGAGTTGAGTCCGACTCAAAGAGACCCTCCTTCCAGTTTCAGAGGCTGTAAATCTTCCCAGGAGACCGCCTGCCCATTTCCTCCTGCGGAGCAGCTGGTGCATTCAAACTACTGATCTTTAAGCTAGCCGCCTGGTATGTTATGTACTGTGCCACCAGGGATGCTTGGAGGCAAATGAGGAGGCATATAAATGACCTGCAGACTTAGGTACCTAAAGTCTTCCCATGAATTAGTGAACTGTTTCGTTTAAGGTTTCAGATGCCACCCTTTGCTTACCCAGAGGGTTTTCTTGGAATGACACCATATTTATCATCATTTCTATATGTCCATTGTCATAGAGACAATCTCAGCTCCTAGTGACTCTCTCAGGTTTCTGAGGCTCTATTTTTTTAAAAATGATTCCACTATCAAAGTTTACTGTAAACTTTTGTTAAAATATCAATAAAAATTATCCCATCAATATTTTCTTTTATGAGAAAGATGAACACACACACACACACACACACACACACACACACACATCCCAATTCCTTACACCTTCCCCAGATACTCCGTGGAATACATGTGCTTCTGAAATCCAAAAAAATGCATTAACTCATCTTTAAGACAATGTTGTTGTTTTAGAAAATGTGAACGATATATTGTAATTGATGTTTTTATCATTCATATGCATTTTGTTTCATGCATGTACATTGTGTTTTATACAATTTTTTCACTTACATTCTATTTCATTCACGTATATTGTGGGTTTTCCCTCTTATTATCATCTTACTAAAAACTACATTTGTGAAACTGTATGAGCCAGCTGCTGTCAGGGACCTTTCCAGAGTACTGGGAAGCAACGATGTCAGCCTAGAGACCAAGGTGTGCCTGATCTAGTCCATGGTCCTCACAATTCCTTTCTATAGATCAGAGAGCTTGATAATGACCAAGGATGATAGAAGAATTGATGCCTTTGAGTTGTGGTGCTTGAAAAGAGTCTTGAACATATCATGGACTTCCAAGAAAACAAATATGTCTGTCTTGAAAAGGATGAAACCAAATTTCTCCTTAGAGGCAAGAATCTTGAAGCTCCGTCTCACATACTTTGGGAATGTGGCCAGGAGTGACCAGACCTTGGAGAAGGACATCATGCTTGGAAAAGTGGAGGGACAGCACAGGAGAGGAAGACCCCAGATGAGATGGATTGATACAGTAACTCAGACAATGGGGCAGATGTATTGGAGTCAGTGAGAGTGACTCAGGACAGGGCAGGCTTCAGAGCTATTGTGCAAAGGGTCGCTATGGGTCACAAGCAACTTGACAGCACATAACAACAACAACAGCCAGCTACGTCATGCCTCATGCATATCCCCCCTTAAATAGCCAATTTCTGGTTTGTCCATCTCTATCAAATGAGTATTTTGAGGGAACAAGACTGTCCCTTTTGCTGAAGCCTCCTCTGTTCAACTTGGAGCCTTTGAGCATCTGCAGCCACAAACAAAGTCCAGTCCAGAGCAAACCATGAGGCTGCAGCATCGACTCTAGCTCACAGCATCTTTTCTTCATCTCGTTGGTCTAGTCACCTCATCAGCCGGCATCTGTAGCTATGTTCAAATGGGCATCAGCTGTCAAGTTCAAGAGTCCACATTTCTCCCCGCTTTCCAGACCTGTGGGTCCCCTTACTCAGCCCCTAGCCTCCCGCATGGAGCCAAGTCAACAAGCCAGGGCTCTCATGACTCCCTGCTCCCTAAGCCAGCTTCCCTGCTCATCCATACAGCTGTGCACGCCAGGTGGGCATCACCATAGGAACGTGTCCAAGCTCAGCCTGTTTCTCACTTATATTTGAGGCTCTAACTCTTCTTATTTTTGTTGTTGTTGTTGTGTACCATCAGGTTGGATCCGACTAGCACAGGAGGAGATTGCCCCTGCTTCTCCAGTGGAGCATCTGGTGGATTCGAACCGTGATCCTTTGGGATTGCAGCACAGCTTCTTGCCACTAGGCCACCAAAGCTCCCTAGGCTATAACTCTTAATAGGAGGAATCTGCTCATCTTTCTTTTCCAGAGCAGTTAGTGGATTCAAACAACCAGAGACCTGTGCCCTTTTATTTTCCCACATTTTTTTTAGGGTAAACAATTAATGATGTTGTTATTGTTGAGGCCTGCTATTCATTGTTTTTGGTCAAACATTCTTCTAACTGGTATAGCACTGGTCTTGCTGTACAGAGGTAACTCGTGGTTACTGTGATGCTAAACACTGTGACACTGATGTGTCAAATGCGTTAACGGTTACCCATGGCGGACAGTATTTGGTGGAGCCCCCCAGTTAAAACAAGCTTGGAAGCAGGAATGGCATCCACTTCTGTAAATAGCTTGTCTCTAGAAACTCTATCAACCTGGAGAAAGGATGAAAGTCACACAAATGTTGAGGACTTTGGTTCATAGGGTCGCTATGAGTCGCCTACGACTCGATGACACTTAATAACAACAAACAATGATAGATTTACGAGAAAGTTACATCCCCAAAGGGATGGGCCTCTCCGCCTGAAAGGAGATTTGGTGAAAAGGTCTCAGACGCATTGGTAAACAGTACCACATGTTAGGGGCTGAGCTGTCAGAGCCCCTCTGTGACCTCCATGGGGTCATATCTATGGAAACGATAAAGGTGCCAGCCACACAACTGACCTTGTGGATTATACTGGACACTGCATTCATTCAGCCCCTCCATCTGATGGTCTGAAACGTTAGCATACATGCATTTTGTTGGTTTCCAGACAGGAGTTATATTTGGGGAAACACAGGAGAGGAAGGCCCTCTATGAGGTGGATTGATGCAGTGACTGGGGTAATCGGGATGGGAGTGTCAGAGACAGTGCGATTGGCACAGGACAGAGCGACTCTACGGCACATAACAACAACAACAACAGATAAGATGCTATTCAGATAAGAGGATATTCTTGGATGGGCAAAAATGTTAGTGAAAGGAGTTTTAAAAGACTATTTTGAGGAAAAACTGGATGAATTAT
>NW_006399795.1:13792605-13794307 GCF_000299155.1 Elephantulus edwardii
TAATAAAGTAGTGATCACACACACACAAAAGACTGTTTTGAACCTTGTTTTTGATGCAACCATTTCTTTCAAATCTCAGAGAGGTGGGGTGAGAGTGCAGTAGAGACACAGCCCAACAGGCAACGTCAAGAAAGTAGGCAGAAAGGGTTTGTTTTAGAAATTAATGCCAGGACCTATCAGCTGGTGGTGTGTTTCGTTTTCCTGCCTATGCTATTTTTCTGTGGGTTAGAGGCTATTTTTATGCTTCTCAGCAGAAAGTGAGACAAAAACATTGAAAAACTGTGCTTTCTAGTAGCTTCCCACGCAGAGCTGAGTGACCATCTGCCAGGTGTAAAACCGGCAAAGTGTCCACTCCTCCCGCCTGTTTTTACACAAGCCTCCAAGTCAAACCTGACTGTGTGTTTCCCTCTAGAACGGTCACCTTGACAGTAACCTGCCACTGACCACCTGCCTTTGAGTCCGACCCACGATGACCCCATGGGTGTCAGCGTGGAACTCATTGCTTCTCAACGGCTGATTTTTCAAGAATTAGATCACCAGATCTTGCTTCTGAGGGGCCTCTGGGTGGATCAGAAGCCCTAATCTTTCATTTAGCAGATGAGTGCTTTAACTACACCGCCTAGAGATCAACCTTGATACCACCACACGCTGATTACTGTCTTAGCTGACTAAGACACCTAACAACAACAACATGCACAAAATATGTTTGCCCCAACAACTACCTAATTTAACAACTCTATTAGCTATTTCTGAATGTAGTTAAAATCCACCAGCTGCCCCGTGAGAGGAGGATGGGCAGTCTCCTCCTGTGTGATTAATTGCCTCTGAAGAACCCATGGGCAGGTCACATATAAGTTGGTTCCAATTCAACAGTACTCAACAACATCAGCTGTGATGAGGGAGCTCTGGTAGCCTAGCGGTAAGAAGCTGCACTGCAATCATAAGGACATGAGGTTTGAATCTAGCAGCTCCTCTCTGGGAGCACGATGGACAATCTCCTCTTGTGCAGTCTACTGTTTCTGTAATCCACTGGTGGGTCAGCTGTGGTTCAGTTCTGACTCAACAGTACCTCACAGCAACAGCATTAGCTCCGATGACTCCAAAGACGGAGTGGAAGCGACTTACTGTAGTTCCACTGGAGGCCTCTGTGGTGAGAATTTGGGCCAGAATCTGAGACTGGATGTGGGCATATTCCCCCTGACCCCTTGACTCCAGCTTTGGCTCAATAAGTATCGTGAAGAGATAGGAAGCCACTGTTTTGAAAGATGAGAATGCTGTTGTAGACGTCACCAAGTCACATATGACTCACAGTGACCCTATGAACCACAGATCGGAATTCTGCCCTATCATGTGCTGTGCCCATCAGCTCCGACACACTTGAGCCCATTGCTGCACTGCTGTGTCAGTCAGTCTTGCTGAAGGTCGTACTCTCTTGCTGCTCCATCATCTTTCCAAGCATGTCCCTTTTCAAGAAATAACCTGTCCTATAACCCAAAGCACGTGAGACGAAGCTTCACCATGCTGACGTCCAAAGAGCACTCTGGCTGCACCTCCTCCAAGACATATCTGTTCGTTCTTTTGGCTGCTCATGGAATATTCAGTACTTTGCTTCAACAACATAATTCAAAGGCATTAATCCTTTTTCTGTCGTCCTTATTCATCATCCAGCTCTCAGATGCACAGCAGGTGATTGGAAACACCA
>NW_006399795.1:13795432-13829297 GCF_000299155.1 Elephantulus edwardii
GACAGCATACAACTACAACAACTAGTTATCTTTCTCTTTCTACAATAGTAATCGTAGGCAGTATTTGTTGTTATGAAATTGAGTTAGTTCATTCCACATAATGCTTTCCAGTGTCTCCTTTTTGATATAGTGTTTTACAAAATCATTGTTTCTTAGTGCTGCATAGTATTCCATTGTGTGAATGTACCACAATTTCCCAATTCATTAGTTTGTTATGGGCATTTGGATTGTTTCCATTTTCTTGCTATTTTAAATAACACTATTATGAACATTGCTGTACAAATCTCAGTTTGTGCCTCAGTTCTCATATTCTCAGGGTATATTACAAGCAGTGGAATAGCTGGGTCATATGGGATTTCTATATTCAGCTTTTTGAGGAAATGCCAAACTGCCGTCCAGAGTGGTTGTACCATTTTATAATCCCACCAACAATGTGTAAGAGTGCCTATCTCGCCACATCCTCTCCAACATCTATTGCTTGCTGTCTTGTTAAACTTTGCCACTGCTATGGGGGTTAGATAGTATCATATTGTGGTTTTGATTTGGATATCTCTTATTACTAGTGATTTTGAGCATTTCTTCATGTGTCTGTTGGCCATCCAAATATCTCCCTTTGTTTAAAAAAATCTCTTCATGTCTTTTGGCTATTTTGCAATTGGGTGTCAGTATTTTCTTCTTGAGGCCTTGTAGTAAACTTTCCTTATGAGGCCCTTGTCTGAGATGTCATTGACAAATATTTTTTTCCTCAATCTGTAGGCTCTCTTGTCACCCTAATGGAAAAGGTTTTAATGCACACAGGGACTTGATATTTAGAAGGTTCCATTTGTCAATTTGATGATAGATGGGAAAGAGATTGAGGCTGTTAACAATTACAGCTTGCTCAGCTCCACAATCAACATTCTTGGCACCAGCAATCAGGAAATCAAAAGACAAATTGCACTGGGAAAGAATCTGCTGTTGGGGACCACTCCAGAGTACTGAGACACAACAATATCAGTCTAGAGACTAAGGCTCCAAGCTATGATATTCACAATTACTTGCTATGCATGAGAGAGACGGACAATGACTAAGGATGACAGAAGAATCGATGCCTTTGAGTTGTGGTGCTAGAGAAGAGTCTTGAACATACATACCATGGACAGCCAGGTCTGTCTTGGAGAGGATGAAACCAAGTTTCTCCTTAGAGATTAGGATTCTGAAGATCCGTCTCACTTACTTTGGGCACGTGGCCAGGAGCGACCATCCTTGGAGGACATCATCCTTCGAAGGATGGAGCACAGTGCAGAAGAGGAAGACCCCTGATGAGATGGATTGATTCAGTAACTGGGGCAATGGGGGTACGTGTGTGGGAGTCAGTGAGACTGGCTCAGGACAAGGCAGGCTGAGTTGCAGGCGATTAGAAGGCATGTAACAACAACCTTTGTCAATTTTATTGAGTGGTAGGTTTCAATGCCTACATTTTACACTAGAGGGCACTGTGTCACAACAGACTGAGCTGCAAGTCCTTCCCCTACTGGCCCCATTCCTCCTTTCTGGCAGAAAGTGAATCTTCCCTTTACAATTTTTACTTTTCTCAAGCTTTGATTATTGTTAGGTGTCCGTTCTTAACACACAATAAGCAAATCCAGTAGAAAGTCCAAAGCAAATTTGTAGGAACTGGGCAAAGTGATTGAAAATCTGATTTTGGAGAACAATAGAGGAGAAATACTCAAAAAAATGAGAGAAATTAGCTTGACTATAATTTAAGGATATATCAATAAGCCATAGTAAGACTAACAATTACTTACAGGGCAGATACTGTGTTAAATACCCACACAAACTCACTTTACCCTCAGAGCTGGCCAGGAAGGCAGACAAGATAAAGAATTAAAACTATGTGGAATTGCAAAACAAGTATGAGATATCATCTCATCCCAGTAAGAATAGCAAAATTTAACAGAACAGTAAACAACAAATGGTGGTGAGGTTGTGGAGAAACTGGAACACTTATTCACTGTTGGAAGGCGGGATGGCGCTTTCTCAAAAAGTTGCAAATAGAAATACCACTTGACCCAGCAATTCCACTACTGGGAATATATCCTAGAGAAACCATAACCACCACCCAAAGAGATATATGCACACCCATATTTAGTGAGGCTTTGTTCACAATAGCAAAGAGTTGGAAACAACCCAAGTGCCCAGCAATAAACAAATGGATAGAGAAGCTGTGGTGTATTCACACAATGGAATACTACGCTGCATTGAAAAACAAGGAACTCATGCAATATTATTCAAAATGGAGGACGTTATGTTGAGTGAAATATCTCAGCCACAAAAGAACAAATACTGCATAGTGCCACTGTTGTAAAACTTTGGGGAGAGACTGAGAAAGATAGGCTAAATTAAGTATACTGCATTAAAATAGATGAGGGAGAGAACTGTTTAAAAGGGATATGTGATTAGGTATTATTGTTATGACAAGAGTCCAGAATGAAGGCTGCACAGTGGAGTGGACCTGGCGGGGAGGGATTGTGTAACAACAATGAAAGAATTTTTCTTTTACTTTTCAAAGAGAAGAGTGAACTGGGGGGGAAGGGTGAGCAGGGTGAAAAGTGCAGCAACGAATGAATGGAAATCCAAAGACTCTGTAAACGTTCATTAAAATAAACAAACAAACAAAAAAAGTGATGTTTTTTCACCACCAACAACAATGAAAATGTGCTTGGAACTGGAGTAAGAACCAGGGGGCACACCCAGAGACAGATTCAATCTGTGGTTAATACACAATAAAGGTGCTGGCCCATCACAGAACGGAAGGAGGGAGTTGACCAGCGAATGATGCCTGAACAACAGGCTAGTCAGTCAGGCAGACAAGGTGAGTTTTCTTTTTAATCGTACCTGGTAAAGCAGAGCGTGAATGAAATTGGGGAAACCTTGCATGAGATGGATGAACAAAACAGCCACAGCTGTGGGCTCAAACACACCAAGGTCTTGAGGATAGTACCTGGCAACGTGTTTTATCCTCTTAGGTAAGACTGCCATGAGTCAAAGGCACCTAAGAACAGCGGCAGGACTAGGGGGCTCAGAAAACCCTGTGTTCACTTTGCGCCTGTTGATAGATCGCTTGGAGCTCATTTTTGAGGCTGTGATGCCAATCTGTCACATGCAAATTTCCCCTCGTTGTCCTTGATCCTCTACCAAACTTGCTGTCCCTTTTTAGTGATTAGTCTTTCCTGAGGCCCCACCCTCACTTCTAAGGAGCCTTCTGGCTTCACTTTTTCAAAGACAGATGTGTTTGCTCTTTCCTCAGTCCACAGGATGTTCAATATTCTTTTCCAGCACCACAGTTCAACACTCTCAACTCTTCTTCAACCTTCCTGCCTTTATTGTCCAGCTTTTGCAAGCATCTGAGGGAACTGAAAGGACCCTAGTTTGGGACAAGCGCAGCTTAGTCACCAAAATGACATCCTTGTGGGGTAAACACTGTATGAAATACATAATTGCAAACCAAAACAAAACAAAATCCAGTAATGTACTGGAAGAAAATCCTCATGATTTTTTTAGTTCCACGGTTACTTCTTAGCCATGTAGCCAACGGCAGAGAACTGTACATATTGGAGTATATACAATCAGAAAGCTGTTCACACCTAAAAAAACCCCAACAATTAGAAACAGAGTACTAAAAAAAAAAAGCCTCGGTAACAACATTAAGACTGAAACTACAAACTGGTAAAATGTTTGAAGTGTCTGCTCTGCTCTCATTGTATTGTGAAACTAGACAAATCTTGGGGAATATTCATTGTATTCTATAGAGCTTCATACTGACAGTTAAATCCACTTACTGCAGTACGTAAATGCGTATGGATGGTTTGATCACTTTTCCAGGCATCAAATCTCAGTGGCGTCTTTGGTGACAGGTGGGCTGCTTGTGCAGGAGGGCACGTTATAGAATGTAGCCACTGGCTTCATCCTGTACAGAGGAGACAGACTGGGGGTTTGTGTGCGTGAGAGCTGCCCTGAGCCTTCACTACTTCCCTCCTCAGTCTTTGGAGGCGGCTTGGCTTTGAGAAGTGAATGAGGCACATGGGCTTGAGAATGACAGCTTTACCTGGGAAGGTCACACAGACACCCTCCCAGGTGGACTCACCTTGTTTGGAATGGTGTGTATAAAGAGACTGAACACCCCCATGGCTGCTACACACAGACCCACTACAGGGATGCCAGTAGGAAGCACTGTTCCTCTTCTTGCCTGGCTCCTGACTAAGGATCGTTTGCCTGGCACTGGCCTTGGTGCTGGGGGAAGAAGGGCAAGGGTAGAGTCAAATTCACTACAGCCAATAACATGACATTTCAGGGCCTCTGATGGTTTGCACTGCAGTCCATCCCCCTTCCCCCCCCCAAAGAATGAGGACAGAAGCAGCATCAGTGCTTTGGATTTACATTGGCGCGGAGCTCTGGTGGCCTACTGGCAAGAAGTTGCACTGCAATCCCAGAGGCACGGGGTTAGAATACACCAGACATTCTGCTGGAGAAGGAGGGGCTTCTGTACCAATCAGATCGTATTTGACTGTACACACACACACACACACACACACAATAATAAACATTTTAAAATAATTATGTTGGCAAAGAGTAGTTAATAATAGTCTTCAAAATGCTTCAGAGAAATACTCTGTTCAAAAGAACAAACAGATCTGTCTCAGAGGAATCATAACCAGGGCACTCCTGAGAGGCAGTGATGTTTTCTCACGTCTTTGAGCGCATGGTCCAGCGGGGTCTATCTTTGGAATAAGACACTGCACTGGGAAAGGTAGAAGGTCAGAGACAAGAAGAAGATCTACAACAAGATAGACAGGCACAGTGCACTTGAACATGGAGGAGATAGTGAGGATGGCACAGGACAGGTCGAGCTTCCGATCTTTTACTCAGAGGGTCGCTACGCGTCATAGCTGACTTGATGGTTGTTGTTGTTGTTGTTATGTGCCGTCGAGTCGTTTGCGACTCATAGTGACCCTATGTACAACAGCCCTAAACCCTGCTCTATTCTGTGCCAATCGCATGGCCTCTGACACACCCATCCCGATTACCCCAGTCACTGAATCAATCCACCTCATAGAGGGTCTTCCCCTCCTGTACTGTCCCTCCACCCTCCCAAGCATGATGTCCCTCTCCAAAGACCTCTTCCTCCTTGCAACATGCCCAAAGTATGTCAGACGAAGCCCCAGAATCCTTGCCTCCAAGGAGTAGCCTGGTTTAACCCCCTCCAGGTTGAATCTGTTTGTTTTCTTGGCAGTCCATGGTACATTCAATACTCTTCTCCAGCACCACAGCTCAAAGGCATCAATTCTCCTTCTATCCTCCCTAGTCATTGTCCAACTCTCTGATGCGTAACAAGTGATTGCAAAGACCATGGCCTGTATCAGGTGCACCTTAGTCTCCAGAGAGACACCGTTGCTCTTGAGTACTTTAGAGAGGTCCCTAACAGCAGACTTTCCCATCACGATATGTTTTTTGATTTCCTGGCTGCTGGTGCCAAGAGTGTTGACCATGGAGCTGAGCAAACTGAAGCTGTGAACAATCTCAATCTCTTCGCCATCCATCCTGATGCTACCAAATGGTCCAGTGGTGAGAATCTTTGCCTTCTTGACATTGAGCCTCAGTCCATACTGAAGGCTGCAGTCCTTGACCCTCTACAGCAAGTGCATGAGGTCCTCCTCAGTTTCGGCAAGCAGGGTTGTGTCATCTGCATAACGCAGATTGTTAATAGATCTTCCACCAGTCCTGATGCCACACTTCTCTTCATAGAGCCCAGCCTCTCAGATAATCTGCTCTGCATACAGATTGAAAAGGTATAGAGATAGGACACATCCCTGGACTTGATGGTACCTAACAATAACCACAAAAGAGATGTTCAAGTTCTAACTCCTGGTGCCTGGGGATGTGATTTTGCTTGGAAAGAAATTCTTTACGGTATAATTAGCTAAAAATGATGTCATACTGGAGTAGGGAGGGTCCTAATCCAATAAGAGTGGGATCCTTAAAAGAGCCACAGGATGGAGCTCTGGTGGCAAGAAGCTGTTCTGCAATCCTGAAGGTGCACGGTTCAAATCCTCCGTTGGAGGAGGAGAAGCAATTTATTCCTCTCGCAGTCAGATCCGACTTTATGGTACACCACCACAACAACAACAACAACAAAGAGCTGCAGGAACTATATACACAGGGCAGAGACTCAGGGAGGACTGTGAGGTGGTGATTGGAGCGATGTGTCACAGGCCAAGGATTGAACAGAGCAGGCAAAGAAGGATCGTGCCCTAGAGGAGAGGCTTCGGATTGAGCAGGCCCTGTGGAGTGCTTGATTTTGGACTTTTATCCTCTGGATGTTGTTGTTAAGTACCTTGAATTGGAAACACCAGACAGCTGACCCTCTGGTGGCCCAATAATAATAATAAGAAGCTGCACCGCAATCCCAAAGGCACAGGGTTCAAATCTACCAGCTGTTCAGTGGGAGGAGGAGCAATCCCTTCCCATGCAGTTAACCGCCTCTGAAAACCTGCTGGAGGGTCAGCTAGGAGGCAGCTCCAATTAGATGGCACACCATAACAGCAACAGCCACAACCACCACCGCTCCCCTCTGGATGTGTGAAACAATGCATTTCTGTTATTTCCAGCCTCCAGTTTTCAGTAGTTCATTACAGCAGACCCAGGAAAGCAATATAGGGACCCTTCTAATATGTGTGTGTGTGTGTGTGTGTGTGTGTGTGTGTGTGTACAGGTTAGATATTGGTGCAAGATCTTACAGTTCAGGATCAGGAAGGACTCAGGATACACTTCTTGATGAGGATACACTTCTTAGTGTACTAAGAAGTACAGCCTTCCTCCTCAGCTGCACCTGAAGTAGGCCTCGTCTGACCACTCAAGCTCTTAGTCTTTGGCTCTGCTGTCCTCAAGGCAAGGGTTGAATTGACTCTCCACCAACTGAGTCTCACTCACTAGCAAGCCACAGCCCAAAGGCACTCCGCTCTAGCTCTGTGGGCTGGTCTGTGAACCAGTTTCCCAGGCAAACGCCCAACAGCACCCACTCCTGCTGAGCCTGCTGCCTGAGGCCCCTCCGTTCTCTTGCTCCCAGGGCCACAGGCCACAGTGTTGTCCGGAGCTGGTCTCCTGGTTCTGCTGCCGCTGCCCCTGTCCTTTCTCTGTACCTTCTCCCCCACTCACTGGTATTGGCGTGCGGTCTCTCCTGGGTCAAGTAGGTTCAGTGCAGGACTCTGTGAAAGCACGTGTTCTGAATCTGCTCTGGGCTCTTCTTCCTTGATGATAGTGGGATCTCCTCACTGGAAAAGCTCACTTTTTGTGTTCCTTTCCCTTTTTTTAAAAAAAGTGAAATTTTATAGATAATATTGATTTTCATTCATTTATACACATTTCATTTTCCAACATTATTAATTATAATCGATTAGTGTTATTAATTGCAAGGCTTTACCAAAATCCTTCTTATATATTGCCTTTCCCTTCACTTAGCTTCTCTGTGAATTGATTTTTGCTCCACTGTCCCTCCCTTTTCATCCTAACAGGATGGAAAACTGACCATCCATTATGCTGAGTGAACAAACTCAGTCCCGCAAGGACAAATATTATATAAAACCACTATTTTAGAATGAGTATGAAGATCCCAGGTCAGGGGGAGGGTGTAAGCAGAGAGATGAGAATGTGTGGGGTGGGGGCTTAATCATGGGCTTGTACAATTTGATAGGTGGAGGGGTGAAGGAAATAGGAAGAATCTGGTCTGGAAAACAATGTATTTTAATTTTGTAAATAAACTAGTATAAATTTACCCCCCCCCAAAAAAAACCCCCCCTGACCAAGTCCACATGTTAAAGTCCTACATACACTGTTTGTGGGGTCCCACTTCACAGCCTGTAGTGACCTGGGCTAATTCAAAGCCTGATTGGCTTTTCAAATCTACCAGCAGCTCCTTGGAAGAAACATGGGCCATCCCTGCCCATTGCCCAGAAGCCTGATGGGGAGGGGGGTCCCTGTGAGTCAGAACCACCTCGATTGGCATTGAGTTTCCTGCACCTCCGAAGGGTGCCTTTACCACATTCAGATCACTAGTGAGGTATCCAACCCCCTTCATCTCAAAACTCATGGCCATCAAGTCGGAACCAACTCCTACTATAACTGACCCACCAGCGTGTCTACAGGGCTGTACATCGAATGTGAGGAGAACTAGTATAAATTCTTGCAAATCACACGTGAGGAAATCGACGATTTTTCTTCTGCTGGTGGATTTGAGCTGTCAGAGAGGTGCAGGCCTTTGGGTTAGCAGCAAAACGAACCCATTTGAGGTCATAAAGACCTCAAAAGTGCATAGTCCTTCCCAGAGTCTCACATATTTTGGGGCGTGTTGTTAGGAGGGACTAGTGCTTGGAAAGATGGGGAGTCAGCAAACGAGGGAAAGACCCTCAATTAGGTGGATTGACACAGTGACTCAACAATGGGTTCAAATAGAACAGAGATGATGAGATAGCACTGGACAGGGCAGGGTTCAGACTGACTGTTTATAAGGTTGCTATGAATTGTAGTTGACTTGACAACACTTAACAACAATAACAACAACAACAACAGAGTGTGGAAATTATCAAACAATATCACACGTAAGCAAAATCCTGCTAAAGATTATAAAAAAATGACTGGAACAATACATTGACAGGGAACCATCAGAAATACAGGCAGGGTTTAGAAGAGGCCGTGCCACTAGGGACATCACTGCCACTGTCAGATGGCTATTGGTTAAAAGCAGAAAGTACCAGAGGAATGTCTATTTGTGTGTTTCATTGTCTATGCAAAGGCATTTTACTGTGTATATCACAACAGATTTTGGCTAACCTTAAGAAGAATGGGAATCCCAGAACATTTGATTGCGCTTATGCAAAACCTATACTTAGACCAGGAAGCAGTCATCAGAACAGAGCTAGAAACAATGCATAGTTCAAAATCAGAAAAAGATTGTGTCAGGGATGCTTCCTGTCTCCATACTTTTCAATCTATATGCAGAATACATCATTTGGCAGGCTGGACTTTATAAGGAAGAATGGGGCATCAGGATTGGAGGAAGATTCATCAACAACCTGTTATGCCAATGACACAACCTTGCTTGATGAAACTCAGGAAGACCTGAAGCACTTGCTGCAGAAGGTCAAGGACTCTAGTCTTAATCTGGACTGAAGTGCAACATGAAGAAAACAAAGATTCTCACCACTGGGCCAAAAGACAGCACCATGATATATGGTTTATATTGAGATTGCTAACAATTTCAGCTTGCTTGGTCCTACAATCAACACTCTTGGCACCAGCAGTCAAGATATCAAAAGATTAATTACATTAGGAATGTATGCTGTCAGAGATCTCTTCAAAGTGGTAAAGAGCAATGATGTCAGTCTATAGACTAAGGTGTACCTGATCGAGGCCATGGTCTTCACAATTACTTGCTATGCATCAAAGAACTGGATGGATAACTACTAAGAATCACAGAAGAATCAATGCCTTTGAGTTGTGCTGCTGGAGAAGAGTATGGAACATACCATGGACCACCAAGAGAATAAACAGGTTTGTCCTAGAGAGGGTGAAATCAAGTTACTCCTTGGAGGCTAGAATTTTGAAACTCCATCTCACATATTGTAGGCATGTTGCCAGGAGGGACCAGTCCTTGGAGAATGACACATGCTTAGAAGGGTGAAGGGAAAGGAAAAGCCTGGATAAGTCGGACTGACACAGTAACTGGGGTAAGGAGAGTACATGTGTCGGAGGCAGTGAGATTGGCTCAGGATAGGGAAGGTTCAGAGCTATTGTACGTACAGTCGCCGAGTCACAGTCACACTCAATGGCGCATAACAACCACCACCACCACCCAGGGGCTCTGTTGGTTTAGTCTGTAGGGTATTGGACTGCTAACCCAAGGAAGAGCCTCTTTTGCAGTTTGGATCCAGCAGGGCTAGGCAGGAGAAAGATGGGCAATCTCCTTTGACAGGCTCAAAATTCAACAGAGTCAACTATGGATAGGTTCTGGCTCAAAGACAATCAGTTTGATAGTTCAATCACTTAGCAGGCGTTTCAGAGATATGACTAGAAGAGCCATACAAAGCAACTCATTGCCCCCCAAAACATGCTATTGTATTACTTTCTTAAAAAGGCCTTGGACAATAGGTAGTGAACAGATGAGGGGAAGAACTGCCTGAAAGGAAGATATGAGTATGTATTATACGTATGAAAATAATCTGTAACAAGGGGTGCATTGTGGGGTGAGTTGAGGGAAATGGTAGTTGGGAGGGGAAATGTGCAACAATGAATAAATAAAAGGGGGGAAAATTTAAAAAATGAAAAGGCCTTATCTTCTGTCTAGCTGAGGGTTGTCTTTGTATGTTGATGGACACAGGCTGTGGAAATTGTGGCTTTGGCCAGATTGAAATCATGGCAGGTCCAGAGATTGGCATTCAAGCTGTGCTACAATCCTGAGGCACACGGTTTGAATCCACCCTCTGCTCCATGGAAGAAAGATGGGCAAACTCCTCCCGTGCAATTAACTGCCTCTGAAAATCTGTGAGAGGGTCAGCTATGGGTTAGTTCTGACTCAACAGTACACACACGACAACAACATGCTGACAGGTAGAATAAGTAGTGTACTGGCCACATACGGGCGCATTGCTTTGCATCAAGTTAAAATCTAAAAAAAACTTCAGTTGTGAAAGCAACATAAATGGGATTTTAAACTGCTGAATCTTAACTGCTAATTTGTCATAATTGGAGAAGCTAATGTCAACTCATTACATGATGCTTAATTTGTGCAATAAATTATGAACCTGGGGGAACCCTGGCTCCTCTCCTACCCAGGGGCCTGCTGTTTAACGCAGACGACCCATCTTTCATTCCAGCCGGCAACTTTCTGAAACTATTAGTCATCTAACTACCCTCACCTGTGGCCCCAGAAGGTCGCATGGAATTCAGGGAGTAGCTGGAGAACATTCTTAAACATCATAGTTAATTTCACTGTCTATATTGTGTCAACTATAGTTCCAGAAAAGAAGGATCAAACTGTAAAGATGTGGAAAAGCTGTGAAGGATGCACTGGGGTGTTTGCAAACACACAACTGGACCATGGACTGGAGCATGTCTTCTGGGGGTGGGCTCTGTGGTGTTTGCTGGTTACCATCAAATTGGCCCTGATTCATGGTGACTCCATGCACAAGGGAGTGAAATGTTGCATGCAGTGACACCTCCATGATCTGTTGCAAATTGGACCACTGTGATCCAAGTTCATGATCCAATAGGGTTTTCACTGACTGATATTTGGAATCACCAGGACTTTCTTTCTCATTTGTCTTAGTCTGGAAGTGCTGCGGAATCTGTTCAGCATCACGGCAGCACACAAGCCTCCAATGATAGACGGGTGAGAAATGGAGCTGCCGTTTTGACTCGTAGGTGGCAAAGCCCCTGAAGCTGGTCCCTGGACCCGGTGCCCAGGTCTGCACTTTACAGGCTGGGAGCCTCAGGCACTGCTCCCCCTACTATGATTCCGAGCTCCTCATTTGAAAAGCAGTGATGATAGTCTTGCTGGCCCTTGGGGACCTCCTCTCCCACTCTGCTGACCATAGCCCTCTAGGTGTGGGGAGAGAAGGGCTGGTCTATCTGCATTGTTTGGACAGCTGAGGTCTTGTTTCCCAGATCCCTCCCCAGTCAGTGCCCTGTGACTCTGTGTGAGGGTTCTAGAGCTTTCTCCCTTGCTCAGACCTCCTGAAGGTTAGAAGAGGGTCCCAAAAGAAAGGATTTCTGCCAGGCTTTGGGAATGAGGCTCAGGAGGTTGTCCTCAGCACAGCTTCATCTGATCTATACAATCTATTGCTGCTCGCTTACCCTCAGTTTAGGAAGCTCTGGTGGCCTAAGTGGTAAGGAGCTGTGCTGCCATCCCAAAGGCACACAGTTTGAATCTACCAGCTGCTCCAAGGGAGAAAGATGGGTCATCTCCTCCCTCACAATCAATCTGCCCCTGAAAACATGCTCGAGGGTCAACTATGGGTCAATTCCAACTTGCTGGTACACAGCAACAGTGGCCTAGTAGTAAGGCGTTGCACTGCCAACCCAAAGGCAGGCAGTTAAAATTCACTGGATGCTCCATGAGAGGAAGATAGACACTCTCCTCCGGTGTAATTTACCACCTCTGAACATCTCCTGGAGAGTCAGCTATGAGTCTCGATTCTAATTCAAGCACACATAAGAGGTTTGGTCTCACATACCTTGTTGTTGTTATGTGCCATTGAGTCACCTGTGACAAAGTGATCCTATTTACGACAGCCCAGAAACCTGCTCTATCCTGTGCCAATCTTATTGTCTCTGACACACGTACCTCCATTAGCCCAGTCACTGAGACAATCCATCTCACCAAGGGTCTTCTTCTCTTGCGCTGTCCCTCTCCAAGGACTGGTCTCTCCTTGAAACATGCTCAAAGTATGTCAAACGGAAGCTTCAGAATCTTTGCTTCCTAGGAGCAGTCTGGTTTCACCCTCTCTAGAATGAAACGTGTTCTCCTAGCAGTCCATGTATATTCAACACTCTTCTCCAGGACCACAGCTCAACGGCATCAATTCTCTTTCTATAATCTCTAGTCATTATCCAGCTTTCTGATGCATAGCAAAATAATTATTAAGACCGTGGCCTGGATCAGGCGCACCTTAGTCTCTACACTGACATTATTGCTCTTCAGTGCCCTGGAGGAGTTCCCTGACCGCACATAACCTACATCCCAAATTTCTTCCTCGCTCTTCAAAGACTTCCTGCAGGACTCCAGGCCCATTCCTTGAGCCACCTGGTCCTCTTCCCTGGAGTAAAACCCATCATAACCTTTTTGTCTTCCAGTCGACTCATAGTGACCTTAGTCAGGATAGAACTGTCCCTTAGAGTTTTCAAGGCTGCATGTAACCCTTTATGTAAGCAGGCTTCCTCAACTTGGCTGGTAGATTAGAACTGTGGACCTTGTAGTTGAAATCCCCATGCTTCGTCAACAGCACCATAAGAGGTAAGCACCAAGCGCAGAGCCGCACACTCGTGTAGAGGGCTCCTCTAAATGTTAGCCAGAACCAGGAAGAAAAATACCTGGAGGCTAGTGGGTTCCTAATTGAGTATCCAGGGTGCACGGTGGCGGCAGAGGCCCAGCGCGGGAACCCTGAGGTGCTCGGGTAAACGCCTTAGGGGAGGAGTCTGGGTGAGAAGGGAGGGCTGGGGGGTGCTGAGCGTTCTAGGTCCGTGGACAGCTGCCTCTGGCCCCAGTGACTCGGTGATCCCGGGGCTCTGGGAGGGAGCCCAGGTACCCTCGCTGCAGGAACTAGTCCGCTGAGTGCAGTGCGCGCGCCGGGGGCGGGATCAGGGGCGTGCTGGGGCGGGGCGGGAGCTGAGGGGCGGGGTCGGAGGCGGGCCCGGGGCCTGCGCGGGGGTCGTCCTTGCAGCATGTAGGGTGGGGAGGTGTGCCTGGGATGGGGCCGGGCTTGGGAAGGTGCTAGGGGGCGGGACCGGGAACGTGCCAGTGTGGGACGGGGTCAGGGGCGTGCGGGGGCGGAGACATCTAGGAAAAAGGAGGTGGGGGAGGGATCAGAGGTGTGCTGGGGCGGGGGCGGGGGCGTGCCCGGGGGCGTGCCCAGGGCGGGCCAGCTTCCAGGCGCGGGTCTCAGCTCGCGCTGCGTTAACAGCGGTGGCGGGAGCGCGGGCGGACCCGGCGCTCAGGTCCCCTTACTGTCCCTCCGGGCGAGGCGGGAAGTGGAGCCTTCGCACCTGCAGAGGCTCAAGGTCTCTGGACACCTGTGGCTGCGTCCCTGCACCTTCCCAGCCATGCCTCACGTGAAGGAGACTCCGGAGGGCTGCCAGGGCAGCCTATGAGCTGGGCCGGGATCAGGGGGCCCTGTGCAAGGCTGTGGCACAATGACTTTCCGCCCGGAGGCCAGGACACCTGGACGAGCGGCGGGGCGCGCGGTGGCCCTGACCCTGGTGTTGCTGCTGCCCGCGCTGCCTGCCGACGCCCCGCCGCGCCTGCCCCAGCTGCAGCTCAGCATGTGAGTAGCGGGCGTTCCGGAGGCAGACACAGAACAATCGGCTCTGCCTTAACCGTGGTGGAGGTGGCCACGCAGGGCGCTGGGGGGCCCTGCAGCAGAGCCCTCTCACCTCCTCCTTTCCCCTTCCTTGTGCGCTCCCGGCTGCAGCGCGGGCGGAGCTCTGTACGTGATCTGCACGCCGAAGTGGATGCTGTACTTTGGAAAAAAGACAAGGGTGGAGTGGGGGTCCTGGGGTTTAGGGGGGTAGCCCAGCTCTCGCCAGGAGGTCTAGCCAAGGGAGAGGGCTTAAGAGGGAAAAGTGAGCAGCTTGGCCTCACTTCCTCTAAAGCCTGGCTTCTAGGGTCTGTTTTGGGGGCGGGGCGGGGTGCGCTCAGGGAGGGGGCCACGCGCCTGGAAGGGGGTGTGTGCACAGACCCAGGACCCGCGAGAGGATGGGGGCTGCACGGAGTTGCTCTCAGCGTTAACTAAACACGTGTGCGGCGCGCTGCTGGAAAGGCACTGTGGAGAAGGAATTTGGTAGTCGAATGGATAGAAGAGAGGGGTCAGGGAGCGAGTGAGATGAATTTAATTTTGAAAGATGATTCCCCAACGGGCCCAGGAGTGATCTCTCTTTAACAGCAATCAGTCCCGGGTTGGTCTCCAAGGAAAACTGATGCTGAGGTTAGCCCAGCTTAGGGGAGGAGGGGAGTCTGCTGGTGGCCCTCACCCCTCGGTCCCTGCAGGGTGCCTGGTTTGGGCTTGCCGAGCTTGGAGAGTCTCTGGAGGCGGTACTGACTGAGTAGCACCTGCGTGCAGCCCTTGTGCTGTGGGGCGTGGGCGTGCTGCCCTTGGCCGAGCAGGGAATGCAGGTCTGACTGACTCTGGCCCCCTTTGCTGATGGCTCTTCTGAGCTGCAGACAGTGTTTGCCAACCCCAACTCTCCCCATAATGCAGGCCCCGCAGGCCGTACACCTGGATGGAGCCACAGCTGCTGGGTCTCTGGGGTCAGACTGGGGGCGGAAAAGGGGGTGGGCCTCCAGGCGGAGTTAGAGAGGGGAGTAGTCCTTACTCCCAGATACCTACCTCAGTCTTCTCTGTTACTCAAGAAGGAAGGTCTCCTTTCAGCTGAAGCGAGGGTTCTGGGATGGGGAATTTGCATCTGGAAATGAGAATTGCCTAGATCTCAACGCCTTTTCCCTGGGACTTATGAGTCCTTTTAAGGGTCCCTGCAGCTGCAAGCAGGTCATAGGAGGAGATTCGGCTACTTACTGGCCCTGCTCTCCAGATAGTTGGTCAAGCAAAAGCTGTAGACTCCGTGCTGTTGGGACCAGAGGGAAGGAAGCTGCTCGGTTGATGCCTCTGCCCTTTGGTGAAAGCCCTGACTGTGGCTTGCTTGTAGATACTCACCACTCTTACTGCCTCCTTCCAGCTCCCCTGAGCTTCCTGCGCTCTCATATGTTGGAACCCAAAGTCCCTTTCCCTGTGTTCTGCTTATGAGCTGGGAGGTAGGATTGAACTGGCCAGGATGGATTAGAGAACCTGGGCAGTGGGAGCCCCTAAAGTCAGTCCTTCTGTCTGTCTCCTTCTCCTACTCCATCGTGCAACCCCTTCTGTGGGCCTGGGCCCCTAGTTCTCTCTCTGAGGTTCACCACCAGAGTTGCTATACCCCAGTTGCACCGTAGTGTTGTCTACAATCTTTTTGTCTCTTAGGCCCAGCCTGTGCCAACACACAGTGGGTCTGCAGCAGGTCTGGTCTGGCCAGCAGGTTGCAGGGATGAGGTCTCCCCATTGAGCTATGCAAACCTGAATATTCACAGGCAGCTTGTTCTGCTGAGCTGGAAGAGAGTGGACATCAGTGGCCTCCAACAGGAGCAGCCTTGCGACCCGGCAGGTCTGGGGGCTGGGAGGGCAGCAAGGGTCCTCATCTTGGCCATTCCTTTCCTGCCTGCCACTGTCCTACTGGGGAGAGCTGGCTGGCTGGTGGAGCTGGGCAAGAGGCCAGCCCCCAGGCTCTCTCCTTCCTGAACTGCAGGCAGGCACATTTTAACAGTACTGTAAACCTCCCGCCTGCCCAACTCAGTGTGGGGAAGGACGCTGCGCATAGAGCCCCCTGACTCAAAGCTCCAGGTTTGGTGCCATTCATTTGGACTATGACTTGTTCTCTAAAGCTCCTTCAAAGTGAATTTCTGCGGCTGAGGAAAATTGGCTTGACTTTCCTTCTTGGGGCTTGAAACTACTGCTGACCACATGCAGGGCAGCCCGAGGCTAGGACTGGGCCCGGGACAGAGAGACAGATGTCCCCTTGCACTCAGGCTCTGAACTTCAGAGCAGTCTCATCCAGCACTGCAGGATCCCTGGGGGTCGACTCACATCTGGGCAGCTAGACTAAGAATTGGGCTGACCTAGTCGTACTGCAGGAGCTCTGGTGGCCTAGTGGTAAGAAGCTGAGTTGCAATCCCAAAGGTACACAGTTAAAATCTATCAGCTGCTCTGCAGGAGAAAGATGGGCCTTCCATCTCATCCCATGTGATTTACTGTCTCTGAAAACACGCTGGAGGATCAGCTATGGGTCAGTCCCACCTTGATAGGACTTACCAATAACAGTTGTACAGGACCTTTAGCTCAAGTCCAAACTTGTTTGTAAGTGGCTCTCGGGAAAGGGCCTGACACCTGAGCAGGTCTCACTCCTAGAAGCTGAGCCCCTGATCACTTTGGAAGCCCCACATTCGGCTTTGGCTGCTTTGGTCCTACACACCTGACGTGGCAGGTCATTGTCGGATCATCTAGCAGAGGGCCCTGTTCAGTGGTCCCTCAGCCTCTCAAGGTGGGAGCCTGGCTTGCCCACCCCAGAGCCTCATCTGGCCATTGTTTTCCCCACCCTGGCCAGTGACGTGCCTCCAGAGGATCTGGGTGGATACTAATGGGGCCATCTCCTGAGCCAGGCTCCCTCATGAATGATGTGTGCCCAGCTGAGGTCTAACTACCCTCAGACCCAGGTTTGCACATCCTGGGACCCCTGGTAACCAGCCACCCTGGTTGTGTCTCCATGCTCCATGAGTCCAGCCTGGTGGGAAGCAGATGGCCTGTCAGCTGGGACAGACTTCCCGTTCATGGGCTGGGCTCACTTTGTAGTGTGGGAACTGCCTCGGACACAAAGCAGCCCCACCAAAAGGGCCTGACAGGCCTGGTTGCCCCGTGTTACAGATGATCTGTAAATGTTCTGCAAATGCTCCAGTCTTGTCTGTCATACCTCCTTGAGGCTTGACCAGGCTTCCCTTTGTTCCCTCCTCAGCTGCCCTCTCTCTGTCCCCCTGACCACTCATTCCCTTGGGCCCTTCATGATGGAAAAGTTACCATTGTTGTGGGTCTGAGAGGCCATAGCACTGGCCTGAGGCTGGGCCCTGAGCCATTTTTCCGGAGAGCAAGCGGTGTCTGGGAAGCTCACTGGCTGGGTGGGCAGGCTGCAGGCTCCTTGTGGTTCACGGTTTGGGTCAGCAGTGTCCTGTAAGAGATAGAGGGCTGGGACCAGTGGCCCCATAATGCCCCAGTGAGCGGGGCACCGGTGAGTGAGGAGAAAGAACATTCCAGAGAGACTTTGGTGTGAAGTTCAGTGGAATTGGTGAAGGGTTGGGATGGACACCCTCAATGCTTTGAACTCTCATTAGCAACAGCCTGCAAGGTCTGAGGAGGGGATGGAAAAGGAGGGGCTTCAAGGAGAGCAGCAGCCCCACCCGGTTTCCTGGCAAGCCATGAGGGTCTCAAATGGGCCGTGTTCCCCACCCTTTCTGCCTGGTGGCTGGACCACCATCCGACTCAGCCTTCTGCATGGGGACCTGCCCTCCGCACCATTGTCCCCTCCCCACCCCAATGCCATTTTGTGTATTACACTAGGCCAGCACTTCAGGGAGGCCTGGGGTGGGAGGGTGGGGGGGTGGTGCAACCAGAGATGTTACAACATTCTGTAAGCCAGACCTGTTCTTGAGAGGCACGAGCTCATTTCAGATGTGTGGGAGCCCTGGGGATGCAGCTGGGATCACCTCATTTTGCAGAGGCAGTTGTAGAGAGGTCCAGATGCTGGACTGAGCTGCCTGCTTCAATCTATGCTGGTTATACAGACCACTGCCAGCTCTGTGTCACCTTCACTTGCCAAGGAGTGAAGAGTCCTGCTAAAAGGTCCCCACAGTGCAGAGCGGCTTCAAAGTTGGGGGAACCCTGCAGCCAGGAGGTTCCAAGCCTTCAGCACTGCAGGACACTGCTCCCCCTCCTCCCCCATCCACTCTTTCCAATGAGAGAGCGAGGCGGGCATTGGTCCTAGGCTCACATGTGGATAATTGCACTCCAAGCCGCTGATGTTCTTGGAACGAGAATGATGCACCATCTAGAGATGTTTGCTTGGGAACAGTTTTCGTTTACCAGTAACTTTGCTGCTGCTGCAAGGAGACATAGCGGATTCCCTGACATAGTGTGCAGCGCTGGTGAGAGTACCAGCTGACACAGCCCTGTCCTGCTAACTCATTGAAACTCACGCCGGCCTGGCCAGGGCTGTGATATTACCTCCATCACACAGATGAAGACATTGAGTCAAGGATGGTGAAGCTCTTTGCCTGCCATGTTGGTTGTCATGTGGAGCTGAGGACTTTGGGCATGTGTTGGAACCTGGGAATCCTTAAAATCAAGTGTGAACCTACCTCTGCAGGCTCCAGGGTAGAATATTGTTGTTGTTGTTATGTGTTAGCAACCCTTTGTACAATAGCTCTGAAGCCTGCCCTGTCCTGAGCCAGTCTCACTGACTCCGACACACTTATCCACATTGCCCCAGTTACTGTCTCAGTCTATCTCATCAGGGGTCTTCCTCTTCCTGCACTGTCCCTCCACCTTTCTTCTGAGCATGATGCCCCTCTTGAAGGATTGGTCCCTCCTGGCCACATGCTCAAAGTATGTGAGATGGAGCTTCAAAATCCTAGCCTCCAAGGAGAAACTTGGTTTCACTCTCTCTAAGACAGACCTATTGGTTTTATTTGCTGTCCATGGTCTATTCAAGATTTCATAACTCAAAGGCATCAATTCTTCTTCATCCTTATTCATTGACTCTCTGATGCATAGCAAGTAATTATGAAGACCATGGCCTGCGTCAGGCACACCTTAGTCTCTAGACTGACATCATTGCTTCTCAGTACTCTGTAGAGGTCCCTGACAGCAGATTTACCTATGCAATTCATCTTTTGATTTCCTGCTGGTGCCAAGGGTATTGATTGTGGTGGAGCCAAGCAAGCTGTAACTGTTAGCAGCCCCAGTCTCTTCTCCATCTATCATGGTGTTGCCATTTGGCCCAGTGGCGAAAATCTTTGTCTTCTTGACATTGAGCTTCCATCCAGATTAAATACTACAGTCCTTGACCTTCTGTAGCAAGCACTTCAGGTCATCCTCAGTTTTAGCAAGCAGGGTTGTGTCATTTGCATCACATAGGTTGTTGATGAGTCTTCTTCCAATCCTGATGCCACATTCCTCCTCGTAAAGCTCAGTCTCCTGAATGATCTGTTCTGTATGTAGATAGAAAAGGAATGGAGACAGGATGCATCCCTGACACATTCCTTTCCTGGTTTTGAACCATGCAGTGTTTCCCTGTTCTGTTCTGAGGACTGTTTCCTGGCCCAAGTATAGGTTTAGGATAAGCACAATCAAGTGTCCTGGGATTCCTAATCTCCTCAAGGTTAGGACAGGGTGGATTTTCTTTCTAACAGTGGACAGAGAGTCCCCACTCTGAGAACTCCATGCTCTTTTACCTGACATGGTGCCTGGGCACATGTTGGACGGTGGTGGGGTTAGGTGGTGTTGAATTGGCTCTGATTCGTGCACAACAGGATGAAATCCTGCGCTGTCCTCACAGTCTCCGCTGTGTTTAAGCCCACTGCATCGTTCCATCTCATTGAGGGTCTTCTGTTTTCCTGACCCTCCACTTTTCCAAGCATGATGTAATTCTCTAGGGACGGGCCCCTCCTGATTACATGCCCAAAGTATGCGAGACGAAGTCTCCTTCTAAGCAGCTCTCTGGCTGCGTTTCTTCCAAGACAGATTTGTTTATTCTTCTGGCAGCCCACGTTATAGTCCATAATCTTTGCCAACACCAAAATTCATGAGCTGGTGATGGGATACTGAGGCCCTGGTCTGAATCCCTGCCCCAGACATCTTCCCGTCTTCTCATCCCTCTACCCCCCAGGCCGGGGACCTGAAGTTGATGCTGTGAGCTCTGGAAAGACTAGACTTGGAAGGATATGGAACCCTGAGAGCTGGGGAGGCAGAGAGGCCTGACCCTCAGCGAGCCTGTGTTTCTCTTTGGCAGGTGGCCACGGAGGTGGAGGAATTGGAGCCACCCCCGTGGGGAGGACGTTGAGGAATTGCTGCTGAACCTAGAAGGCACTCCAGAAATGCATTACCTCTTCCTGTCACTTGTCTTTATTTTCTTTTTTAAATAACATTTTAATTGTGATTTTTAACAAACCTTTACAGAGATGTTAAATTTTCATTTGTTCATTGTTACGTATTTTACACCCTTTCCCTCAGTTCACTATTTAAAAAAAAAATATTCATTCATTATTGCACAATTATGTACCTCCCCACCCCGCAGTCCTCTTTGCAGTAACAGATCTCTAATTCTGGGCTGTTGTCATAAGAATAGTGCCTAAGCATATATTAATTTTAAAGAGTTATTTTCTTCATCTGTTCCAATGCTGTGGTTATTAGCTATCCACTCTCACCCTAGTCTCCTCCCAACCCCGCATGTCAGACCTGCTTTAGAACAGTGGTGCTATGCAGTATTTGTCCTTTTGTGACTGAGATATTTCACTCAGCATGATGTCCTCCACAGTCCCCCATGTTGTGTAATGTTTTATGAGTTCCTTGTTTTTCAGTGCTGTGTAGTATTCCATTATAGGAATATACCAGGGTTTTCCTATCCATTCGTTTGTTGATAGGCACTTGGGTTGCTTCCATCTCTTTGCTATTGTGAAGATGCAGCAGTAAACATGGGTGTGCATACATTTGCTTGGGTGACAGCTCTCTCACTCACGAAAGGACTGCAATACTGCAATAACACCACTGTTATAAAGCAGGACTGACATGAGGGTTTGGGGGAAACTAAGAAAAGAGGAGATAAATAATGAACACTGCATTGGAACAGATGAAGGAAAGAACTGTTTAAGTTGATTAGGCATTATTTTCATGACAATAGTCCAGAATGAGAGGTGCACAGAAAAGTGGATGGGGGAGGAGTTGAGGGAGAGGCAGGAAATGATGCGACAAAGGATAGAGATTTTCTTTAAAAAGTTGAACTGGGGGTTAGGGAGGAAAATGTGCAACAATGAATGAGTGAAAATCCAACTTTTCTTAAAATCACAATGGAAAAAAAAAGGAAGAGGGCATCTGTCTTGTTAGAGACCACCCTCATCCTTAAATCAGGGCAGGCCCAGGCAGGCCCACACTTGAACTGCAGCCTGTCTCCCTGGCCTGTTTCCAGAATATTCCTCCCGCTGACTTCGCTCTCTCTCTCTCCAGCAGGGCAGGTGGCTTCATAATCAGGCTCCCCTTGCCTCGGCTGTGCAGAGGCGGCAGCTGGGTTTGGATAGTGACCCTCGGCTGGCCACAGCTGGGTTGTCCCCCCCCCCCCCATTTAGCTTGTGCAAGGATTGGAGGGCGAGGCTGCAGTGTGCTGGGAACAGGCTGTAGGTGCCGTAGGTGGGGCTAGAGCCATTTACTCTGGTTTCACAACCATCCTTCCCTCCTCCTTGAATGTGGAACGCTCATTGTCCAAACACTCGCTGGTGGGGTCAGGGGTGCCGAGAACGAGAATCTGGGGAGTGGCTGCATCCCCCTTCTTGCTGTCCCTTCTCCATGCTTCCTGGGTGCCCTGCTCTCTCTCATGCCCTTTCACCTCTGCTTGTCCCTCTGCCTCGCTTTCTTTGGGCCCATCTCTGAAGGAAGTAGACCCGGAGTAGTAAGCATAGCTTTGGAGTCAGGTGGGTTTGGGGTCCCAACCTGGAGTGCTTCATGCTGGCCTTGATGCCTCTGTCTGTTGTGAGGACAGCAATGGTTTGAGTGTCCCAGGAAAGTGGGAAACCAGGCTTGGTGAGGTCGAGGCCTGTGTGTGGTCTTTTAGTCTCTGAGGGCTGCTGGGAGAGGAATACTGCAGTGGGGTATTTTAAAGAACAGAAACGTGTTTTCTCACAGGCTAGAAGTCCACTCTTAGGGTGTGGTTCTAGGGGTGGGCTGTGCTTTGTCTCAACTTTTAAACCAAAACCACTTCCACTCCCATCGAGCTGATTTCCACGCGTTATAGCTGAGATCCTTGAAGTTCCTGGGTTTGTAGATGCACCTTCCTCCTCAGTCGGCCAGTGTCTGTCTTCGTCTTGTGTCTGTGTGTCTCTGCCATTCTTTCTGTAACTTCATCATAACCACTCATGGACTGAAACATGCAGTGACCAAGCGAGTAACCAGACCAGGCGAAGTTTCATTCCATTGTGTGTGTGAGATTGCTGTAGACAGAGTGCACCTGATGGCAGGTGACAATGTTATCACCTGAGGTGGTTCCATTTAGGACCCACCCTACACTGTCAGAGGAGTTCTGGTGGCTGAGTGTGTTACATGTCGGGCTGCTAACCAAAAGGTCAGTGGTTCAAATCTACTAGCTTCTCTGAAGGAGAAAGACGGACAGTCTGGTCTCCTCCTGTGAAGACTTAACACCTAATAGAGAGTTGCCACAAGTCTGCATTTACTTGAAGGCAGTGGGTTTTTGCTTTTCTACACTGTTATGACTTCAACGGATTGATTATGTTAATGTGTTGAGATATATATCTCATTGCTGATCTGACTATCTCATATAAATCTCTCATATCTTATATATATCTCATGTGTGTACTGTTGTTATGTGCCATCAAGTTACCTGCGACTCATAGCGGCCCTATGTACAATAGCTCTGAAGCCTTCCCTGTTCTGAGCCAGTCTCACATTGTCTGAAACACCTACCCCTATTAAATCAACAGGTGCTTGTTGTTAGGTGCTGTCAAGTTGAGTATGACTCATAATGACCCTATGAACACCAGATCTGAACCTTGTCCTATCTCTTGCCATCCTTACAATCTCTGACACACTCAAGTCCATTGCCACAGTCACTATATCAATATTAAGATTGTCAGATTAAGACAGACTAGGAAGAAGGATTGGCCATCCACTTCTGAAATAACAGGCTTTTAAAAACCCTATCGACAGACTGACATAGGGTTGGGGGGAGACTGAAAAAGATGGGGTCAATTATGTATCCTGCATTGAAACAGCTGAGGGAGAGAACTGTTTATAGAGGATACATGATGAGGTATTATTGTCATGACAGGAGTCCAGAACGAAAGCTGCATAGTGGAGTGGACTTGGGGGGGATTGTATAACAATGAAAAAATTTTTCTTTTAATTTTCAAAGAGAAGAGTGAACTGGGAGGAAGGGGAGGGCAGGGAGAAAAGTGCAACAATGAATGAATGGAAATCCAAAGTCTCTGTAAATGTTCATTAAAATGAATAATAATAATAATAATAAAAGAAAAAACAAACAAACAAACATAAAAACCCCTATCAACAGTTGAACACTAGCGGAACATGAAGAGAGTATAAGAACCCACACTGGCAGTAAATTCAAACGAGGAAAAAAAGCTGCAAACATCCTTTAATAGTTGGTATATGGAATAGACGGAGCGTGAAATGTTGGGAAACTAGTTGTGAGAAATGAAATTGAACATGTGAACATTGACATTCTGGGCATTAGTGAAACGAGGTGGACTGGCTTTGACCACTTTGAATCAGAATATCCTCAGGTGGTTGATTGCCCTCAGGTGGTCTCCAAGCCTGCGTGAGGGACTTCACTCATAGGGGGATAAACTCCACGTGGTCCAGAGCCACCAGGTGCTTGAGCCCATTGTACCTGTCATGTGGTCAGTCCTTCTCATAGACGATGGCATTCACTTTTGCTGACCCTCTGCATAACCTAGCATGACGTCCTACTGATTGTCATTGTTTGGTGCCATGACACCCTGTGACAGAGGGATTTTTATGTTGTAGACTTGATTGTCACAAGGTCACTGGTTCTTTCTTCTGTGGCTCCCTGAGTGGGTTTGAACCACCAAGGCTTCAGTTGCCTGAGCACTTAATCACTGGGCCACCAGGGCTCCTCATTCTCGGGGTCAGAGGTTAGGATTACAACACATATTTTGGTGGGGGCACAACTCAATCCACAGTGGTGTCTGCAGGGCCACTGCGGTGTGGTCACTGTCTCTTCCTCCTCGAGCCTGGTGGGCATCAGGGGAGAGCAGGGCTCTGGGCTGTGGTGACCTGAACCAGGGCTCTGGCCCTGAAGGTCCTTCCAGAGTGGGCGGCAGGATGGGCTGGCTGTTGGTGACCGAGATGCTGAATATGTTTGTCCCTTTATCCAGGCCCCACGTGTGTGCAGAGCGGGAGATGACCCTGGTGGCCCGCCACCAGCCCTGCGTGCAGGCCTTCAGCCGAACTGTGCCCATGTGGACGCCAGGCTGCGGGTCACAGAGGTGGTGTGTCAGCCACGTGAGGCGGTAAGTGGTAAGCAGGTCCTCCCATTCCATGTGGGAGGACCTGCTCACATCCACAGTCCACTCACTGCCTGGAGCGGAGAACTTTGAGCTGGAGCAACCTGGTCAACCCCAGATAGGATAGAGGGCTAGTCAGGACACCCAGGCCCTGGGGGCAGTGGGAAATGGGGGGCGGTGCCTGGGGGAGGGCTTAGTGAAAAGGAAGCCTTTTGAGTCTTAATCTCTGGCTTTACCCAACCATTTGGTCATTGTCCACCAGCCTGTTTCCTTATCTGTGAAATGGGTTGAGAACACTGCTGAGATCCCTACCTATTAGCACTTGTCTTGGCCCTGAGGCTGTTGGGACAAAATGCCTACACTGGTGACTTAAAACCAGAGACTCCTATTCTCTCAGCCCTGGAAGAGGGAAGCCGGAAACCTGGGGGTCATCAGGGCAGTTCTCCCTCTGAAGACACTGACGGGGAGACTGCCTTGAGTTTTCCCGCTTCTGGTGGTTGCTGAAAATCCTTTAGCTGTGTCACTCCAGTCTGTCCTCATGCTGCCCTCTCATTTCCTTCGAAGGACACGGACCCTTGGGCTGAGGGCCTATTTGCTTAGTCCGGGATGATCTCGTTGTAGATCTTCAGCTTCATTCCATCTTCTAAGACCCTCTCTCCAAATAGTCATACTCACAGGTTTGGGACATGGACCTGACCTCTCTGGGGGGCCCCATTGAGCCCACTGCGTGCTAAACCTGTTGATGGTTGGCTGCAAACTAAAAGGTTGATGATTTTCAAACTTCCTTCCTGGCTGCACAGGATCGAGACCCAGTGATCACCTCCTGTAGAGGTTTCTCACTGCCGTCAGGTTGATTTCACCTCTGGGCCACCTTTTAGGACAGAGCAGAGCTGCCCCACAGGGGTGCCAAGTGGTAGGTGTATTTGAACCACTAGAGCAGCCCAAGAAACTCTGTAGAGAAATTCTACTCTCTTACACACAGCTAAGTTAAAATGCATTTACATCACCTAACCAAACATTCTTCTAGGTGGTATAGCACTGGTCTGTGCATTGCTGTACAGAGGTAACTTGTGGTTGCTGTGATGCTAAACAGAGTGACACTGATGGGTCCAATACGATAATGGTTACCCATGGAGAATAATGTTTGGTGGCGCTCCCCAATTAAAACAAGCTTGGAAGCAGGCGTGGCATCCACTTGCATAATAGCTTGCCTCCAGAAACTCTATGAACAGTGCTCAGGCCTTTCGTTCATAGGGTAGCTATGAGTCGTCTACGACTCGCCGGCACCTAACAACAACAACAAGAGCAACAATCATATGGAACCCAGGAGTGCCTCTCTCTAACTGCCTGGCACAGGGCAGGGCTTAAAGATAGGTACTACCAGGAGGGCTAGAGCTGGCCTTGGCTGGCCCTACACCTAGTGTTGGAACCCACTGAAGTCATCTGGGCTTGTCTGAACTCATCCCCAAGTCCCTGGACCAGCCTGAGCAGGGGGAGCTGAAGTTCACCATTGCCTGACTACTTACTCATGCTTGCTGTATTTTCTCCGGTGTCTACACAGCTGGCATTGAGATTTTAAAAATGAGGAACCTGAGGCCCAGAGTATTAGGCAGAGTGGTCATGACTAACTCAGCAAGAGAGGTAGCATTGAAGCATGAACCTTGGTCCATTTAACTGTTGAGTACTGGATATGGCATTCACAGATCCTCTGTTGAACTCCTATTCAGCCGTCAAAACCCATCTGAAATATAGCCTCTTCTGAGAAGCCCTCCTCAACTCTGGGAAGCTAGTGTGCCTTCTCTGTGCCCTGCATCACCAGTGGAAACATGGGGCTTCAAGGCAGAGGGAAGAGGGAAGAGTGTGGAGAGTTAGTGTGGGGAGTGGCATTGATGAGACTGGCCAAGGAAGGGAAGCTGGGTGGGGTAGAAATGCTGTGGGCTAGTCTCCCTTGGCATCAGTGCCAGCTCTGGAGCTGGCTCAGGAAGCGGTTCTAGCCCTCTAGACAGCTATGACCTGAGCAAGATAGATGTCTGTATCAGCCTGTGTTGGTGACGGCAAGCTTTGGCTGTGACCGGCCCTCCGGAGGCCAGACAGGGCAGGACATCCCGAGTGAAACGTGAACATGGAGTTGGGTGGACCGTCAGTCTGGAGGATACAGTTGCAGCTCTGTTTCCTCAGGGCCACTCACCTGACCGCAAAGAGTGTTGGGACTTGCTGAGGCTTGAGGCTGCCTGATAGGCAAGCGTGGGCCAGCCGGGAAGGCCAGCACAGCACCTCTTGGCCAGAGCCGTACTGTGGCTGGGTGTGCATCGTCTTGGGCCGGGATGCCGATGGTGATTTCCTGGACTTTTCACTGTCAGGCACAGGCCCTGGAGCTGTTTGGCTTCCAGCGTTTCTCTTCTCCAGGAATTCCTGGCGGGAGGGAGGTGGGAAGGGGATCTGTACTGGGTCAGAGAAAGGCATGGAAGGGGCTGGGACAGGTGGGCAGGAGGCAATGCACTTCCTACCCCACTCAGAAACTGACTGCAAACCTGACTCACATCAGACGTGGGGATATGTGGGGAGCCCAGGCCATACCCTACCACCGGACAAAGTCACGAGAGACAGTGACTTGAGTTCTCCCAGGGGAACATGTGGGATGAGGGACTCAGAGGATGGACTTAGGGTGACAGGCTCACAGTGGTGACCAGGGCCAGGATCAGAGCCTGCTTGGGCCTCGGTTTCCTTATCCACAGAGTAGGGGAAATCAGGCTAGGTAGCAGGCTGGATTAAGCGAACATCCCAGGTGGGCAGTGAGACTGTCCTGGGTGTGGGGGAGCGTCCCATGCCTCCAGCTTAGGACCCCTGACCCTGTGCTGCTCCCTCTGGGCCTGCCGTGGTGGCCCAGCCCCTCTAGGCTTGGGCTCTCTGGCAGTGACTGGCATATGACCTTCCGAATGACACACTGTTGACTCTTGGGGTGTGTTGTAGCTGCAGGCTGGCAGCGCTGTTCAAGGGTCTTTGATTTGGGGCACAGGGCCGGGGTCTTCCTGGAGACTGGAGAGGCAGCACATTGCCCGGCCCTGCGATCACACAGCTCCTGCTTGTGGTCTGGGAGGGATAAATATTGAGGGCGAGAGGCCCCAGATGCTCGGCTGCCAAGCATTGTAGCACACCGGCTGCCCCCTGGGGAGCAGTTTCATGTCCTGCCAAGGGGGATCTTTCAAGTGTTTGTGGGGTGTGCTGTCCGCCTGCATGCACGCACACACGCTTCCGGGAGGCGGCGTCTCCGGGTTCCTGGTGTGTTTGTGGGCTGCATCCCCACCCTCTGGAGGGAAGCCCAGTAATGCTGCAAAAGGACCTCTGTCCCCAGAGACGCTGCCTGGGCCTCCCTGGTTCCCAGGGCTCAAGAGCCCTTGACCCAACCGGCTACTGGCCGGGCCTGGTTCCCACCCTTCAGATGGTGGGTGGTGGCGGAGGCCTGGGGTTTCCATGCTGTCCCGTGAACACCTGGGAGGGTTATCCTGGAGCCATTAGTCCTGGGGGTACTCAGAGAAGGGGTGTGGACCTGGATCAAGAGTGGGGTGCAGGTCAAGGTGGCCCCTGAGGAGGTCCAGGGAGCGACAGCTTCTTCTGGTGTCACCCCCCATCCTGGGAGCAGCAGAGAGATCTCCTAGGAAGGCCAGACACCTTGCCCATAGGTGTTGCAGAGAGAGAGAGAGGAGGGGGCTTCGAGGCTCTCAGATGGGGAGGAGAGCATGGCTAGGCCTGGGGCACATAGGACCCCTAGGCCTCTTTTTCCCCAGGACAACTCCTGTCCACTTAATGTCCCGCTCTCCTACACATGAACCAAGTGGACAAGTACGTGCTTGATGTTCTTGCTGGCACCCTCCGCAGCCGTGCCCCCAGCACTGGGCACCTCAGGTCCACAGGGCCATTCTAGAACCATTCTTGGCGCTCAGGCTGGGCAGTGGGGCTCAAGGCACTTCAGGTCCGACCCCTGGGTCTTTGTGGGAAAGCCTGGTGGTGAGAGCAAGGTGTAGGGCAGGTTTAGCATGTTCCCGGCTTGATGGTGTCCTGTGCTGGCGGGTGGGCAGGGTGGAGGGTGACACAACACCAAGGCCATCATTGCCCTGGCCCCCCTCCTCCTCTGTGGTAACTCCTGCTGCCCAGTGCTGGTCTATGAGTCGGGGACAGAGCAGGGGTTAGTCTTTCAGCCCCACACCCTAACGTTCCCTTTTCATTTCTATTCTAGGACCTTTTACTACACAACCTACCGGCAGGTGTATGCCACTGAGGCCCGGACACTGCTCAGGTGCTGCCCTGGGTGGACCCAGCGGCCTGGTGACCAGGGCTGCCTGTCCCGTGAGTGTTCCGCCGACCCTGGTACTGACTCTTGTCCCCCTGACAGGCCCTGTGAATGTGGGACTGCGAGGTCTGTGTCTCGTGAGGTTTGTTCTCCCAGTGTCAGCCCAGTGTAGCCTCCTGTGCTTTTTGGGATGTCCAGGCCCGTGAACTCCATGACTGTACTGTCACTTGGTGTCAGAGAGAGACAAGGATGAAGTGTCGTGGGCCAGGGCTGGTTGGAGCGTCAGAGATGGAGCTGGGGGAGGTGGGTAATGGGGAGTGGTCTACAGCGATGCTCCCAGCCAGCTTGCAGGGGCACAGCCCATCTACAGGGTCTGAGGGCCTGTCAGGGGTGGGGGCTCTGGACACGGGTCTCATTAGTGTCAGGACCTGGGTGTCTCCTGGTTCTAGGCTTGTATGACTTTGAGGACCCATCACTTGCCAGTCATGCCATGCCCCCTTGCTAAATCTGGGGGCTCTTTGGTCACGACAGGTAAGGCTGGGGACCAGCTGTGCTGTGCTCCCTTGGGGTCATCAGGGGCCAGGCTAGGTGCCCTTAGACCTCGGTGGATACAGGAGGATGTTGCTCGTCCTTTCCAGCCACTCTCGCTGGCAGCCTGGTCCCCAGCCTCCACTACGTGCAGACGTGTCCAGCGAGGGTCCCTGATACGACGCAGGCCATTCCTGCAGCAGCTGTGAGGTGGCTGCCTCTGTGCATATGAAGAAACCCAAGTGTAGAAAGGCTGGGGGTGGGGGGCTCAGATAGGGCCAGGTATCAGCCTGGCAGGCAGCTGGAGCCAAATGGACTTAAAGGTGAATGGGGAGAGGTGGGCTCCCAGGAGAATGGGATCAGGCAGGCCAGCAGGTGAGGATGGTTGGCAGGTGAATGTGGGGACAGGTGGGCCTGCAGTGAGTGGGGAGGGGTGGGCTGTCATGTGAGGGAGGATAGGGACTTGCGGACGAGAGGGGATAGGTGGGCTGGCAGGTGAGTGGAGCCAAATGGGCAGTAAATGAGACTGTCTTTAAGAGGGATCAGTGTTTCTCAGAAGAGTCCACCACCTGAGGTTAATGGACTTCATCCCTCAGGCCAGGCCACCATCAGCTGTTAGCGCATTCTTTCTTAGCCATGAGGTGGGGACAGGCTGTGTCTCATGGGCCTGGAGGGCTTGCTCCCCTGGGCTGACCAGGAGGGGCCCCGAGCACCTGCTCCTGGCCTTTGTCTTCACCTTTCCTCCTCGCAGAGGTGGGAGCTGCTGGCCAGCCTGTGGTGTGTGTCCTCGTGTGAACTTGGGAAAAGGAGAATAAGAAGGACCAGGGGATGTTTTTCCAGCAGAGGAAGTGGTGATTCTCTCTGGAAAGGAGGAAGAGGAAAGGGAGTAGGAAGCTCCAGGCCTCCACCTGGCTGGGTGACAAGGACGAGGGGGGACAGGTGTTGGGTGCCAGCCAACAGGCCACCTCCGGGACAGCTGTGGGCGGGGTGGGAAGTGGCCTCTCTCATCACCGGCTGATCACACTGAAGTGTCCCTCCTCCTGCCCCCCACCCTGGTGTCTGCAGGAACAAAGAGGTAGTGTTTGGTGGCAAGGGGAGTGGGTGGGGCGAGCAGGCCTCATCAAAGAGGAGGTCTTCCCCCTGGGGTTCCGCTCCTATGGGAAGGTCCCTCAGGCCTCCCAAAGGGGGATCTAGTAATGTGCCGAAGGGCTGAACAATAATGGAGCTCTGAGGGGGCTGGGGATGGGGGCGGAAGCAAGGTCACATCCTGCTGCCTGGGGGCTCACTGGAGGGAAATGGCTTTTTGAGCTTGGGAAGAGATTGCAAATGCATGACCCTTGAGGGGCAGCCGATCTTTTGGGGTGGAAAGGGGTGTGTGTGTGTGTGCCTTATGCTGGGGGAGGGGTGGGCCATGCAGGTGGACTGTCTGCAGCTAGTGGGCCCCTGCATCCTCTGGGCCACTATCCCTTCACCCACTTGAGCTTGTTGGAGGCTGGCCATGGCTGCCCAGCGGGAAGAGGCTAAACCAGCTCAGGAAAGGGCTGAATTAGCCATCAGAGCATTTCAGTGGGAGGTAAGGCAGGGAAAGGGGCCTTGCACTGGGACCTCCCCAGGCATCCTTACCATGAACCGCCATGGGCACCCAGCCTCACCATTACCTGCAATCCCACATGCATTGTGAATTTGCAGAGGGACCCCCATATGCATCATGAACTTGAGACAGGACTCCCACATGCATCCCCAGATTGGGATGGGACGACCTTATTTGCACCATGAATTTGAAGAGAAACCCCTACATGTCTTTTGAACTTGAGGCAGGAACCCATATGCACCACGGGTTTGAGAGGAGACCCCCGGGTGTATCCTGAACTCCGTGCAGGCTCCTATGTGCAACTGGACTGGAAGTGCTATCTTGCTTTGTTGTTTGTTTAGAAAAGTTCATTTTTAGCCCAAGATGTACTGATTGCTGGGTCTTATTTGTTGTAATGAGCCTGTGATCTGGCTTCTCCGGAAGTTAACTTGTTTGCTCCCACTGTTTGGGTCACGGCGTGGGAAGGAAGCAGATGTGGGTGCATGGGGGATGGGAGTGGGTTCGCGTGGTTCCAGAAGGGTGTCCAGAGATTCCAGGGGTTGGTGTATTCATCTTTTTATCCGTTCATCCGTTCATCTGCCTGTCCATCATTCATCTGTCTGTCCTTCATCCATTCATTCACTTTCTCATTCATTTGTTTAACCATTCACTGAGTCACCCATTCATTTTTGTTCAGCTCTTGCCGTGTGGTGATTCTCTGTGGATGCTGGAGATTGGGGAAGACTCAGACAGTCTGGTGGGGGCAGCTGCCATGGGGTTACAGACTGGGGTTGGCGGGGTGTGCAGGCCTGGCCTGGGGATTAGAAAGGCCCCCAAGGATGCCCTCCAGGTTGCAGGATGAGGATGGACAGGTGAGGGCCTGCCAGATGGAGACGTGAGGATCTAACTGGGAACCCTGAGTAACAGGAGGTAAGGTTGCTGGAGCAGAGGGGCCAGGTAGGGGGAAGCTAAGCTGGCGGCGCCGGGTGTGATCAGGGTAAGTTGACAGCCTGGGCTGGGACGTGGCCCTCTGTGCTTGAGGCCCTTAGTCAAGGTGGTGGAGCTGGAGCCTCAGTTGATGTCTTTGCTGCCATGAGCTGCAGTGCCCGCAGCTCTACCTGGGGCCCTTTCTGTGAGGTGTTGGCGTGGATGAGAACATGGGGCACCAAGACAGGTGTGTGCCCTACTGGGCCTGATGCCTATAGTGTCTGAGCCAAGCAGCTGGGGGAGGGAAAGGCAGTGCCTGTCCTGGGTTCAATATCCTGCTGACTGCAGGGAGCAATGGGACTTGGGTAAAACCTGAGCCTTCAGGCTCATGTTCCTTGAAGAAGGTGTGACGGTGGGTGTCTTAAATGAGAATGTCATGACTAGTGTGAGTCTTGTCATGCTGGTGCACAGGGAATACTCGGACAGTGTTAAACAGGGGCTGTAGCGTCTTCTCCAAATCACAAGAACCTCCTCTTATATCAGTCAGGGTCAGACTGGCCTCCATGAGGTTTTTAAAATTTATTTTATTTTTCCCCCCCATAAGGTTTTCAGTGATTGTTTGGGAGTAGATCACCAGGCCTTTCTTACAAGGTACCTATGGATGGATTTGAAGTTCTAACCTTTCTGTTAGAAGCGGTATGTCTTCCTGTTCATACCACCCAGAGATTGCCAGCAATGCCAGGTGTTTGGGACAAGGACCACTCAGCCATGATCGCTTGCTGGCTTCACTGATGGCACTTGAGGACCTCTCACCACCCATGGCTGGTCGAGACCCCAGCCGATGGCAGTGGTAGGGGTGGTGTGTGCTCAGGCTAATGGGTCCACCCCTCCCACCCACCATTGTTACAATGGTTGCTGAGCCCCGGTGTGACCTGGAAGCGTGGCTGTGTGGAGGGCAATGTTGGGGTCTGAGGGTCGGCCAGGTTTGTGGAGGAACGCAGAGACTTTTAATGAGTGTGAGAGAATAGCCGGAAACTTCTAATCACACTGCAATTTCTCCTCACTCCACCCAGCAACTGGAGGCTGGGAGGGGACCAAGAAGAAAATCTCCCTGGGAAGGCAGTGTGGCCGGTGACCAGGGTTCCTGAGTCCATGTGGCTCTACTGACAGCTGCCTCAGACCTTGTCTGGGCACCACTCTTACCCAAGTAGTGATGAAAAGTTTTGCCAAGACCCCCAATGTTTCAGCCACAATCTCATGGGTCCGAACCATCTGCCTTGGGCTCCTAATGGAAGAGGGGATGGATCCTTGATGCCCAGGGTGGTTGAGCAAGGTGCCTGGGCTGTATGCAGCTCTGTTGTGGTACCTGAGCAGGGCATAGGCGGGGGTGAGACACTGGAGGCCCTGTCTGCTGCTTCCCTGTGCCTCTCTCAGCATGTCCTGGAGGCCGAAGATGGAGAGACTGGGCTAGAGTTGCTTCTGGGAGCAGTGCCAGCTCCCTGGGTGTGAAGCGTATGTTTGCAAAGGATTCTTTGGTCCAGGAAGCGTGGGGCCGTCTGTGTGGAGCAGGGTTGAATAGGCCTCTAGTCTGTGGGACTTCTCAGAGCCATTATGTGCAAATGTGCATCCTGGATTCCTGGGACGGAGTATTAGTAGTTTATAAGGCGATGGACCTCTTGAGAGAAGAAGAAGCGAAGGACAAGGACAACCAGTGAATAGTCGAGCAGTGTTCCTCGAGCAGGCATGGAGAAATGCTGGCATGGTTCTGGAGCCATGCACAATTCCAAGAGTCCTTCAAGAACTGAAGGCAGCCCTGCTTGCTCAGGACCCGGGGCAGGAGACGCAGGGAGAGGAAAGAAGGAAGGAAGGAAGGAAGGAAGGAAGGAAGGAAGGAAGGAAGGAA
>NW_006399795.1:13829397-13835422 GCF_000299155.1 Elephantulus edwardii
AGGAAGGAAGGAAGGAAGGAAGGAAGGAAGGAAGGAAGGAAGGAAGGAAGGAAGGAAGGAAGGAAGGAAAACAGCAAGTACACGTCAGCTGGTGACTAGTGCTTCAGAGATGCAGTGGGGTAGGGGTGATGGGGCTGCGTGTGCTGAGAAGACCAGGTGCCGGTGGAGGTGAAGTGAGGGTGAGCCTTGGTACAGTCAGTCCTGCAGAAGGAGTATGCTTCCAGCAGAGAGCATGGGACAGAGGACTGTGGGCCTGTCAAAGGGTGGCTAAGTAAACGTCATCCATACAAACCCCAAGACCTAAGAAGCCTTCCCGAGGGTACAGGTGGGCTTGCGGTGGCCATGTGGCCTTCCTGGAGGTGCAGGGCTGCGAACTTGTCCTGCATCTAGGTGCCTGTGCTCCTTGACCATGAGGTCACAGCTGGGTCACCCCTGATTGTGGAGTCTGGGTGTCTGAGTCTACCATCTGACCGGCAGCCTGGTAGGGACACTCAGGCCTTCCCTGTTCCCCAGGACTTCCAAGGCCCTGCTCTGATGTCTGTCACATACCAGGGCCTCCTCTGTCTCCCAGTGCTCTGGGCCCTGCGAGAACAGGGAGTCAGCTAAAGGAAGTGGGGTCTCCTTCTGCTTCCTGCCTCTACACTATGTTTCCTTCCCTTGCTGGACGGGTACGTGGGAACTGGCAAGGCATCCATCCCAGCCTCCACTTGCTCCCGCAGGCACAAAGGCCCCATGTAGATGTTGGGAGTGTGGAGTCCTTCACTCTTTTCACTGCCCCCTCGCATCAGGCCCTCCTCCTCTCACTGCCCCCTCGCATCAGGCCCTCCTCCTCTCACTGCCCCCTCACATCAGTCCCTCCCAGCTGTGGGGCCACATGCTCCTTCACTCCTCACCATCCTCCCCCTAGTGAGCTCTCTCACTCACACGTGCCTTAACACACTCCCCAAACATGCACACTCTCCCATACACATTCACACACGTGTGTACACCACATACAGGCACACACATGTGTGTCCCCGTACATGCTGTTTGCACGTGCTCCCTCACGTATTTGCCCAAGCTCACGTAGACACATGTACACACACTCATGCTTGCTCACACGTTCACCCTCCAGGACACAGCCCTTCCTCACTCACCCATGCTAAGTGTGTTCCTTCCGTTTTACTCTCTATCTGTCCCAGCCAGCACCCAGGAACTGCAGGACCCATTGAGTCTCATAATACTAGAGTTCCTGCCATTCTGAACCCCCAGGACCTCTGGGCCAGGAATCTCAAACAGGGCAGGTCAGGGTGTGTGGGCCGGAGGGTGATGGCCACAGACTGGCCATTTCCTTCTCAGTACTTGGCAACTGAGATCCGCCTGGTGTCCTGCCCTTGTTTCAGACACAGACCAAAGGGTTGAACGCGACAGAAGACACAGGAGTGTCATTCATTGATGCAGGACTCACTGACTATTGGTTCATTCTGGCCTCTGGCCGACTCTGGTGCCAGGTTGGGGATGCTAAGCCATCCATGCATACCCTGGAGAAGTGGACGGTTCAGACAGTAAGGCAGACGTGCCACTTGCGGCCTAGAGCTTGGAGCAGTCCCAAGACACACAGGCCACTGGCCAGGTCAGCTCCTTTTGGAAACTTCTCATGCATTTCCTGGTTGGTGGGTTTGGTGCGGGCAGAGATGATGTGAGAGACAGGAGAGCACAGAATCCTGGCCAGAATTTGGGGACTGGAGGGACAAAGGGCATCTATTGCCATCACAAAGTCCCTATAAATCCTTCCTCTTAAAGACATGGTTGGTTCCCTGACTCAGTGGGCCTGTGTGTCTCCAGCTCTGGCTCGGTCAGCTTGAGGCCAAATGTCTGGAAGGTGCTGACCCAGCACAGAAGACCAGGCGCTTGGGACCTCCATGCCCAGCGTGGGGCAGATGAATGACCTCAACACCCACATGTGCACATCCCCCTCTGTGCTTTATTGACATGCACTCTCTTCCCCCTGAGACTCTCAGGAAATTGGCTGTGGGCCACTGGCTGAGCCCCAGCCCTGGGGGGCCACCTCTCATTTAGTCCAGTTGTACGGGTGGCCCCTGTGACTCTCACTCCTGTCCTTTCTCATGCAGAACTTATCAGCACCTCGGATGTGGCTTAGGAAGTGACACTGCCCACCCACCCCGCACGTCAAAGCTGAGCTAAGACCTGCTCCCAGCTTTATGCTCCATCCAAGGCCACTTATGGCATCCTCATCATCACCCCTCATTCTCTGCACTTCCGTAGCTCAGTGCTGTTTGAGCCCCTGTCCCCGTCAATAATCAGTATGAGACCACCATATGCTAGAGGGGAGGTTTGTGGAAACTTCTGGAAGCCTCCCCAGAGCCTCCATTACGCAGCACAAGCCCCTTTGAGCCCCTCAGTTGTCCAGCCCTGCAGGCTATAGACAGATGTCATCATTGGCTTAATTCGCTGATACTTGCAGAATGTAGAGGCAGTGGTTGTCAGATCTTCACTGTCAGTCACCTCCAGCGGTGTGAACTAAGACTGCCCAGAGCCCGCAGTGTCCCTGCTGCAGTGGCCGTGATCTCACTGGTTCAAACCAGTTTGAAGCCTTGGGGCAAATGCAGCAAACCCTGGATCCAAGCTACCTAGGAGGCCCCATCCTGCATGGACAGAGAAGGCACATTTGGAAGGCGGAGGCCCCTTCTCCCTGCGAAGTTGAGAAGCCTCAGCACTGAACCATCTCTAAGCAGAAGGAGTTCCTGGCACAGGAATTCAATCTGATATTCAAGCTTCTCCCACACTTTGGGGTGCAGTAGGATGACATGCAGGGCTGTTGGGCTTTGGGAGGCCCCAGGGCAAGTGCTTTCTGGGGACAATTGGCTTCCAGAGGGTCTAGCATTTCTCTGTCATGTAGATTGGAAATGTTTATGACCTCACACGTGCGTTCATTGCTGTCAGGTAGGTATCATTATGGGTGGCACCTGTCCTACTTGGTGCAGAAAGCACAAATTCCACTAGATAGCCAATCAGGGCTGAGAGGAGGAGAGTGGGCTCCTGGCTCCTGCCAAGTGGCTGTTCCAGGGAAAAGGACTCAATCATGATAACAATTAGCAGAGAGGAGTGGAGAACCCGCTTCCGAATTATCCACATCCTGGCAGTGGGTGTTAGCTCCTTCCTCCTGCAATGGAATTTCTTGCCTTTTACCATAAGAGAAATTGGAGTCACGATGTCACCTAGACGTGATGCCCTGATTTTACAAAAACTGCCCATTCCAAAGCCGCTCTCCTGCACCCAGGCTTGACCAGAAACACCTTCAGGATCAGAGAGCTGAAGTCCCTCCTGGTCTTTGTTCTAGGAACACAGAGGTGATCTGCCAGGCTTCATCAAAGACCTGCCCTGGGAGGAACTAAGATGACAGACAAATTGTCAACATCTCCACACTTACAGTTCCCCTTGTGCCCTCTCTTCACTCAGATTTTTAAGGAGGAAACCAGTTGAGTTTGAGGATGTGGCTCTGTTGTTGTTATGTGCCATGGAGTCACTTGCGACTCATAGCGACCCAATGTACAACAGCGCTAAACTCTGCTCTGTCCTGTGCCAATCGCACTGTCTCTGACACTCCCATCCCAATTATCCCAGTCACTGAATCAATCCACCTCATAGAGGGCCTTCCCCTCCTGCGCTGTCCCTCAACCCTCCCAAGCATGATGTCCCTCTCCAAGGACCGGTCACACCTCACAACATGTCCAAAGTATGTTAGACGGAGCCTCAGAATCCTTGCCTCCAAGGAGCCACCTGGTTTAACCCTCTCCAGGATGAATCTGTTTTCCTAGCAGTCCATGGTACCCTCAATACTCTTCTCCAGCACCACAGCTCAGTCATTGTCCAACTGTGTTTGTAAATGTGTACCTTAGCTTTTGGAAACAACACAGAAGTTACAGTGTTATATGCAAAATTACTGAAAATACTATGTTTACAAGTAGAAACTGTAACAGAGCTTAACCCAATGTCACCATCTTTGGAGGGGAAACAGACTCAAAGGTTAAAAGTGTATCTGGTGATAATTATCAGAACTGGACACTTGAGTTCTAAGACCCACTGCTTGGGCACTGGAGGCAGAGGAAGTTGGAAGGGGCTTTAGTGTTTTTCTGTTTTGTTTTAAATTAGCTAAGGTTAAGTGTAAAACAAATTTACTTACACATCTCAAGTTTGTTTTTTATAAAACATTCAAAAGTGGCATTCACATCCTAAACAACTTGCCTCCGGAAACTCTATGAACTTTGATAAATGTTGATAGTTGTAGAGGAGCTTCAGGCCTTTTGTTCATAGAATTGCTTTGAGTCATGCTCAACTCGAAGGCAATCAACAACAGCAACAACATACTGAGTTTTAGTATATTTATTTTATACATTTACCATTTGAACCTTTCCCCTTCTACTCCTTCTTTTTTCTAAAAATATGTAAGATGCCCTTCATTTTTCTCACAGAGGATTTAAAATATACTACTTTTAAAGCCAGGCTCTGAAGCTTGTGAGCTCTATTTTCTCTGGCGTCAATTCTACAGAATGTGCTGTCTCTTCCACGTGTTGTCTCAAGTGGTGAGTGGTTCTTGGCTGGGTGCTTAGTCTTATGGTACGAACTGCTTGTGCCTCTCTATTCAGTCCACTGGGAGGGAATGTGTTTGCAGTGACAACAGGGAGGAGTAGGCATGCTGTTGGAAGTGGCTATCACTGGACTTTAGACCTCTATGCTCTTCGCTTGACCTCTCCCCAAATCTTACTGCCTGACCCATTGGGATGGGAGTTATGGGTGGCAGGCTGTGCTCCCCACTCGCCCATGAGTTTGCACTGACGCCTGCTCTGCCCCAGGTGTCTACTCCCACCAGGTGTGGGCTGAGGCCTCTTTCTATGGTATCTCATTTTTCTAGAGTCCCACAGGTCTCTGGGCCACCTGGAACATCTTTCCTGCTTGGAGTGTAGCTCTGTGTAGCTCTATTTAAAACTTGAGTTTTCCCAGTTTCTAAGGAGGTGGGTAACATGTGCAGCCACTTGTCTTGATGACAGAACTCTTAGTCTTTCATCTGAAGCTTATCAACAACCCCTCACCCATACAGCTTTGCCCTGCTATTGTTTTTCATTCATTCAGCAGAATTTATTGAGCATCTCCTAAGTGTTGGTGTTGAGGAATATAGTGATGTCTACAACAGACGCTCATGGGGAGCTCATCACCTGGAGAAGGAAAACAAAAACAGATGAACCAGTTGCCTTTGAATGCATTCTGACTCACGGCATCAGACTAGAACTGTGGTCAACAGAGGTTTCTTTTGGAAGTTTTTCTGCCAAATCTTTCTTTCAAAGTGCCATTGATTGGATTTTGAACTGCCCACTTTTGGGTTAGTAGCTAAGTCTGTGACTTTACACCATCCTGAGATTCTTGGGCTGTGTTATTGTTATGTGCCGTCGAGTCACTTGCGACTCATAGCAACCCTATGTACAACAGCCTTAAACTCTGCTCTGTCCCGTGCCAATCGCACTGTCTCTGACACACCCATCCCGATTACCCCAGTCATTGAATCAATCCACCTCATAAAGGGTCTTCCCCTCCTGCGCTGTCCCTCCACCCTGCCAAGCATGACGTCCTTCTCCAACGTTCGGTCCTTCCTTACAACATGTCCAAAGTATGTTACACAGAGCCTCAGAATCCTTGCCTCCAAGGAGCAGCCCGAAATATGTTTGTTTTCTTAGCAGTCCATGATATACTCAATACTCTTGTCCAGCATCACAGTTCAAAGGCATCAATTGTCCTTCTATCCTCACTAGTCATTGTCCAACTCTTTGATGCATAACAAGTGATTGCAAAGACCATGGCCTGTATCAGATGCCCCTTAGTCTCCAGAGAGACGCCATTGCTCTTCAATACTTTGGAGAGGTTCTTAACAGCCGACTTTCCTATTGCAACACATCCTTTAATTTCCTGGCTGCTGGTGCCCTTAAGAGTGTTGACTATGGAGCCAAGCAAACTAAAGCTGTGAACTATCTCA
>NW_006399795.1:13836198-13867022 GCF_000299155.1 Elephantulus edwardii
ATCCAGGGCAGATAGCCTTAATTAAGGGCTTGATTATAATTGAGGGACAGCAGTGGGGAAGTACAAAGGACCATAAGCACTGGGGACTGAGCTAGGGTCCCTGAGAAAGAAACATTTAAGATAGGAGATGATTGTTTAGGCATTGGTGGGTGTCAGGAACAGAACACTCACATGGGGCCTGCAAGCGAGGAAGTCAGTGTTTTTACAGTGTACTGGGACTAGGGAGCGGAGAGGGAATAGGCGGGGCATGGGGAATGAGGCAAGGCCTTTAGGTGGGTTCAGGAATCCATGAAATGAGCTTGTCCTAAGTCAAAGGAGTCCTTGGTGACGTGACTTTCAAGCAGGGTGACATGATGTAGATTTTTTTTTAATTGTTTTTTATTTTATTGTGTACGTGTACCGTCAAATCAGATCTGACTGGTACAGGAGGAGATTTTCCCTCCTTCCCCGGCAGAGCATCTGGTGGATTTGAACTGTGGCCTCTGGGATTGTAGTTGCAGCTCCTTGCCACTAGGCCACCAAAGCTCCCCTTCGATGTAGATTTTTTTTAAAAAAAAAATAATAAAGATCAGTTAATGCAGTCAAAGTAATGACTAAAACCATAACTTACATAAAAAGTCATCTATTGGAACTGATACCATTTAGTTTATTATAGAAATTACAAAGACGTCCTTGAGCAGCATAGAGATGTGTTTACATGTTATTTTGGGGTGCTAGGTATTTGTGGAATTAAAAAAAAGAATCAGGCATTCTGTACTTGTTTTTAAATCTGTGGTGTTCTTCACATTTAACTCATGATAAATTGAAGCAATTTGTAAAAAGGACATGTGAACCTTACCGCTTTTGTGTTCGCTTTTTTATAAAATAAGATGGATTGAAGAGTTATATAGCATCTAAGTAAATAAGACTAGCAATTTTGTTACTATTTAAATGTTTCCAATCCTCTTAAATTGTTGAAAAGTCTACATATTTGAATGAAATGAGCATATTTTTTAAAGAAGAACACGAAGGCTTATAAGTAAAGAATGGAATTTAGGTAAACAAGAGTGAAAGAGGGGGAAGGGTGTGAAGAGGCAAGACATGCTGGTGGCTTTGGCCTGAATGGTGATAATGGAAGTAGAGAGGATTGTGCTGGAGTTACAGGTGCTTAGGGCTAAGCTGGGGATCAGATACAGGCCTGAATCAAATGACTGTATGCATAGAAGGGAACCTCCCAGGTGTCTGACCTGAGAGGATAGTGAGGTACCATTTATAGAGAGGGGAAAAATAATTTTGCCATGTGTATAGAAAGAGTGGGGTTCCCCTTTGAAACAGTGATGGATAAGCTTCCCTGAGGAATGCGCTGGCCCGGCTGTTGTCAGATACCACAGAACAGCTCCAACTCATTGTCGTTCTAAATATAAAAGGAGGAACTATCGCCCAGGCCTGCACCACCCTCACAGCTGTAGATACACCATTGAAGCCGGTGTGCTAACCCATCTCCCTGAGGGGCTTCCTCTTTCATTGGTCCTCTGCCAACTACATTGTCCTTCTCCAGGGACTCGTCCCTCCTGAGAACATACCCAAAATAGATGAGAGAAGGTCTTGCCATCCTCATTTCTGGCCAAACTTTTTCCTGTTTGCCATACAAAGGTAACTCGTGGTGGCTGTGATGCTAACCGCTGTGACACTGATGTGTCAAATATGACAATGATTACCCATGGTGGGCAGTGTTTGGTGGAGCTCCCCGAGTAAAATAAGCTTGGAAGCAGGAGTGGCATCCACTTCTGATATAGTTTGCCTCTGGAAACCCTATGAGCTTGGAGAAAGGATGAAAGTTATACAAGAGTTCAGGTCTTATGTTCATATTATACAAGAGTTCAGGTCTTATGTTCATAGTGTCGCTAGGAGTCATCTGTGACTCGACAGCACTTAAAAACAACAACAATCTTTGTCCAAAACAGAGTTGTTAGTTCTTCTGACTGTATATAGTCAGTGTTTCTTCACCAACACCACCATTCAATTGTGTCAATTCTTTGGTCTTCCTTTTAAGATTTCATTTTATTTGGATCCATAATAAATGTCCAGGGAAACAGCAGCCAAGGAATCAGATGATTTTTTGCAATGAACAAATCTTCTGCAAAAGACCTCTTTTTATGCACGCCCATGTTTGTTGTCGCTTTGTTCACAATAGCAAGGAGTTGGAAACAACCGAAGTGCCCATCAACAAACGAATGGATAGAGAAGCTGTGATATATTCACACAATGGAATACTACACTGCCTTGAAGAACAAGGAACTCATGCAATATTATTCAGAATGGGTGACCCTGGAGGACATTATGCTGAGCAAAGTATCTCAGTCACAGAAGGACAAATACTGCATGGTGCCACTGTTGTAAAACAGGACAGACATCGGGCTTGGGGCGAGATTGAGAAAGATGGATGGGATAAATAATGTATACTGCATTGAAACAGATGAAAGAGAAAACTGTTTAAAAGGGATACATGATTAGGTATTTTTGTCATGATGGGAATCCAGAGCGAAGGCTGCATAGTGGAGTGGACCTGGGGGCAGGGTTTGTAAAACAATGAAAGACTTTTTCTTTTACTTTTCCAAGAGGGGAGTGTACTGGGGTGGGGAGGGTTGGGAGGGGAGAAAAGTGCAACAATGAAAGAATGGAAATCCAAAGTCTCTGTACATTTTCATTGAAATTAATAATAAAAAAATTTTTAAAATAAGACCTCTTTTTAAAAAATAAAAGTAGATAAAGGACTTGTTAAAAAAGCATTTAATAGCTCACTGAGTTATAGAGATGGAAGAAAAGAAGACTTGGACTTGAGCAGATAGAAACAGGCTTCCAAATCACATCTCACAGTCTGTCTAGTAAGAAACCAACAGTTGTCCCATCAGGCATTGGGTGCTAATCTTTGGACCACCTTCACCTCTGCCCCAGAAACTTGATCTTGGAGCAACTCCGAGGTTCCGGCTACCATAAAGAAGGATCCGTACCATCTCTGTCTCTGGATGGTTGGCTTAGCCTGAGCTAAGGATGCCGCTCCAAAAATGAGTTCTTTAAAATCTTAAAACACTCAATGTTCAGCCCAGAGAGATGGTCAATTGCCAGTTCTTATCCTGGACCGAGGACAGAGCAGTGGTTGCTTCTGACCTTATGTCCTGGTAGGTACGTGTGCGCACACATTCGGGTATATGCACGTGTGATTGTATGTATATATGTGTGTGTGTACATATGTGTATGTGCATATGCATGTGGGTACCATGTGTGCAACAGAGCTGACTATACCTGTCACCCTGTCTCGAAAGAGAACTTCAATCCACTAGCCTAAGAGATAGTGTTCTGGTCCCAGATGCCAGTCTAATCCAGGCCATGGTCTTCACAATTACTTGCTATGCATCAGAGAGCTGGACAATGACTAAGGATGACAGAAGAAGAATCGATGCCTTCGCGTTGTGGTGCTGGAGAAGAGTCTTGAACATACCATGGACCACCAAGAAAACAAATAAGTCTGTCTTGGAGAGGATGAAATGAAGCATCTCCTTGAAAGCAAGGATTTTTAATCTCTGTCTCACATACTTTGGACATATGGCCAGGAGAGACCAGTGGAGGACAGCATGCTTGGAAGGGTGGAGGAGAGGAAGACCCAGATGAGATGGATTGATACAGTGACTGGGGCAGTGGGGTTTGGGGTGTCGGAATTAGTGAGACTGGCTCAGGACAGGGCAGGGTTCAGAGCTGCTGTACCTATGGTCGTTATGAGTCACAGGTGACTCAACAGAACATAATAGCAACAACCATGGGTTTGGTCCAGAGAGCAGAGAGGAGTAGAGTCCTGGTATGTCTGTGAGTGTGTTGAAAATAAACAGAACAAAAGTCTCACAAATCCAACAATTTCCACTGAACAATCTAGTGACCTTGGTCTTCTCGGCCTTCAGTTGTGGCACTGATATTACTGTCCCTTTCCAAATCACTCCACCACCGTGAACATAAACTCAATCTTCTCCTCTATCTCATGAACCATGGACCATCTCTGGTTTCTGTGACTTTGATATTGTAGAACCGAGATCATGCCACCTCTGTCCTGGTCTGACTTTACAGGAGCTCATCTTCCTCTCTTCTCTGTTCCAGAGTTAGGCAGATGCTTCCTGGCACGGTAGGGGAGGCGGGGTGGAGAAGGGTGGGGTGTGGGAGAGGGATGCGTGAGGACTGTGAGGCCACGTGTCAGGAAGGGGTCCCTCAGTGGTGGGCGGGATGGAGTGGGAGAGGACCACTGACTCAGAGGAGGAGTGAAAATAAGGGCAAGGGGCTGCTTCCTGTCCAGTGACCTGGGCTCAGAATGAGGCAGGGCCTTGCTGGGACCCCGGATGCGGAGGTGCTGCCCTCCTGCAGGTCTGGCTGTTGACTCGCTCCCTGTAACCTGCCGCTGTGGTCTGGGCTGGATGTCATGGTGATAATTCAACACTTGCTTTTCTTTCTCTGTAGACTTGCTAGTGTCTGACGTTTTAGCCCTCTGTACCCAGAAACTGTTATTTCCCATTGTGGGGTCCTGGACTTCCTTCTGTGTGTTCTGGGGGGGGGGGTCTCTGTGCACTTCCTCTGAGTTCCTGTGGCCCTGCTAGGTCTCCTCTGCCACCTTCCTCCTTTGTGAGCACAACTCTGCTGATGTAGGGGTTCATCAGAGGGAGGAGAGTGTGGGGATGTGGGTGAGCACCAGCTAGGATGCCTGTAGGGGTGGCGTCAGGGAGATAGGCTCCCCAGGAGCCTGGGGGAGAAGCTTGTGGGGACCCAATGAGGAAGAAGTGCTGGAAAGGCCAAGTGTTTGTTCATGCATGTTCAAGCTAATCCTACCACCCCAACACCCAAGAGTCCTGGGCACTGTCAGGGAACCCCACCCCACCCTCAGGAGAGAGCGGGAAGGAGCCCAGTGAAGAAATGCCTTGGGGCGTCCCTGGGACTTCATCAGGTCATCTCTCACTCCCCTGGGTGGGTCAGTTTGGGAGCCCCTCAGACTCTGACCTCTGCTTTGCCTTCCTCACCCACCCCTTTCCTTTCACAGCCGTCTGTACGTCTGGAATCTGCTTCAATGGTGGCCGCTGCCAGCCAGGCTCCACCCAGCTGTGCCTCTGTCCCCAAGGCTTCCGGGGTCCCCGCTGCCAGTATGGTGAGTGAGGCGTGGTCGGGGCACTCAGGGAGAGGGATGCAGACTGTAAGGCCCTGGCTGTGGCACAGTCAAGGGCAGAGAGGGTCAGGGGCTCAGGGGGCCTAGGGGACATGATGAGACTGGGGGACTCAATCGGGTCCAGCGGACAAAGTGTGACATGAGGATGGGGGGTGGGGATATGGCTGGGTCAGGAGACACAGAAGTTGACCATCTGGGCATAGTCTAGATTTGTGGGGGGTGTCCGTGCCTCCCACCCACTTCCTGCAAGCTTGGAGATTGTCAGAAGGAGGGTCACCCTAAAAGGGTCACTATTGCTCTGGATGCTGGGGGTTCCCACTGTCTTTTCTTTTTTAATTTTTATTATTATTATTTTGTGTGTGTACTGTCAAATCGAATCAGACTGTTACAGGAGGAGCTTGTCCCTCCTCCAGCAGAGTATCTGGTGGATTTGAGCTGTGAGCCTCTGGGATTGCAGTGCAGCTTCTTACCACTAGGCCACCAGAGCTCCTCCCACTGTCTTTTAGACAGACACCAGGCACAGGGTGGGACAGGGCTCTTTGGGATCCCCATGCAGCACTGCCCCCTTGATAGAGGCTGTCATTGACCTTGAAGTTGAGAATGGGGCCATCCTGGGATCCTCCACACCAGCTTTAAGCTTTGGGTTGTTCTACAGAAAAAGGGCTGCACGTGGGGGATGGGTAATAGGATTCTAGTGGAGGAAAGTGTGTGGATCTATGAAAAAGGAGTCTGGCCAGTCCTTTGAGAGATGAGGGGGTGTTCACTCCCCTCTCTGTGGGTTCCTTCTCTTCCCAAGTGTTTGCATTGAATGCAGAGTCTAAAGGCCCCTTTGGCGCCAGAACACAGGCCAGCCATCCGGGTGAAATGGGATCCTCTGAGCCGCTTCCGCTGCTTTGAAGTGGCTTCCGTGGGAGCGGTCAGGGCCTTCTTCCCAGGTGGACACCGCCGCTGGGGGACGGGAGGCGTACACTGTCGCTTTCTGTCTGCCCAGCAGGTGGCCAGGAAGTCTGGGAGTCCAGGATGGTTTGCACGTTTGGAAGGAGACCCCCTCCCACTTGCTGCTCTGATGGCTGAACAGAGGGTTCCCAAGGGGACCGACGGGTCTTGTGCACGGTTCTGAGAGGGCGCTGTCTCCCGGACGCTGACTGGTGGTGCTGATGGCTCCCAGCTTTTGCCGTCCGGAGCTCTGCTGAGCTCATCTCCAAGCTTGACTGTCAGGGCAAGTGGCTAGGGGTTCCTCATCCCGATGCTGTCCTGTGATACCTCACCTCCGAGACCAGCCAGGTCTCCTTGTGATTTAGACCAGCACAGGCCATGGAAGGGCTAGGGGGGCCCCCTGAGGGACAGAGGGGTTTGTGGTCAATGAAGCCTGGTGGGATTAGCCGGTCTGTCTGTTCTGTCACAAAGGAACCAACTTTGCCCGACTTCAGCTGCGTCAGAAAGACTGGCCTCGGCGGGGTGGGCTGGTGGCTCCCCAGCGGTGATGTTTGGGGGTTTCAGAGCAGTGCTGTGGCCGCAGGATCAGTAATACAGATGCTGCTGTGGCCACTGTTCCTGGAGAGGGAGGCCGGGAGGGGCCTCAGGAGTGGTGACTGTCCTGGGGAATTACTGGGTGGCATTTGCGCATACCCCAGGCCAGCCTTCTTCCAACCCACCCCGGCCTTGCTTACCACTCGCCTCCTGTCCTGTGGAATCCACCTACCTGGCTTGGTGCTGAGTCGATACCCTTCTCTCCACTTTCTCCCCGCTTCTCTCATTTCCCCTCCTCTCAGGAGACCCTGACACGTCCCTCTTGTGGGGGGAGGTCCATATCTTGTGGGAGGTTGTAGGGTGTTGGTAGTGACATGTGGGCAGAGCCTGGTGCTCTGCAGGGTCCAGGGCAGTGTGTGCAATTGGCCATCCGTCCAGGGTGCCTGGGGCAGGGCGGGGGCTGCGCACACATGCCTTCTCCTGTCTGCTCGGTGCTCTCTGGAGTCATCGGTCCCCACCTAGCTTCCAGCTCCCACTATTTCGTAAAAGCTCAGGATGAAGCCTGGACCCCACTCTGCCTGCATGTACTCACTGAGCCCCCATTTAACCTGCTGCATGGGGGACGACACTGAGGTCAGAGGTCAGGGCTGGTCACATGGTGGGTAGCAGCATGTGTCCTTGACCACACCCCTTGGCTGGTGGGAAGCAGTCAGGGAGGAAGGGCAGGCCCGATTAGGGCCCAGCCTTGACCTTCTTCACAGGGGGTGGTCAAGCCTGTGCCTGGCTCTCTGGGGGAGTGGGCTTCCTGGGAGGGCAGTGTGTCCTGCTGGGCACAGACGTGGCCTGCAGGGAGGGATAGAGACTGACTCCCCTTTGGGAACTGTCTCCTGGGGCAGGGGCTGGGCGCTTGCTTGGCCTCTGACCTCTGGGGACATCTGTGTGTCTCAAGTGCTGGTCCTCCACCTCCACCAGGCGCCGCCCTCTGCCTCCTGGAGGCCCAGCTCGGGCTCTGCAGACCTGAGGCTGAGCACAGCTGGGATTATTTAACCAACCCCCCAATTATAATTGATTCCAGTTTTGAAAATAAAAGTCACATTTTTTTCTGGCTCCCCGAAATCCTTTCATTTGAAGAGTAGGGGAGGGAAAAGGAACTGCTTGTTGATTGTGGAGAACAACGGAGGAGGGGGTGCCCCTAGGAAGCCCCCTGCTGCCCCCACCCTGCCTGCCCAGACCACCAGTCGGGCCTGGGTCTGCCGAGGTGGCTCTGGGGTCCCTCACCCCTCCTCCCCTGCCTCCTGGCTTTGTTCCCTGAGAGCTGTCTGCAGAGTGTTGGAGAAACGCTGAGCACAAAGCGGGCCTGTGTGGGCAGCAGGCAGGAGGTGGAGGGCAGGGCCTGGGGCCAGCCTGAAGCACAACTCTGCTCATCCCACCCCAGGCCCTGGTCCTGGCAGATGAACAAGACCCCAGGATCAGATGCTGTATTTGTCCAGGGTGGACTTCACCATCCTCCTTTGACATGGTTGAGATAGCCCACTTCCCTAGCTGTTCAATTTCAATAAAATTCCACAATGTTCTGTGGAGGTCCGAGAGGCTTAAAGTAGTAGGAAAGGGGTCAGGCAGGCAGGAGAGCTACTGTCAGACTAAGAAGAGCAGTGGCAGCATAAGGACATAGGGATGGTGGCAGCTGAGATAGCCTCTGTCCCTTGTTGTTGGTGTGGCTGCCACCTAGAAAAATTGGCGTGACATATCAATGTGCCTAAGCTTTGAGGAGTTTGCTCCCACCCGGCCCCTACCTCAATGTGTCTAGATTTGGGGCAGACCTCAGGATCATGCCTCTTTGCCTTGCAGGTCAGTACTGTGGAGGAGAAGGGAGTTCTAGGCCCCCCCTCTGCCTCTCACCGAGCCCTGGAGTTCTGTTGAAGCATCTTTTCTATCATCAGATTGGCCAGGACCACATAGTTTTTTCCCCTACATTGTGCCACTGAAGAAACTTGGGCAAAAGGCGCCCTCTTTGGACCCTAAAGCCTGCTGCCTGTCTTTGTTTCTCATGAAGAGTGGTGTTAAATCTTTAAGGGGGAAAAAATAGGGGTGGGGGAACTCACACTTAGGAACAACGTTGTTGGGTACCTTGCACAAGAAAAGAAAATGCAGGCAGTTCTGCACCACCCTCAGAACAATCGCTGCGTCTGAGCTCTTTGCTGGCTGCTGGGTGAGTCCAGCTCTTTCTTGCCGACCCTCCACCAAGCATGATGTTCTTCTCCAAAGACAGCCCCCTCCTGATAACATGTCCAAAGTATGTGAGGCACGGTCTCCCCATGCTCAGTTCTAAGGAACATTGTGTCTGCACTCCTTCCAAGACATATTGGTTCATTTTTTAAATTTTTTTTTTTTTTTTTTTGGCAAGCCATGATATAGTCGCTATTCTCAGCCAACACTATAATGAAACTGCATCAGTTCTCCTCTGGTCCTTCTTAGTCATTGTCTGTGCATGTGAAGTAATGAGTAGCATCGCCTGAGTCACATTTACCTTAGTCTTCAAGGTGACGTCTTTGCACTTTAAACACTTTGAAGAGGTCTTCGGCCGTCGAGTTGCCTCGTGCAGTATGTTGTCTGATTTCTTGCCAGCTGCTTCCAAGGATGTCGATTGGGGCTTCAAGTAAAATGAGATTCTTACCAACGTCAGTCTCTTCTTCATTTATCTTGATTTGTTTATTGGTCCAGCTGTGCATTTGTTTTCTTGGCTTTGAAGTATAACTCGTATTGAAGACTATAGTTCTATCTTCATCATTGTTATTGGGGACCACGGAAGCAGGACAGACTCCTGGCTGACCCTCCATGGGTTTTCAGAGGCAGCAAATTGCAGGGGATGAGATTGATCTTCCTTCTTCTTCAGAGTATCCAGGGGATTCGACCCACATGCCTTTGGGATGGTAGCACTGCTCCTTACCACTAGGCCACCACAGTTCCTTTTAAAAAGAGGGATGTCTGTCTGTGTTTCACTGACTATGCAAAGGCCTTTGACTTTTTTGTGTGGATCACAACAACCTGTGGCTGACTCTAAGAAGAATGGGAATCTCCAAACCCCTGATTGTGCTCATGTGAGAGCTATACTTGAACCAGGAAGCAGTCATAAGAAGAGAGTAAGGAAACACTGCATGGTTCAAAATTGGGGAAAAAGTACGTCATGGATGTGCTCTGTCTCCATACCTTTTCAATTTATATGCAGAATAGAGCATGCAAGAGTTTGGGCTTTATGAGGAAGATTGCAGCATAAGGGTTGGAGGGAGACTTATCAACAACCGATGTTATGCAGATAACACAACCCTGCTTGCTGAACCTGAGTAGCACCTGAGGCATTTGCTGCAGAAGGTCAGGATCGCAGCCTTCAATATGGGTTGAAACTCAACATCAACAAAATAAAGTTTTTCATCACTGGGCTAGCTGTCAGCAAATGATAGCTGGGGAGAAGATTGAGATTGTTAACAACTTCAGCTTGCTTGGTTCCACAATCAACAACACTTTTGGCACCAGCAGTCAGAAAATTAAAAGACTAGTTGCATTGGGAAAATCTGCTGTCAGGGAGCAGCGATATCAGTCTAGAGACTAAGGTGCACCTGATCAAAGCCGTAGTTCTCACAATTACTTGCTATGCATCAGAGAGCCGGGCAGTGACTAAGGATGACAGATGTAGGATCGATGCCCTTGAGTTGTGGTGCTGGAGAAAAGTATTAAATGTTCCATGGACTGCCAGGAGAACAGAAGGGTTTGTCCTGGAAAGAGTGAAACCCAAATTGCTCCTGGGAGGCAAGGATTTTGAAGCTCTGTCTGACTTCCTCTGGGCATGTTGCAGGAGGGACCAGTCCTTGGAGAAGGACATCGTGTGTGGAAGAATAAAGAGATAGTGCAAGAGAGGAAGACCCTGGATGAGATGGTTTAACACAGTAAATGGAGTAATGGGGTAGGTATGTCAGAGACAATAAGATTGGCTTAGGATATTGTGCATAGGGTCACTATGAGTTGCAGGCGACTTGACAGCACATAACAGCAACGTGCCAGGACTCTCCAGATCCGGTCAGTGCTGGGTGTTACGTGGGCCAGGTGGTTAGCTGGGGTTCCCCAGAGGAGGTAGGGGAGATGTGGGAGCAGAGGGAAGAGTGGTATAGACATGAGTAGTGAGGAAGCTGTTAATCTGATCCCAGGAGATCTGTGGGGACTGCTGGAGAAGGTCTGACTGGGCTCCTGAGTATCCTGGTGCCCGCTCTGAGCAGGGGCTGAGCCAGGAGGCTGCCAACCGGCTGGCTGGCAGGACTCAGGGGTTCCGCTGAGCCTCCACACTCAAGCCCCTCCCACTAGAGGCTTGGTTCTCACACCCCAGCAGGGAGTGGGTGGGCGAGGCCCTTGGGAAAGAGCTGGTGGGTACACTGTGGCTGTGCCGGGAAGCATAAGGCGGGCCCTCGGCTACCCTCACCCCCAGCCTGGGATCAAGGGCAGCTGTTTCTAAACTGGGATAATTTTGGACAGAGAGGAAGCTGCCTCCAGCTGCCCTTCAATGCTGCCCACTGTCCTGCAGTCCGGCCTGACCCCTCACCGAGGCCCAGATGCTAACAGTGGCTGCTGCTCTTGGCGGCTGGCCTGTGCCTGGTGGTCTTGGACTCTGGCCCCAGCCTGGCCCTCCTGCTGGAGAGGCTGCTGGAAGAGCGGGGACCAGGGCACCAGAATGTTCCTCCGGGCGCATGTGTGTGCTGTCAGGTCTGGAGGCTGCTGCAGCCGAGCCGGGCTCACAGAGGGCTGGTCAGAGCACCTCTGTGGTCCTGCCACCTGCTGTGGGATCCTGCTTGAGGCCTGCAGCCAAAATGGGCCCGGCCTTAGGCTCCTTGACTCCTATCCTTGTAGATGTGCCTCTCCTTTCTTGTCCTCTGATCTTGATCCTGGCTGTGGTGGTGTGTATTTTTTTAAGGTGAAGTTGCTGACAATTTCAATCTTTTCTAAGGCCCCCGGAATAGATGGTATACCAATTGACATATTTCAGCTAACAGATGCTGCCGTGGATGTGCTCACCAAGTTGTGCCAAGAAATCTGGAGAACAACCACTTGGCCAACTGACTGGAAGAGATCTATATTTGTTCCCATCCCAAAGAAGGGTGACCCAACTGAGTGTGGAAACTACAGAACGATCTCATTGATTTCACATGCAAGCAAGATTCTACCGAAGATTATCCAAAAACGACTGGAACAGCACATCAGCAGAGAACTGCCAGAAGTCCAGGCTGGGTTTAGAAGGGGTCATGGTACTAGGGATATTGTAGCTGATGTTAGCTGGATCTTAGCTGAAAGCAGAGAATACCAGAAGAATGTCTATCTGTGTTTCATTGATTATGCAAAGGCATTTGACTCCATGGATCATAACAAACTGTGGCTGACTCTGAGAAGAATGGGAATCCCAGAACATTTAATCGTGCTAATGCGAAACCTATACTTGGACCAAGAGGCAGTCGTCAGAACAGAGCAGGGCAACACTGCATGGTTCAAAATTGGGAAGGGTGTATGCCAGGGATGTATCCTGTCTCCATACCTTTTCAACCTGTATGCAGAGCAGATTATCCGAGAGGCTGGGCTCTATGAGGAGAAGCATGGTGTTAGGATTGGTGGACGATCTATCAACAATCTGCGTTATGCAGATGACACAACCCTGCTCGCTGAAACTGAGGAGGACCTCATGCACTTACTGCAGAGGGTCAAGGACTGCAGCCTTCAATATGGACTGAGGCTCAATGTCAAGAAGACAAAAATTCTCACCACTGGACCAATCGGTAGCATCAGGATGGATGGTGAAGAGATTGAGATTGTTCACAGCTTCGGTCTGCTTGGCTCCACGGTCAACACTCTTGGCACCAGTAGCCAGGAAATCAAAAAAACGTATTGCGATGGGAAAGTCTGCGGTTAGGGACCTCTCTAAAGTACTCAAGATCAACGGTGTCTCTCTGGAGACTAAGGTGCGCCTGATACAGGCCATGGTTTTTGCAATCACTTGTTATGCATCAGAGAGTTGGACAATGACTAGGGAGGATAGAAGGAGAATTGACGCCTTCGAGCTGTGGTGCTGGAGAAGAGTACTGAGTGTACCATGGACTGCCAAGAAAACAAACAGATTCATCGTAGAGAGGATTAAACCAGGCTGCTCCTTGGAGGCAAGGATTCTGGGGCTTCGCCTGACATACTTTGGACATGTTGTACCGAGAGACAGGTCTTTGGAGAGGGACATCATGCCGGACAGAGTAGAGGGACAGCGCAGGAGGGGAAGACCCTCTATGAGGTGGATTGATTCAGTGACTGGGGTAATCGGGATGGGTGTGTCAGAGGCAATGAGATTGGCACAGGATAGAGCAGGGTTTAGGGCTGTTGTACATAGGGTTGCTATGAGTCGCAAATGACTTGACAGCACATAACAACAACAACATGATGTTGCTTACTGGTTTAGTGGTGGGGATCTAGGTCTTTTTTTTAAATTAATTTTAATGAAAGTTTACAGAGACTTAGGGTTTCCATTCATTCTTGTTGCATTTTTCTCTCTCTCCATACCCCCCATCCCAATTTGCCCTTCTCTTTGAGTAGTAAAAGAAAAATTCTTTCATTTTTATACAATTCCTCCCCTCAAGTCCACTCCACTGTGCAGCCTTTGTTCTGGAATCGTGTCATGACAATAATACCTAACCATATATCCCTTTAAAACAGTTCTCTCCCTCATCTGTTTCAATGCAGTATTCATTATTTATCCCCTCTTTCTCAGTCTTTCCTCAACCCCTATGTCACAACCCCTATGTCAGCCCCATTTTACAACAGTGGCCCTATGCAGTATTTATCCTCTTGTGACTGAGATATTTCACTCAGCATAATGTCCTGCAGGGTCACCCATTTTGTATAATATTGCATGAGTTCCTTATTTTTCAATGCAGCGTAGTATTCCATTGTGTGACTATACCAGAGCTTCTTTATCCATTCATTTGTCGATGAGCACTTTGGTTGTTTATTGTGGCTTTGTTCACAATCTTGGCTGTGGTTTTATGCCCCCTACCCTGTACTCTGCACTTGACTTTGGCTTGGCTGAGCAGAAGGTTTCAGCCAACGTGATGTGACTAGGATAGAGGTGTGGGCATGGGGTACTATATGTCTGGTTTCAAGGAGGAGCCCTATATCTATATCCATGGGAATCGTGCAAGTCCAGTGATCCTATAAACTTGGATCAGACTCCAAATGTCTGGGGAGAATCCTGTTGAGCTGGGGAGGACTCACCAAACTCAGGAAGCATTTCATACAGTTGAGGAGGAGCCACTACCTTCAGGGAGGACTCCATACGTCCAGCGAAGATCCCACGTGTCCAGGGAGGAGTCAAAATGCCCGAGCAGGTCTCAGTGCACTTGAGGAGGACCCTGCATGCAGAGGGAGGACTCAGAACCCTTGGGGAAAGTCAAACACCTAAGGTGTCCCAGGATACCTGGAACCTGGAGGAAGAACACGCACACACCTGGGAGCCTGCCTCTCGGGCATCCCGGGCAGGGCGGCCTTGCTCTGGTGTTTTGCCGTCCCGTCCCTTGGGATTCTGCTCACACCTAATAGAGGTTTGGTTCCCACACCTGAGCAGTGAGCGGATGGGCAAGGTCCTTGGGAATGAACTCAGCTGATCTTCCAGGGGGTTTTCAGAAGCTGTAATTCACACAAGAAGAGATTGTCCATCTTTCTCCCTCAGAGCAGCTAGTGGATTTGAACCACCAGAGAAGCAGAGTCTTCGGGTTAGTAACACAACTCCCTACAGATGGTGCCACCAGCGATTCTACCCACCCCTTGCCTTTTTAGTGAGTTATCCTTGCTGAGGGGTGAACCTTGAGAGTAGGGGTCTGAGAGGAGCTGTGCTAGGTGCCTGAGGAGGGACTTGAAGGGGTTCCAGGACCAGCCTTCCCCACTGGGGCTCTGTAGATGGAGCCCCAGGTTTTCTCCCATAGAGCTGCTAGTGGATTTGAACCGCCGGAGAGACATCATCATGGGGTTAGCAGCGTGCCTGTCCAGTGAACGACGCCACCATTTGTTATGTGTGTTGAGTCTGAACCGACTCAGAGCTGATCCTCTTAGAAATCACCTGGCAGGAGAGTGTCCCTCTTTCTCCCAGGAAGCAACTGGTGGATTCAAACCACGTGCCTTTGGGTTGGCCGGAAACTCCTTACCACAGGGCTCCCTAGACTTCCCTAAAAGACTTCTTACTAGCAAGAAGCTGCACTGCAATCCCGAAGGCACACGGTTCGAGGCCACCAGCTTTCTCTGTGAGAGAAGAATGGACAAGCTCCTCTCATGGGATTAAACCACCTCTGAAAACATGCCGGAGGGTCAGCTATGGGTCGGTTCCAACTCAATGGTACACAACAACAACAATTATAAATTAGGGGATAAATTACCTGTAAAAATGGATAGATAACCTCTTCTCAAGAGATTATAGCCACCCAAAAACCTGCTGATGGGTCAGCTGTGAGTCGTCTGACTCGATGGCAGTGAGCTGAGTTGGATGTCTTCAAAGTTTGTCTACGCCATAGAATGTTTCACAACCTTTATGGCTGGGGTTTCTTAAGTTTCTCAAGAGACTGTCAATTGTTTTCCCAAAGTAGCTGCACCACTTTGTTGCTGCTAGAGAGGTGGTTCCAGCTCACAGGGACTCTGTGTAAACAGAACACTACAAGCTCTACGCCACCCTCCCGCCATTGCTCTGTGTGCATGGCCCTGGATGCAGTCCCTTCTTCCGCCCATTTCCATTCATCTTGCCTGTCTGCCTCTGTGTCTGCTTTGTGGGTTGGTATTTATCACGGCTGGTAGCACAGAGTTGTGTAAGAAACAGTGTTGGCCTCTGCTGACTGTTTCTCTCATGTGTCTGTCCAGGAAGTCTCCAACAATCACGTTCTGTGTGTTATCGAGTCAGTTTCAATTCATGGTGACACTCTCTCTAACAACAAAATGTTCCCCAGTCATCTTCAGACTTGATTTATCTGCGGCCATTGTGACCATTTGTCCTTTTAGATGTGGACTCTCCTCCAGCTCTCTCCTGGACAATACATTCTGCTTGTTGTTGTTGTTGTTATGGACCATCAAGTCAGAACAGAACCTTAGCTGACCCTCCAGCAGGTTTTCAGAGGCAGTTAATCACGCGGGAAGAGATTACCCAGACTTCTCCTGTGGATTGGCTAGTGGTTTAGAACCATCTGCCTTCGGGGTGGCAGTGCAGCTTCTTACCACTGGGTCACCAGAGCTCCCTATTCTGTTTAGATCTGTCAAATATTTGTGAAGTAGCCCACCAGGCATTTGAAAGTTGGACAGTGAAAAATGGAAGATCAAAGAATTGCTGTCTTTGAATTTGTGTTGGAGAAGAGTTCTGAGTATCCCATGGACATCCAAGAGAACAAGCAAATCTGTCTTGGAGAAAGTGCAACGAGAGACAAGAATGGTAGTAGTCTGTCTCACATACTTGGGGCGTGTTGTCAGGAGGACAGTCCTTGGAACACAACATCATGCTAGGAAAGGAGGAGGGTTGGAGAAAGAGAGGAAGACCCTCAGCAAATTGGATTGTCGTGATGGTGACGACGGGCGTATTGGAGATGAGGATGGCACAGGACGGGACGGGTTTCGGATGTGTGGGTCAGAGGGTCACTGAGTCACTGAAGAGCTGGCTCAATGGCATGTAACAGCAATGATAAGTTCGCCAGGCCTTTCTTTCTGATCTTTTCTTGGTCTGGAAGCTGCACTGTAACCTGCCCACCGTGGGTGACTGCTGGTATTTGAAATCCTGGCACAGCTTGCAGCCTCCGGGCAGCACACAGGCCGTTGCAGTGCAGTAAGCGGACAGATGGGGGTGCTAGACTGTTACTGCAGAATTTGATGTCCCTCTTTGGTCCTATTGACATTTGCTTCCATATTTTGAGGGACATGGACATTCGTGTGCTGTAAGGGGTACAGACCCAGGGAGAGGTCTGAGGGATGCTGACAGAACACCAACCCCATTGTCTCAGGACCTCAGGAAGAGCCTGAAGGGCCCTCAAGCTGGCATAGTGGGTGAGCATCATTAGGCTTTGGGAATCTGACTAGTCTGTGTTTTCTGTCAGTGCCAGTTTGACTCGCCTCTAACCCTGAGGCCAGGTCTTCCTGGGGCTCACCCATCCCTTCCCGTAGAGCTGGGGCCACCTCCTTTACTACCCTCACTTTTGGGGCTGCCCTCCGGTTCCCAGCTCCAAGGGAGTGTAGCCTCTTTTCTAGTTAATCAGAAATCCCTCCTAATCAGAGCTCCCCTCCCCTTGTCAGGCTCCCTTGAGAACTGCACCCAGGTCCCCAGACCTGCACCGCCCTTCGCACCTGGTCATTAGAGATGATGGTCAGGACACGAGGCTTTGCTGGGCAGCTCCTCCTCTGTGGGCGGTCATCTGGGGGGAGCTGGGCCAAGCCCAAGTGTGGGAAGTGTGTGAGATGGTGCCAGCTTCCTTCAGGGGTGCCTGGTGCCAGGCTGGACGGGGAGGTGGGGCCTGGTGAGTTCTGCTGCGGGAGCCTTGGGGATAACCAGGGCTTGGGGAGGTAGGGCAGGGCCAGGGCTCAGGGGCAAGGGGGGGGGGTTCCCCTGTCTCTTCAGCCCCCCTACAGTTATCAGACAATGTGACTGGTGTCTGCTTTGGAGAGGAGATGGTAGCTGGGGCTCTGATGCTGAGGACCCCACCTCCAAGTCCATGTGTCCCTTTGATGGGGGAGGATAAGGTGAGGTTTTTGCACAGTGGTCCTGGGGAGGAGAGCCCCTGGCACCTCACCCAGACCCAGAGGCCCCTCCTAGTCCCCCATCCTGTGTCTGGGCTGCCCTCGAGTCCAGCTCTGAGGATTTGGGTAATCAGAAAACCCAAACAGCAAGACCCCTCTCCCCTCAGGACTGCCAGAGCTGTCAGCGCCCCTCCCGGCTGGAGTGGTCAGGGCCAGGTCTTCAGCTTCTTCACCTAAACACAGTTCATTGGCATTGACCCCTCCTTGTGGAGGGGGGGTAGCCCTAAAACCTGCAGATGCCCTGGAGTTCTCTAGGGCCTTGTGCGTGGGACAGGGTAGGACTTTGAAGGTGGCACCTCAAACCTGGCCACCTCCCAGGCAGCAGGTTTGCTAGTTGATGAGAGGAGCCACTGGAATGATCCTCGGACTTGAGGTGTCTGTTAGCCCATCACTGTTCTGGGAGGGACACGTCCACCAGTGAGTCACTTGGTGACCATGTTCGTCCCCCTCCTAATCCCCACTCACAAAGCCTGCTCTGTCTTGCTCTGGGGAGGCCTGTGTCCTCCAGCTCCTGCACAATGGGGCAGTGTGGCCTCTCCTGGGGGCAGGCTCCAGACCCCTGGGTGTGGGGACTCAGTTCAGGGGGCTGTCAGTGACATTGTTGCAGCAGGGGACACTGAGAAGCAGACCCCCGGGCATGGGAATGTGACAGACCCCCCCCAGACTTCCTGATGGGGCACTGACTGAGTGGACAGCTTGATCCCCCATGTTTATGAGGAGGACCCTAACCCTCTTCAGAGAAGGCCAGGGTCTCCCCGCCTCTCCAGGGCTGCCCGTTCTCCTGGGAGGTCTCCTCCAGCAATTCTTATACCCCGAAGGCCTGGGCTTCAGCCTGCCCTGCAGCCTTGTTCCTGCTCCCCCGGGACCCCAGACCCCACAAGGTTCTGCTGCCCACAGCACACCTGGAGATGGAGGGAGAGGGCAGCTTGGCCAGGGTCCTGCTTTGTGGTCCTTGTATGTACTGACTAAGCATCCGTTCCTCGTTCTTCCTGCTAGAAGGCTCAGGATGCGGTCTCTGCATCACTCCCTGCCCTTCTGTGGATCCCAGCAGAGCAGGTAATAACAGTGGGACCCCTGGAGGAGCGTGTGCAGGTTGGTTGGATGCTGGAGTCCTGCCCGTCTGTCTCTTGCGGTAACCATACATAGGTGATGGCGCTGTGTGTCAGTTCTGAACACTTCTTAGCTGTTGAGAAGCCAGGAAGGGAGGCCCACTGTGCTCTTATTGGGACAGCTTGCCTCCTGTTGGCCACAGTCCAGCTGCTCTGGGTGTCTCAGCCAGCTGGGATCCCTGTGTCCCCCCCACCCCCCAGGTGGCCAGGAAGGAGACCTGGATGCTGGTTCGCATCTGCCAGGTGGATAGGTGGCTTCTCCTGCCATGCCACCTCTCCTGTCCCCATGACCTGGTTTGCGTAGAGGACCGTAGGGCCAGCAGGACAGTCTCCCAAGGACACACCTCGCTGTGGACAGGGAAGGAGCCAGGCTGCTCTTGGCTCGTTACAACCCTGCAGGATCTCTTCCAGCAAGAAGGTGCCAGGTTTTCTAGAACTGTCAACAAGCTGCTGGTCCTCCTGGCCTTCCGCCACAGGGATCACCCCAGTGGGCAGCCTGGGGTGTCTGCCCTCCCCCTGCCTGGCCATCCGGAGCAGGCGCCGCCAGGAACAGCTTCCAGGAAATGTGCAGCCAGCTCCTTTGGAGGATTCCTGGGCATTGCGTGGCCTCCCCCGCCCACCCTGGTGATTAACGAGGCTCAGCGAGGCCGTGCCCTGGGGTGGGGCGATGTGGGCATTACAGGGCCAGCCGCGTCTCTCTAAGAGGGGCGGGCAGCACCACCTGCAGTCAGGCTGCTCGGTAACGGGGCCTCCGTGACAGGTGCAGGAGGTGCTGGTGGAAGAGGAGGTGGCTGAGGTGCTGACAGCTTCCTGGGCAGGTCTCCTGGCGGCCGATGGATGGACAGAGGAGGTTGGCTGCCCAGGCAAGCTCCATGTGCCAACCTCTGCTCTACTAGGTGCCAGGTCTGGTGCTGGAGGCAAAGCACCCACTGGCTTGAGGTCTCAGGAGAGGAAGTAGGTCCTATGCTAGTCCCAGGCAGGATCCCAGGTCTGCTGGGTTTCATGGATGTTGTGACCAAGCTGGCTACAGCCCAGGAGTCACGCACGACCAAGCTGGCTACAGCCCCGGAGTCACGCACGGCCAAGCTGGCTACAGCCCAGGAATCACGCACAGCCAAGCTGGCTACAGCCCAGGAGTCTCACACGGCCAAGCTGGCTACAGCCCAGGAATCACGCACCACCAGTGCTGGCCTTGGGACACCCCAGTGTGGACTGTGCATATTGGCGTCCTGGGGCCCTGAGCAGTGCTGTCCTGCATTGCCTGAGTTAACGTTCTGGATCATTAAACACTGTGACCCCCAAGACCTTATTTGGAACTTTACGGGAATGTCTTTGCCAATAGGGACTTTGCAGATGTGATGACGTTAAGATGTGCTCTTGTAGGTGGATCCTTGACCCAGTGACTGGTGGATGCCCTTATGCGAGGAGGATGGGATACACACAGACGCCTGGGGAAGAGGGTCATGTGACAACAGAGGCAGAGACTTAGGCACTGTGTCTACAAACCAGGGAAGCCCAGGTTTGCTGGAAGAGACCAGAAACGGGCCTCCCTAGAGCCCTCGCTGGCACCTTACCATTGGACTTCTGGCCACTGGCACTGTGTGTGTGAATGAACTTGGGCTATGCTAAGCCTCTGTTACAGCCACCCTGGAGACAAGCTGGGGGCAACTCAGGTACCTTTCTGCTCAGGGACAGGAGAGGAGAGGCTTGGCAGTGGACTTACTGGGTGGTGAACCTGCTCACAGGCTCCTGCCAAGCACACAGTCTGCCCAGTGCTGGGTGGGATGCAGGGGGTCAGTGCCAGTGATTAGCAGCATCCCCTGGGCAGAGCGTCTCTGTCATGGACACTCGATCTGGCTCTCAGGAGCTCAGTCGAAGTAGCAAGGCTGGGTACAGACACTCTTCCTCTGAGAACATTGAACCCTCCTTGTCCAACCCTTGTCCCACTACCCTGACCTACACAGGGCTTACGGGCATTACTATGCTCACCCTGGAGGATCACGGTCACATGGCCCTCCTGGTGCCTATCCCTGGGCTGGCCTATCTTCAGCTGGACTCTCCCTCCTCAGTTCAACCTGATTCTAGCTGGGTCCAGGCCAAATGACCACTTCCCGGGGCTGAGCCACAGCTGCTCTACCCCTGCATGGGCTGTGAGGTCTCTGAGGCTGAGGGTGGGCTGAGAGGAGGGTGGTCCTAGCTGCTTCCCCCTATCCCTGTGGCTGGGTGCTATGTTGGGGTCTCCCCATTCCAGGGTATACCGGGAGGGTTGGGAAGTCCTGGCTGCCATGTGGGGTTTCTTTGCTGCTCCATATTGAGGTTGGATACATGGAGGGTGACACTCTCTCCTGGATGCCTGATGGGTGAACTCTGGGTTCTCTGTCCCAGGCTTTATGGGACCCTGGCCAGCATGGCCCCTGGTGGTGAGGAGCCTACTGGAGGACCCCAAAGCTCCTCAGGGCTAGTGCAGAGGAGTAAGGATCTTCATGTGCACGGACAGCCCTGAGCAGGGCTATGGTCAAGAGCAGCAAAGAGGGTGCTCACACTAGCCTCTTCCTTTCCAAGGCTGGGGCCCAGGGAGAGAATGTTCACACTAGCCTCCTCCTTCCCAAGGCCAAGGCCCAGGGAGAGGGTGCTGGGCACCAGGCCTTGGATGGCACCCAGCAGGCCAGGCTACCCAGGGGAGGGTACTCCCAAGATGGGATGGTGCTTGGTTTTCCCCAGATGCCTCAGGGTGGGGCTAAGCCAGGGAAGCTGCAGGGCCAGGAAACCGAGGCCACAGGGAAGGCAAACAGCTTCAGCCACTGGGGGCACCTGTGGACAGTGGTCCTTGCACCCCATTGACTCTAAAATGAGACCCCGAGTGAGAGAAGGACTTCATGGGAACATGGAGTTTTAGGACCCTGCTCGCACACAGACCCGAGCCCAGATCTCCTCCGGATCTCAGGGGGTTGGGTCTCAGGGGGTCTTGGTGGGACTCTGAGATGGGGCCTAGGCCTGGCTGAGTGGGAAGTTGGGAGCATGGGCCCTGTGTGCTGAGTCTCATGGCTTCAATGCTTCTGTACTGCCATTCCCAAGGCACGAAGTTCGAATCCCACCAGCTGCTCTGCAGGAGAAGGATGGACAATCTCCTCCCATGCAATTCACTGCCTCTGAAAACCTGCTGGAGGGTCAGATACGAGTCAGTTCCAGCTCAGTGGCACACAATAACAAGAACACGGCTTCATACTCTGGCTCCTGTTTGCCTCCACAAGCCAGTGTTCTTGCTTTTACATGCTCATGTTTGCCTCCGCACAGGGGCATTGTTCTTGCCTCTGGCTGGTGCAGAGCTCATGATAGTGCCCTGAATATGAGTAGGGGGTGTGAGGGAGGCCACCTTAGACCCACAGGCCAAGTTCAAGCTCTCGAAGGCCAGAAACAGCCACCTTGCAGGGCAGAGGCTGGGAGAGGAGAGGCTTTGGCGCCCTCTGGTGGAACTGCTCTGCCAAGGCAGGCGTGCGTGTGAGCACCTGGAAGGTTGAGCGTCCTGTCTCAGATGTAGCCTCCATTGATGTCAGGCTGAGAACAGAAATGTGTGTGAACTTGAAGGACAGTGGGAGTTGAGGGTCTGCTCTGTATATTTCTTATCTGCCCCTGGCAGCCTATAGGGTGGCACCAGGAATGCCCACTGCTGAGGCTGAGAGGTGGGGTGCAGTGAGAGAGGAGAGAGACCCAGGCGGGGGGGGTCCCACGGTGAGAGTGGGGATGGGAGCCTGGGTCCTTGCATCCACCCCCTCCCCAACCCCCGTGCACCCATCCCTGATCGCCTCTGTGGGTGGGCCTTGGGAGTCACCTGATAACCAGTCGGTCAGCCAGCCACTTCCCACTAGAGCTTGCATTTGGCAGTTTAAGTAACAGGAAGTGTAGATAAGTAATTCCAGGTGTTGGTATCTGCAGTGCAGAATCAAACCACCCAGGTGAGGGGCAGAGCATGAGGGAGGTGAAGGGGGCACTGCAATTGCTGGCACGATGGGGAGGGGCTGCAGCTTTGTGAAGATTTAGGGGAATCCAAATGGGAGCGTATCCAGGTGAGGGACAGAGTTGGCACAGGGGAGCCAGTGGGAGCAGGGAAGAGGGCAGCCGTTGTGAATGGGGGGCAGTGATGAGCGAGAGGGCGGTGACCGCTTTGGGTTCAGTATGGCCGTGGTAACTGGCACTGGGAGGTGGGCTGAAGCATCTGGTGTGGATAGGAAGCTTCCTTGGCCTGCTGGTGGTCACCGTCAGGAAGGAAGCTGTGGCTTCTCCAGGGCTGGAGCAGTCACTGAGGTGATCCTTCTCCTGGGTGAGGCTGCCAGGGGCTGGGTCCTGGAGCGGGGTGGGGAGGTGACTCTATGCTGATGGGCTCTGAGTGGATGAGTGAGAAGAGGTACCAGGTGGCTCCAGGGTCCTGGTCTGTGTGCTATGCAAATTTTGCTGAAATAGGGGGTCGAGGGCTGATGAGACATGAGAAGCTGCATGACCTCTGAGTTAGGAGGGCAGACATGGCTTGCCAGGTGGCCTTCAGCCTTGTGGGGATGCTCCAGGAATCCAGGCATGTGCCCACTCAGGCCGTGATCTCTCCCATCCCAGGTCCTCTGGTCCCAGTGTCTCCAAATGAGATTGGCTACCCAGGTACCAGCCACGTTCCCTTTCTTCAGTGGTGCCCACTCCAGATCTGGGGCTGTTTGTTGAAATGGGGAGAGATCTTACCATCGTGTAAACAGCCCAGCCCGGCCCTCCTCTCTCAGATGGGAATCTGCCTGGTCCTGGTAGTCATGCTCAGGAGATTTCCCCATGGGTGTACACTGCCCCGGGACAGTGTGGGAGGCCCTGGGTCCTGCGCAGACAGCAAAGGAGGCTGAGCCCTTCTTGCCTTGCCCCTTGTCTGCTGCTTGAAGAGCATCTTTAAGGTGACTGCCCTCTGGGATCCTACTTTGGAAGCTTCAGCCTTCCTCTGTCAACTTTATCAGACCCTCCATGGCCCACTGACCCCGCCTCCCACTTGAGAGTCTTTGCACTCTCTCCTTTCCAGACCTGCTGAGCTCTCCCTCCTACCGTCTTCCAGGCCAGTCTCAGTGGGCATCCTCCCAGGCTGGTCCACCAGTGTCTCTGACACTGGGCGTATGTGCTGGAGTACAATTGGGTATCTAGGGTTTTCTTTTTATTCTGAAAAGAACTAACAATTTCATGTCACAATATAAACAATTGTCTTCTTTTGTTCGATTGTTGCTAGGTACCCTACAGTTGACTGTGACTCATAGTGACTTTATGAAGAGCAGATCCGAACCCTACCCTGTTCTGTCCCCTCCTCACACACTCGATCCTACTCAAACCTAATGGGGTGGTCCCTGTGCCAATACATCTTGGTGAAGGTCTTCCTCTCTTTCTCTGACCCTCCACCTTTCCAAGCATAACGTCTCTCTCTCTCAGAACTGGTTCCTCCTGAAAATACGTTCAAAGTAAATGAGATGAAGTTTCACCATCCTTGCCTCTAAAGGAGTGCCCTGCTTGCATTTGTTTCAAGACAGATTTGTTTGTTCTTTTGGCAATCCATGGGATAGTCAACAGTCTTTGCCAACACCACGATTTAAAGGCATCAGTTCTTCTTCAGTCTTCTTTATTTATTGTCAAACCTTCAGATGCCTAGAAAGCAATGGGAAATACCATGCCTTCGATCCTAGGCGCACCTTGGTCTTTAAACGGACATCTTTGCTCCTCTTTATAATTTTGGATAACACCTTGACAGCAGTTTTCTCAATGCAACATGTCTTTTTATTTCTTGACTGCTGTTACCATGGGTGTTGATTGTGGATCCAAGTAGAATTAAATTGTCGACAACTTCCATCTTTTCTTTATCTGTCATGATGTTGCCTAATGGTCCAGCAATGGGAATTTTTGATTTCTTGATGTTGAGATACAATCCATACTGAAGGCTGTAGTCTTTGATCTTCTTCAGCAAGTACTTCAAGTTTTTCTCACATTCTGCAAACAAAGTTGTGTTATCTTCAGAAGCAGGTTGTTAATGAGTCTTCCTCTAATCCTGATGTTACCTTCTTTACAAAGTCCAGTTTCTCAAATTATTTGCTTAGCATACAGATTGAATAGGTATGGAGAAAGGATACAGCTCTGACTCACACCTTTCCTGCTTTTAACCAATGCTGTGTTTCCTTGTTCTGTTCAGACAAGATTTTTTAAAAAAATTTTATTGTATATTGGTTTTCTTACAAAGTTTGTATACATTGTGTTTCACACTATTATTCATTCATATTGTGTTTCATTCAATCATTCCCATTCATTATGTTTTATAAAATTAATCATCACTGGACTATGCCCTTTACCCTGTCTTTTCAGGTCCCTGCTGGATCTTTCCCATTTCCTTTACCCCCTGCTTCCAACTTACCACATTGTGCAACCTTGTGATTTTGCTCCGACTCATCCTCACCCCTCTCTACTCCCAGCCTTTCCTCCATTGGATCACCATACATTTTTTTACTAGTTATCGTTCTATTTTTTTTTAAGACAATAATGGTCTTTCTTATGCAGTATTTGTCCTTATAAGATTGAGTTACTTCACTCAGCATAATGCTCTCTAGTCTCTCCCAAGTTACGTAGAATTTTTTAAATTGTTGCTCCTGAGTGCTATATAGTAATATTCCATGTGTGAATGGATTACAATTTCCCAATCCATTCAGTTGTGATTGAATATTTGGGCTGTTTCCATGTGCTTGTGATGGTGAATTTGTGGTTGACTATTGTAAATGGTATTGCTTTCTTGGGTTTCCTTCTCTGAATTCTCTTTGTTATTGTAGAGGAATCCCACTGACTTTTGAATATTGATCTTGTATCCTGCCACCCTGCTAAATTGATCCACTAGGTCTAACAGGTTTTTTTTTTTTTTGTTGGGTCCTTGGAGTTTTCTGTGTATACTATCATCTCATCTGTATATCGTTTTACCATCTCTTTGCTGATCTGGATGTCTTTTATTTCCTTCCTTTGTCAGACAAGCTTTTTGGTCTATGTAGAGATTTTTCATGAGCACAATTAAGTGCTCTGATATTCCTGTTCTTCTCAATGTCAGCCATAATTTGTTATGGTCCACACCATCAAATGCCTTTACATAATCTATAAAACACGAGTAAACATCCTTATGGTATGCTCTGCTTTTAGCCAAAATCCACCGGGCATCAGCAGTGATGTCCTTGGTGCCATGCCCTTTCTGAATCCAGCTTGAATTTCTGGCAGTTACCCTTCTCCAAAACTATTCCCTGTTTGCTAAAAAGGGGAGCGAGTCTTTCCTGTTGTGTTTGCAAAGACGTCCACAGTCTTAGTACCGAGACCTCCTGGTGAAGCTGCGCCAGTGAAGTAAAGCTGATACAGAGGCTGCCCAGTGCCCTCTCCTGTCTGGGGGCATCTCTCCTGGCCAAGGGGCCATTCTGGGCCAGGTGAGAAGCTTCATCACTGAGGTCCAGACATTGGTGGTCCATTCTAGAACAGATGTCTCTAACATCATCCCAGGAGGAGATAGCCCATCATTGGGTCATAGCAGGCCCCCGCATGGGACGTTAGCATCAGACCAGGCTGAGGATGTCTTGGGAGAGGAAGTGGGATCCCCACCGCTGCTGGAGGAGGAGCAGACAGTGGAGTAGGAGGCAGCTTCCCTTTTCAATCATATTCTGAAACTGCCCTTCTGTCTACTTCCTCCCACTCCCACTTTTTCTTCCTGCTCCTTTTTAGGAATCTCTTCTATGATTTGGGTGAAAGCTGGCAGAACAAATTGGTTTTCTACCCAGCTGTTGATACATATTTAGACTATTAACAATGATTATAATCCCTTCAATGTAGCAGCACCCTTCTAAATCCCTCCCTGAGTTTACCACCACCATTCCTCCTCCTTTCCTAGCCCTTCCTGCTTTCTGAGCATTTGCCCCAGGTCAAGGCTGCCTGTGATTTTACACAATTGCTTGTATTCCATCTCTGGTGTTATTGTTCACCGTCTAGGCCTGTCTATTGTTTGCCTGAAAGTTGAGCCATTGTTGCTATTATGTGCTGTCCAGATGATTGCAGTTCATAGCAACCTGTGAACAGCCAGTCTACATCCTGCTCTCTCCCATGCCACCTCACCATTTCTGACACTGGAGCCCATTGTGAGACATGCTTGAGCCCATTGTGTTACAGTCACTGTGCCACCTTCCTTTCTTTTGTTGACCCTCCACCCTTCCAAGCACATTAGCCTTCTGCAAAGACTGACTCCTTCTAACAACATGTCCCAAAGGATGCAAGACAAAGTCTCACCATCCTTGCCTCCAGGGAGCACCCAGGTTTCACATCCTCCAGGGCAGGCCTGTTTGACTCTTGGTGGTCCATGGGATACTCAGTACTCTTCTCAAACACCACAGCTCAGAGGTGTGGATTGAAGGATCAAAGGGTGACGAAGAGCCATCATCTTGGGGCCCCCCCACTCTCTCCTGTCCACTTTGTGTTCTTTCACATTCTCTTTGTGTTTCTCATCAGCCCAGCATGCCTTCCTCCCAGATGGAGACTCACGCGTGTGGCATGTATCACAGGTGTCACATGGGCTGCTTGGCAGGTGCTCCATGCACAGGGATGACGATCACCAGGCCTTTGTTCTGAAGTGCCCCGGCGTGAACTTGAACTACCAACTTTTAGTAGCTGAGCCTGTTAACCATTTCCACCAGCCAAAGACTGTATGTTTCCTGCTAAGGTGTGGCTGTCTCCCTCCCAGCACCCCTGCTAGACACAAGATTGGTCTCAGCAAGTGCTTTGTGCAAACCTGTAGCTTGGCGGCTTCCTTGGAGCCCTGGGACACCTCTTTGCCGGAGGGGCGTGCAGAAGGACCAAAACCTGATAGCTGCAACTCAGAAGCCCTTGACAAGTCCCACTGAGGTGTAGACCCAAGTACAGTGGAGGCCAGGGGTGGGAGGGCTGTTCACCTGTTGGTGCTGAGGCCATGATGGTGAAGGGGCTGTGACCTTCTCTCAGGTGACCCTGGAAATCCAGAGTGGGTGAGGCCTGTCTGAGACTTTCTAGGCGACCCATTCTTGGTTTCAAGGGTTGCTTTGGAAACCACAGATGGGAAGGGACTGATGGGTGGGGTCTAGCCTCTGTTGGTCCTGGAACGGAATCTCCCAGAACCCAGATAACTCATGATCTGCCTCCCTGAACTTTCTTTCTTGGAAAACAACTTTCAACACACAGCCTTTTTGAGCCTACTGGGAGCAGCCTTGTCTGGCCCTCCCCGTCCCGAGAACTGCCTTTTCATTCTTGGACGTGATCGGAACCTCTTTCCTTTGTCTCCTCAGTTCTCTGAGTCTGCCTGGTGCCCCCACCTGCCTGTTCTCTTTCCCCACAGCCTTTGCCAAGGCCATTTGGTCCCTTGTAAGCTGATGTCTGAGCAGTAAAGTTTCGGACTCTGCTGATTTAACCCACAAAAAGGCTTCTGTGTGCGTGTTGAGTCAGTTCTGCTTTGTGCTCACCCTGTGTGACAGACAGAGGACAACTAACTGTTCCATAGGATTTGCCTAGCTCTTTGTGGTAACAGATTACCAGGCCACCGGGTGAATCTCCAACCTCTCAGTTAGTTCTTTTTGGTTTTAGGGGCATCTAATTGGTTCCCACTGCTAATGACCCCAAGTAGAACAGAATGAAGCACACCTGGCCCTGGCCATCTCCCCCACTGTTGCCGTATTTGAACCCACTGTCACAGCCACTGTGTCAGTCCTTCTCATCAATCATCTTCCTCTTTCTTACTGACTTTCTTTTATACTAAGCATGATACCCTTCTCCAGGGCCTGGTCCCTCCTGATAACATACTCAAAAGACACAAGCTGGTCAGGTTAACAGTGGAGTGCACAAGTGGTGCATTGTGAGGTAGGCCAGGCGAGTGAGGGAAAGGATGGAGAGAATGTGCAAACAATGAATAAATAAGGAAAAAAACCCCATAACAACAATAACAACAAACCCCCAACCACCAGTGGAGTGCAAACTATCTATTTGTAGCAGCCAGAGGATTTTTGAGAATCCAGTTACTGAAAAGCTCATGAGAAATAACCTAGTGGAATAATGTTACTTTTTTTATTTTATTATTTTTGTGTGAGTGTACCATCAAATCAGATCTGACTGGTACAGGAGGAGATTATCTCTCCTTCCCCAGCAGAGCATCTGGTGGATTTGAACCGTGTGCCTCTGGGATTGTAGTTGCAGCTCCTTACCACTAGGCCACCAGAGCTCCCCTAGGAATAATGTTATTTTAAAATTGTGCCTTGAGACCATCAGGATTGATTAGGGGTTGAGGAGCTGAGTGCCCTGGCCATTTCCTGCGGAGGCCACCAGCCCTCTTGTCTATCCTCAGCTATCCCAGCACTGCCTGTGGCTGACCTAGACTCATTTCAGAGACCCCAAGTAGATAAGATAGGATGAGACAGGAACAGAAGTTTTGTAAAGTGTTGCATTTTAAAGTACTGGATATCCTATAAACCACCAAAAGAACAAATATCTATGTCTTGGAGAAAGTATAGCCAGAGTGCTCCTTGCAGGCAAAGATGATAAAGCTTCATTCATCTCACATACTGCGAGCATGTTGCTAGAAGAGGCTGTTCCTCGGAGAGAGACATCATACCTGGAAAGGTGGAAGACTGGCAAAGGAGAGGAGGGCCCTCACCAAAGTGGCTTGACACAGTAACTGCAGAGATGTGCTCAAGTGTGTCAGAGATTGTGAGGATGGCACAGGCAGGACAGGGTTCACATCTATTGCTCATAAGGTCACTGTGGATCGTACTTGGCTTGACAGCACCTAACAACAACAGCAAGTTTAAAAGGAACGTACCATATTGTGATGGGAAAGTCTGCTGTTAGGGACCTCTCCAGGGTACTGAAGAGCAGTGGTGTCACTCTGGAGACTAAGATGCATCTTTGCAATCACTTGTTATGCATCAGAGAGTTGGAAAATGCCTAGGGAGAATAGGAGAATCGATGCCTTTGAGCTGTGGTGCTGGAGAAGAGTATTGAATGTACCATGGACTGCTAAGAAAACAAACAAGTTCATCCTAGAGAGGGTGAAATCAGGCTGCTCCTTGGAGGCAAGGATTCTGTGGCTTCGTCTGACATACTTTGGACATGTTGTAAGGAGGAACTGGTCCTTGGAGAGGGTGGAGGGACAGCGCAGGAAGGGAAGACCCTCTATGAGGAGGATTGATTCAGTGACCGGGGAAATCAGGATGGGAGTGTCAGAGACAGTGCGATTGGCACAGGACAGAGCAGAGTTTAGGGCTGTTGTACATATGGTCCCTATGAGTCACAAGTGACTCGATGGCACATAACAACAACAACAACCTGAATGACGCAAATAGTTTGTGCCTAACTACTAATCTAAATGGAAGAAGTTTAAGCCGACTTGATGGGGTGGTGGAAGAAAGTCCTGGCAATCTATTAGTCCAAAAAAAAGCATCAAAGACAACCTTATGGAGCAGTTCTACTCTTACACATGAGGTTGTCAAGTGAGTCATAATTGATTTGATACCATTTTTTTGTTTGTTTGTTTTTAAAGCAAATGAGATGGGAGATTAAGGCAGACTAGGACTTATTTATGAGTAACCAAATCAGAGCAAGCAAATTTATGAGTAAGCAAATTCCAGCGGTTGAGACCCAGTTAGTACCAATTAGGTGAGTGGGCCTTTGTGATTAAAAGTTGGTTGGGCCCCCAGGCCTCCAGGCCTTGAGCCAGGTGTGAAGACTGATTTGCTATTAGAGCTACACACTAAATTGTCATTTTCTTGTGTTTAGCAAGAACATTGTTCTAACTGGTACAGCACTTGTCAGCGGTACTGAGATAACTTGTGGGTTGCTGTGATACTGAAAGCTATGCCACTGGTGTGTCAGATGTCACAAGTGTTATCCATAGTGGACAAATTTTAGTAAAGCTCCTAGATTTAGACAGACTGGAAAGCAGGATTGGCCATCCACCGCTTAAATTGAAGGCTTCTGCAAACCCTATGAACAGCAGAAGAATGTGGATATAGTTATAGTAGTGGTGGTGCAGCCCAGATTGGAAGTCAGTTGAAATGAGGAAAAATAATGGCAAATGTTGTTGTTGTTTATTGTTATGTGCCGTTGAGTTGCTTGTGACTCATAGCGACCCTATGTACAACAGCCCTAAACTCTGCTCTGTCCTGTTCCAATTGCACTGTCTCTGACACTCCCATCCC
>NW_006399795.1:13884651-13912986 GCF_000299155.1 Elephantulus edwardii
AGAGGGTGCAGCCAGATTGCTCTTTGGAGGCAAAGATGCCTCATAGTTTGAGCATGTTGCTAGGAGGGGCTATTCCTTGGAGAAGGACATGATGCTCAGAAAGGCACAGGGTCAGCAAAGGAGATTAAGACCCTCAACCAGGTGAACTGACACAATGACTGCACCAATGGGTTGTTATGTGTCAGGAAGTGTGAGGATGGCACAGGATAAGACAGGGTTCAGATCTATTGTTTATAGGGTCGCTAAGGGTTGTACTCGACTTGACAGCACTTAACAACAACAAGAAACAGATTGAGAATGGGCATTCCTGGAGAGAGAAGGAAGGACAGGAGGGTGGTGTGAACAGGATTGGGCTGGAGAAGGACAGGGATGGTAGGGCAGTAATTGGTCAGACAGTGTCTAGAATTGCCACCAGGGAGCGATATGGGATCACAACAGCTTGGTTGCTGTCCAAGTAGGTGAAGATGCCAAGGAAACAATCCTTGACTCAGAATCTAGAGGAGAATGCCTCTCTGTAACCAAGCCAGATTTGTTTGAATTGTCAAGGCCTGTCAAACCAGGGCAGGAGGAGAGGGTGGTGGTAGCTGCATTGCAAAACCTTCTTTTGCGGAAAGGTCTGGGCGTTGGCACTATTTCCAAGGGCGCGCAATGTAGGGCTTGCCTTTCAGCATTCACTCTCCTTAAAGCAATGTAGAAGCACAACACTGTGGTGGCGGCACCTGCTGGTTTCCTGAGACTGTGTCTGAGCAGCTTTAGCCTGAGATGCTTCTCCCAGGAAGCATTCCCTGATGCTCCCCTCTGTGCTCAAGCCCTAAACCCTCACACCTCGGGGTGGGCTTCTTGGGATCCTCTCTCCACCCATGTATTCTGCTCCAAGGCTGCCTTTTGTTTGCCTCAGAGAACACAGCCACTTTTCCTCTTGTGTCAGCTGGCTGGACCTTTCGCGAGCACTTGATAAGAGAATGAATGAGTGATGGAGGCATGAACTGCTGCCTGGCGCTGCGGTGGGCTGGGCTGATGCGAAGGAGGGTTGGAATGTGCAGGCTGCCCCAGGCTGGCGGGACTTCTGAGGAGCAGGAGAAGAGATAGCCGCCCAGAAAGGCGGGCGTGCCCTGGAGCTGGGCTTGCTTAGACAGACAGACATACCCCAGTAAACTTCTCCCCAGGAGAGCCCAGCATCGCCGCCCTGCTGCTGGTCCAGGGGCCAAGGCTGGGCCGCACTTGGACTACAAACAGCATGCTTCTTTAAATAAGTGAGTTTCTTACCACCACCCCCCTTCAATTGTAAAGATAATACATTCTGTGTAACTGTATTCACGCTCTATTGCTGCCTTGACAAGTTGCCGCAAACTAAGTGGCTTGAAACAACACATGATTTATCATCTCTTGGAAGCCAGAAGTCAAGGCACTGGTCAGGGCTGTGCTCAGTTTTGGACTTCCAGAAGAATGAACAAGTCTTCCTTGGAGGGAGGAGAGCCAGAATGCTCTTTGGAATTGAAGATGGTGAGGCTCTAGTTCACTTATTTTGGACGGATCATCAAACAGGAGATACCAATTTCTAAAAAAAGGAGCCAGTGGGCTCTGGTGGCCTAGTGACAAGAAGCTGTACTGTAATCCCAGAAGTACATGGTTTGAGTCCACCAGGTGCTCTGCTGGAGAAGGAAGGACAATCTCCTCCTGTAGCAGTCAGATCTGATTTGACAGTATCTATACACACAAATAATAATAAAGTTGTGTTTTTTTTTAAAAGGAGCCATGGTTAGTAAAGTGGAGGGTCCGCAAAACCAGGGAAACCTTCATGGGACGTGGTGACATGCTGGCTATAACGGGGGGCTCAGACGTAGCAATGATGGTGAGGATGGCACAAGCCCGGGAAGTGTTTCATCCTGTTACACGTAAGATCAGAGCTAGTTCACTCGACAGCATCAACCACCCACCACAAAGGGGGAATCTATGTCCTTACCTTTTCCAGTGTCTAGAGGCTGCCTGTGTTCCTTGATTCTGGATCCTCCCACCCCCAACCCTCCCACCATCCTCAAAGTCAACAACCTGGCACCTTTCTCTTCTTCTACCTCATTGTTTTTAAGGATCCTTTTTGATTCTGTTAACCAAGAGGTCAGTGGTTCAAATCTACCTGCCACTCCTGGGGCGGGGCACAATGAGGCATCTCTTCTTGTTAAGATTTATAGTCTTGGAAGCCTGAGGAAGAACCACTACGAGCAGACTAAACTCAGAGGCAGTGGGTTGTGATCAAATTGGGACCATGCAGATAAACAAGGACACTCTGCCAATCTCAGAGTCAATTGATGAACAACTTTAATTCCTTCCTCAGCCTTAATCCCCCTTTGCTGTGTAACCTGACACATCCATCAATTCCTGGGATTAGAGTATGGCTGGCTGTGTTATTGTAGTTTTTAGGTGCCACTGAATTGAGTATGACTCACAGCGACCCTATAAGCAACAGATCTGAACCCCGTCCTGTCCTGTGCCATCCTGCATATCACTGAAGTCACTGTGTCAATCCACCTAATTGAGAGTCTTCCTCTCTTCTGCCATCCCTCCACCTTCTCAAGCATGAGGTCCCTCTCCAAGGAATCGCCTCTGCTGGCAACACACCCTAATAGTGTGAGACGAAGCTTCATTATTCTTGCCTCCAAGGAACATTCTGGCTGCGCCTTCTCCAAGACTTGTCTATGGGAGGGGAAGTGTTCTACCTACCCCCTCTCTCTGTCTTTGCCGTTGAGTGGAAATGCTTCTCCTTTGTGTTAGCTGTAAAGGGTACTGCAGGAAATGGCCCATCTTTCTTCCCCTGAAATGCTGATGGATTCAAACTGTCTGAGGTTTGCCATTTGAGTTAGCAGCACAAGTCCCTGAGAAATACGGCACCACAACTGTCAAGCTTGTTGGGGATAGTATTTTATGATGTCCTCGGTCCTGTGTGTACTGTCAGGGTCACATATACATCTCTGGAGTCACTTCTAACACAACCTCATGACTTCAGCTTCCCTCCTCTGAATCATAATCTCTTTGACCCTCAGACTTGCTGTGATCATGTTGGGTTGAGAGTGTTTTCCTGTGTTCAAGGGGCTTGTCAGCTTCCAGTTGCCGAGACTGCAGGGCCTTCCAGGGTGTGGAGATGGAAACAGACCGAAAGCCCTGCGGCCCTGAGGTCTGCCGGGGCCTCAAGGTGGATTGTTGTACAGGAAACTCCCCCACTTTCACCTGCACACCTCTGGGAGAGGGTTCCATCTGGGTGCACATTTCTGGATGTGATGGTGACTGCGCCAAGCTCTGTAAAGTTAGTGTTGTTGTTGTTGTTGTTGTTAGGTGCCGTCGAGTTGAGCATGAATCATAGCAACTCTGTGAACAAAAGATCTGAACCCTGTCTTATCCTGCACCATCCTCACACTTCCTGACACACAGGAGCCCATGTCAATCCGCACCAGTTACTGTGTCAGTCCACCTAGTTGAGGGTCTTCCTCTCCTTCACCAGCCCTCCATCCTTCCCAACATCATGTCCTTCTCCAAGGAATAGCCCTTCCTAGCAAAATGCCCCAAGTATGTGAGGTGAAGCCTCATCATTCTTGCCTCCAAAAAGCACTCTGGCTGCACCCGCTCCAAGACATATCTGTTTGTTCTCTTGGCCGTGCATGGAATTTTCAGTGCTCTTCTCCAACACCACAGCTCAAAGGTGTCAATCATTCTTCTCTTATTTTAAAAAAAGTTTAAAAGTAAAGATAGATTTATTAGATTGGTTTTACATAGCTGGGCCTCCCTCCTTGAAAGGAAATATGGAGAAGACTAATTCTTCTTCTGTCATCCTTATTTACTGCCCAGCTCGCAGATGCATGGCAAGTGATTGGAAACATTATGGCCTGAATCAGACCCACCTTAGTCCTCAAACTGACATCATTACTTAATAAAGTTTGGTAAAGGGAGAGTGGTATTTCCTGAACCACAGAGTTCCTGGGCATCTCAGTGGGCCGAGGGCATGGACTTCAGTCCCACAGCTGGCCAACAGGCTCCTTAAGGGACTCTAGCTTATTCGTGGGACCCAGCTGCCCTTGTTTTTGACCCTGGGATGCCTCTTGCAGGTCTCATCCTAACTGGAGTAGAGCACAGTACACAGACTCATAGGACAGCTGTCAGCACTGGCTGAAGTCATCTGTCAGCCAGGTCACGAGGGGCCACTCTGTCTAGGAGTGCAGAGCCCCGCCCGGCTGACCGGTGACGTCCTTGTACTCGGGGTATCTTGAAGAGGGGCTCTGCTGGCTGCAGACACTGGCCTGGCCTGGCCTCCCACCAGTCCTGTGAGGAGGGAGGACTGGAAGCCTAGCCAGGCCTGGGGATTCTCCAGGCCAGAGCTCCCCTGGAGAGATGGCCAAGCTTGAAGATTCCTAAAGCTGGGGCTCCCCAGGAAGGGTAGCCAAGCCTGGGGATTCTCGAGGCCCGGGCTCCCCTGGAGAGGTGGCCAAGCTTAAAGATTCACAAGGCCTGGGTTCTCCCAGATAGGGACCCTCACTGGGCAGTGTGGTGACAGCTTTTTGGAGGTAATAGTGCCCCTTGGGTAGTGAGCTGGTGACAGGTTAGGGCTAATTTTTGCTCTGAGGGATACTCGGGAGGATGGCTTGCTTCCTCCGCCAGGGGCAGGGGTGAGGCTCTGCCTTTGGCTGTCAGCCCTGGTCCCACCCTGCCTGGCAGAGGCTTCACGGGAACCACAGAGCTCAGACTTGGCCCTTAACCCCAGGGGGAATGTAGCCCGGGAGCTTCAGGAACAAGCTGAGGCGAGTGCTGGTCTGGCAGCCCTGAGCTAGGGGCATGTTGGGGGCGGTGAGCCTGGGGACACTGCTCAGCCCTTGGGAAGTCTGCTCCCTTTGGCTAATCTAGCTAGCAGGGCCTCCTGGTAGCCATGGAGGAGGACAAGGGACCTTGGCTCCAACTGGTCACTTTTCTGACCCAAATATGCTTAGCTCCATCCCGATTGCAGCCTGTAGTCATTATCACTCCAGGGTGCTAATCTCCATGAGCAGTTCTGTTTGATGTTCCCAGCTGTCCTCCCACCATGAAGTTCCATCTGCAGTTCAGAGATGAGGAAACCCAGGCCTGGGAGGATTTGCTACTGGCCAAGTTCACCCAGGGTCAAAGAGAGGCTGAGCCAGCCAGGGCTGAACCCGAGTCCTTCGCCCTCAAGCCCTAACTCGTGCCTGTGTCTCCTTGGAACCCGTGCATGCCTTTGGGCCAGTCTCAGCCCTTGTGCCCCAGTGGTGGTCTCAGATCAGAGCTCATGGGTCATCTTTGGGACATGTGCTTATGAGCCATCCCTGGGTCAGCCCAGGGGTCACTTAACAGTGGGGCTCTGCTTCCATCAGCGAGCCTGCAGGAGAAGACTCTGGGAGCAGCCATCGTGTGTGCAGAGACCTGCCAGCCCACAGCAGCAGCTCCACGGGGGTGGGAGCCAGGGCAGTGATACCTGTGCTCGCCCCTCCTCCATGCCCACCATGGCCGATCTGGTGGACAGAGGGTGCTGACCCACCTGGGCCCAGGATGCGGTCTGTATGGAGTGGTTCCCACTGTCTTCTCCCACACCCTGAGCAGGAGGGCAGATTTAGGGTCTAGAACTGGGGAGGGTAGTCCAGGTAGAGAGCAACTCACTCCTTGTCAGCTCCCCAGACTGTTTGGCAAGGGTCCACCCAGGAAGTTCAGAGGCTAAGATGCGGGGTCTAGGGAGCCGATGAGCCGGTGCTGTAGCCTCCCTTACCTGTCTTAATCCTGGGGCTCAGAACCATGACCTTACACGGCAAAGACTCCAGATGACCTGGGCTTGAGGACCTGGAGATGGGTGGGCCTAATGCAATCACAGCAGAGGATGGAAGCTGGGGTTCCAGTGATGAGACTGTGAGCCACGGAGTGCAGGTGTCCTCTCCTCATTGCCATCAAGTTGATTGTGAGTCAAGGCGACCCTCCATTGGATTATAAATCTAAATGCAAGCAGAATGCCTCCTCTTTCTCCCAAGGTAGATTTGAACTGCTATCCTTTTGGTTAGCAGCTAAACACTAAACGACTCCCCTGCTGTGCCACCATTGCCCTCTAGAAGCTGAAAAGGGCAAGGACGTAGATATACTTCTGTTAGTGCCATGTAGGGAGCATGGGTCTGCCGACATGTTGATGTTGATCTCCTGATACTGCTTCCAGACATCTGGGCTCTAGACATGTCAGAATATATTTGTGTTGTTTCCAGCCACATAGCTTGTAGTTGCTGTAGCAGCACCAGGAAGCACCACCACCTCTTGCTATGGAGAGGGGATTCCGGCCTCCGTCCAGGTGGATGGCCCGTGACTTTAGGTCAAGGTCAACATCCCTCCCTTAACCACCCTTTCTGCTGCTCTGCCCCGTCCCTGTCCAGGAGGCCTCAGTGCTTCCTCTGGCCTACCCTCCACTGCCCATTCTTACTTTCCTGACCCAGAGCCCCATCCTTCAGCCCTTGTGTCCTGTGGCTGGCTCAGAACTCTGTCTCTTTACCCCAAGGACCTCCATCAGAGCTTGTTTCCCTGTCACAGGGTCCCAAACCCCAGCATGTGTTGGGGTGTGGGGAAAGGTGACTGCCTGGACTAGGGGACATATGCCAGCCCTGCCCGCTCAGAGTGGGTGCCAAGCCGGGTCCACATAGGAGGCTGAACAGGCATGCCAGCCCCGCATAGCAGCTGACACAGGGAGCTCTGACTGTCCCACTGCCCCCTGGGGAAGGAGAGCCTGGGCTCTGGGACATTCCTGTAGAGAGAGATGGGCAGTGCCAGCTGTGTCCTGCTAGAGAGGGAGTCCCCATGGGATGTTGCCCCCTAAGCAACTTGGTAGCCTCTTGGGCTTCCTCTTCCCCACCCTAGGCCTTCTCCACAACTAGCTTCTGCTTTGCCTCGCTGGGATTTGGAGGGGCAGCCTCAGCCTTTTGGGGTGACACAGGAGGAGGGAATTCTTAGCCTCTGAATTCTAACTCTTGCTGGGTAGCCTTTCTCCACATGTGAGGCACCTTCCCAGCTGATCGTCTGGGGTCATCTGCTCTGGGGACTCGTCTTCCCCCTTCTTGCCAATTCACCATTCTTGTAGTTATGTGCTGTTGAGGCTACTGTGACTCATGGAGACCCTGTGGACAACGGCTCTGAACCTTGCCCTGTCCTGTCCTATCATCATCCTCTCTGATACGCTCAAGCCCATTGTTAAGGTCACTGGGTCAATCCATCTTGGAAGGTCTCCCTCTGACCCTCCACCTTCCTAAGCATGATGTCCTTTCCCAAGCACTGGCTGCTCCTGATAACATGCCAAAAATGTGAGAAGGAGTTTCACCATCCTTGCCTCTAAAGGGCAGCCTTGGTGTGTTTTTTCCTAAAACAGGTTTGCTTGGTTTTTGGCAGTCTATGGGATAGTCAGTACTCTTTTCCAAAACCACAACTCAAAGACATCGAGCCTCCTCCGGCCGGCCTTATTCACTATCCACATTTTACATATGTACGAAGCATTTGAAAACACCATGGTTTGCATCAGGTGCACCTTAGTCTTTAAATGTAAATCCTTGCTCTTTAGCACTCTGACATGATCCTTGACCTCAGATTTTCTCAAATGCAACATCTTTTGATTTCTTGACTGCTGTTACCGGTTCTCTATTTGCATTTCTCTTGGGTAGATACCTGGGATGGAACCACTATGCTGTGACTCTGGTGAGCTTTCTGAGGCAGGCAAGCCTTCTTCAGGGCAGTGATAGTGAGAAATCTGTCAGCTCCCCGGCCCCATTCTCCATCTGATCTCTCTCCCTGGCCAGCTTGTACCTTTACCTACAGGTAGGAATAAAGAGAGGACCCTGAGATTGAGGATCGGTGAGAAAGAGAAGATGGGGGTGCAGCCTCTGAGAATAGCGTCTGTACTTCTCTAGACCTGGCTCAGGGAACCAGCAACCACTAACACTACAGCTCTTTCTAGAACATGAGCATGAGAGCAAATCTCCCTGAATGACTCCTGGGAGACCTCAGGGAAGCTACTCTCCACACACTGGGGGGGGGCAGTGCTTCTGAGTGAGTTACCCAAAAACCAAGGTCTTGGGGAACCCACTTCTGGTGGGCAAAACCTTCTTGTCTTCCAGTTTCTGCTTTGGGGGGAGCAGGCTCAGGATAGACCTTGAACCACCTGCCCCTCTGGGGCTCAGGGCTCCCCTGATGTGAGCTGGAGGGATCGGAGTCCAGTTTATAGGCTTTGGGGCTCTATGAAGCCCCCAGACTCCCTTGAAAGTCGGCCCTGGGGTGGCTGCTGGGCACAACGGTGCACAAGTGAAATTCCTGCTCTCAGATGACAGCTGGAGCTGGAATTCCAGGTCTGTGGGGGAGGCTGGCTGGTCAACGTCGGAGGATGGGAAGAGGGCAGACACTGCTGGAATTTGGCTCCAGGGTATCCTGTACCCCTGTCTGTGGTAATTAATGGATTAGTCTAGAAGTATCCAGTGGGGGTACTTGCTACACAAGCCCTGGGCCTAGTTGTGGCCAGGAGCCACCCAGAACCCCACTGGGCAGTCCTGGACTTCCCATCCAAACTTGGAGATCTGAGTACCCCAGCCCAAAAGGGAGAAGGATTTGGGGGCCATTCCACTCACTGCTAGATCGATTGCTCATCTTCCTGGCTTGGGGGGTTGGCTCTCAGTTTCCAGTCATATACAAGAGCTGCCCACAGGGGCCCCACCTAGACCAGCTCCTGGGCTCCCACATGTAGGGGCGCGGTGGGCCTCTGCCTTGAGGCTGGCTATGGACGGGCTCCTTGCTGGCCACCATGTTCTACTGAGAACATGGTCCTCTGGTGGAACCTACAGTTGCTCCTGGGTCTGGACTGTCCCCCTCCTGCCTTCCTGGGCGATTGTCTGCATGTTTGGGGTTTGCACAGGTAATCCACCCAGGTAGATGTAATTCCAGAGGACGTCCTGTGAGAAACAGGGATCACAGGCTGGCTCCACGCCAGCACTGCGCCGGAGTCTGTGCCCTGGGGAAGCTGGAAAACCAGACAGGCTCTGCTCAGGGGTGTGGCGGCAGGTCAGGGCTTATTGGGGTATTAAAGGCTCACAGGCAACTAAAGGGGAGCCTCCAGCAAGATTCCTGCACCTGAGGGATCCCCACCACACTGGGCATGGTTGAGGGGGCTGCGTGGCAAAGGGGTGGCTACAATAAGCCCCTTAGCCTCTTTTGCTGGGCCCCCTGGATATGCCTGCAGGGTGGCCCAAGGGAGACTCTGCCACACCTGGGCATCAGACCTGGTAGGAGATAGAACACTCTGCATGCACATGCTGGTTTTGTTCAAGGACATGGGTATGGGGACCTCCTCACCCCCAAGGACCTGAGTAAGGCCCGAGGCTGGGGAGAGGCAGCTGGGGACAGGGAGGGGCTGTAGCAACAGAAGACGCCCTGGGTCATGCTGATCCCCAAGACAGCAGACCACCCCCCCATCCAAACTGGTTCAAGCCCACCTCTCCCCTGGGGCCCCTGAGCCAGCCAGCCAGAGCAGGCAGAGTGGGGAGGGTTCTCTCTGAGACACTGGGGCCAGGGAGTGGGCAAAGAGGCCAGTGCTGTCATGCCACCCACCTCCTCCCAAACTCAGTGTTCCTGGGAGGGGAACAGGTTTGCAGATTGAGAAGCGACAGGGAAGGATGGGCCTTCAGTGCCTTCTCTGGGCTGTCCTGCTCCCAGAGAAAACCACCTTCCTAGGAAGACCCCTTCCCCAGGGCTGGCTCAGCCCTCCTGAGTGATCTTTCTTGAGGAATTCTCCACTGTGTGCACGTACCAGGATACCGATCCATTCTTGTGTTCAGGGCACCTGTGCCGTTTGATACTGCAGTGTGCATTGTCTTGCACTTAACCTGTTTACACCCCTGTTTTCCAGTCTCTCAGATCTTTGGAAAGATCTGTTAACCTGTCTTTCCCAGCATCGAGGATGCTTTACTGGAAAGGCTCCCTCTTCCCTTCCCTGCAACCCTTTAATCTCCTCCCACATCACCCCATTGAGGCCTGTGCTGCCCACTGCCCAGCTTGGTAGACCCTGTACTTCTGCACCCCTGCAGCTGGCCGTGTGTTCAGATGCTCAGAGGCCTATGCTGACCTGTCTCTGCTCTTTGCCCCTGACTCCTCAACCCTAGCCCCAGTGATAGAAGAAACACTAGGTGAGGCCACCTCTTCTCAGTTCTGAGTCATCTAGAGTGGGTAGGGCCTGTGGGTGCCTAGTACGCCCCCCTCTGCTGGAGCCCATTGTGTGTAATGGTCACTTAGCGTTCGCTAAGGTTTTCCTGTGACTCTGACATGCACACCCGAAACTAGGTGTCAATCCCCAGGCTGAAGGATGTTCACCTGGTGTAGACAGACTCTGTCTGGGTTAAGGGGGCAAGGGAGGCATGGTATTGATCTATGGGGAGAGGGGTGCATGCATGCTCTGGGCACCCCAAAATGCCTCCGAAAGCCTCGAGTGGAGCAGCTGGGTGACACTCCTGCAGTGACAGGGCCCACATGGGAGCAGAGCTTCTGTGGGTGTGGACTCCAACAGAGTCCTGGAAGCTCGGTAGAGACCCTCCTGCTCTCTTATGGGTCTGAGCACCCGCCCTGAGTGTGACCTTCCAGGTCCTAGTGTCGGGGGCCCTGCTGGGCTAGCAGCTGGGATAGTGACTTCAGTCTCCCATTCAGCTGGTCTGCACGGAGCTGTGCTTCTCGCTTCCTGGTCACCACAGCCCCCGTGTCAGGATGTGACCGTGGCCCCTTGGTCCACACAGCTGGCCTTCTGCTCTGGCTTTTCCACTGGGCTGGCTGGAGCGCGCCTGAGCGTCCCAGGCTCTGACCCTGGGACGGAGCCAGGAGCTTGTCTAACCCTGCGTAACTCTCCAAGAATTCCCAGAAAATCCCCGACACTAACCTCAGCAGGACCAGCTGGGGGTTACATTCCAGCGATCCTGAGCCGTCTGGCCTTTCCCGTGAGACTCTCGGGCTCCGAGCGTCTTCTAGGGGCCCTCCCACCCCTTGTTCCCTCACGAAGTGCAGAGTGAAAGGCCCGAGCTGTTCAGGAACATGGCCTGGGATGCTTAGGTCTTGGGGGATCGAAGGGCACAGAGCTTCCTGGGGAGCTGGTGGCAGGGCTGGGGCACCAGGGGCTGGCCCACTGCGACTTCCTCCAGTCCCCTTTAACTACTGGTAAGCACAAGTCTGTGAGGGCAGACCTGGGCAGGGGTGAGGGCACAGAACTCTGATCCAGTGTCTCTCCGCCTCGGTCTCCTGTTGCTCCCGCCCACAGTGCCAGTCTCGAAGCCAGCCAGCTTCCCAAGCACAGGATGAGAGGGGTGGCTGGCCCACCTCGTACCTAGCTGCAGGCGGAGTCCAAGAGCCCAGAGACCTGGGCAGAGAACAGCAGGGCTTGGGCTTGGGCTTGTCAGGCTGGTTTCCCAGCTTATGGTGGTTGGCCCTTGCCCCCTCCTCCTGCATCTGTCTCTGTTCCTCCGGGGGCTTCTGCTGTCCTGCCCACAGTATTTCATGAATGATGTTGGATCTTACACTTCCTCAAGGGGGACTAGACCTGGGGTCCCCTCTCTGTTACAGGTGCAGCTGAACTCAGCAGCCAGGTCTAGGGCTGACGAGTGAGATGCTTCCTGTTTCTGAGCTGGAGGAACCTCTTTTTTCCTAGAAAATCAACCCTAGGTTGGACACCAGGCACAGAGCACACAGGGTGCTCTCAGGGGACTCGTGCCAGCAGGGCCAACTGCTGTGACAAGGGACAAGCCGCCAGGCTAGACTCAGATGGAGTTTTTACAAACCTTGAATGCTTGCAGTGCACTTCACTGTATGGAGCCTATCTCAGGGTTCTGGGGCTGTGGGATGAGCCAGCCGGGGTCCCTCTGCCCTTAGGGAGTTTGCTGGAAAGAGTGGGGTTTGCCCACAGCTCCTGGGTGCTGCGCTGTTGTGACTGTCCTTCCCTTCGAGGCCGACTGCTCACTGTCCTCTCCCCTCGCAGATGTGAATGAGTGTGAGGCTGCCAATGGGGGCTGCGAGGGCCGGTGCTGCAATACCGTGGGGGGCTTCTACTGCCGGTGCCCCCCTGGCCGCCAGCTGCAGGGGGACGGCAAGACCTGCAAAGGTAGGACTCCCTGCACCCCGACTGCCCCTTCCTCAGCCCGTTGAGCTGCCTCCTTTTGCAGCCCTTAAGGTGTCCCAAGCAGGGGGGTCACTCCAGGAAAACAGCATGTCCTGGGAGTAATGGGGAGATCCTGATGGAGACCCAACTCCTAGGGAACCTGGCATGATCCATCCACACCTGAGGGGGTACATGTGGTCCCCCATCCCAGCCTAGAATGTGACTGGAGAGCTCCCGATGGGGGTCGTGGTCCCCAGGGAGCAGACAGGGGACAACCCAGGTGGAAAGCCTGGAGCTGAGTTTGGGAGGGTGTGGTTGGTGGAGGCTGGGGTGCTGGGCAGGGAGCCCACCTGGGCTGGGCAAGCCAGGGCCCCATAAACATGCCCACCATCCTTTGAGGATCCGTGCTCCCTCCGGGCTAGGAGCCTTTGCCAACTCAGGCAGACCCTGCCACTTGGCCCCCAGTCCTTGGCCGGCTGTCAGTAAAAGAAAAACAAACAGGGGAAATTCCCTGGAGAAAAGGATGAGAGAGCAGTTGAGGACGAGGGAGAGGAGAGGAGGGTGTGTGAGTGTGGGAGCGAGCCCCCAAATGCCAGGATGAGCCTGGCACCTGGGTCTCCCAGCTTCTTTCTCTGCAGTGACCTGGAGCCCAACTTCACAGGAAGGTGGCCCCCCTGGGCTGTGGGCAGCTGTTCACTGTGGTGGCGGGGGGCCGGGTAAGGAGTCTGCTCTGCCCGAGATGTGCAGAAAACATGGGCCTTTCCTGTGTTCTTGTGGCCAGCAGGCATATGGGGATGGAGCTGAGGGACTGAGGCCTACCAGCGCCTTGGAGATGGGAGATATGGGGGCCGGGAGCCCCTGAGAGAAGGAAAGACAGTGTCAGGTGATTACAGAGTCCTCCATCAGCTCCCAGGACCAGCAACCCCACACCACCCTCTTCCTGGCCTTTGCCTCAGTTCCCTTCGTTGGGATGACAGAAACCACCTGGAGCCCCCCTTTCCCCTGGGGCCTGCTGAGTATAGGTGGGGCTGGGCTGGGGGGGAGGGATGAAGAACCCCCACCTCACTCCAGGCCCAGGTGAGAGAAAGGATCCTGTGTGGGCGACCTGCCAATGCCTGTTCTCCCTTGAGGCGACTCTGCTTTGTTCATGTCAAATTCAGCTTGAAGCAGCCCTAAATAGACAACTCTTGGACATTTTAAAAATAAAAGGAAATGAGGAGCCAAGGAGGAGTGGTGTCCAGGGGACCTCTGCAAGATTCGGGCTGGAGGGAGATTCTGGTTCATCTCACAGAATCAGGGGTCACCTGAACAGTCTCTTCAAGGAGGGTGCAACTTGCTGAGAGCTGGCCCCTATCTGACCCTACCCTGGCTCCCCACCAGCAAGAAGCAGAGCCCCCTTGGCTGGGATGGGAACCAGACTAGAACCCCTGCCTGATCTCTGGCATGAAACTGACTTGACTTTGACCTGGAGGACCATCACCTCGTACTTGGGAAACCCCTTTGGACTGGTTTCATTGCAGCATGCTTAGGGCTGGAGCTGCCCCTGAGGCTGTACCCGAGACCTCTCCAGGACATAGACACCCCGCCCCCCTCCTGGGACGGACAGGAAGCTGTGTCCTGACCTGAGCCCCACCTTGCTGGTCTTAAGGACTTGGACATGTTCCTTCATCCTGAGAGCCTTAGGCATTCTCTTCAAGAGTAGAGGCGACTGGCTGACGGAAGAGAAGGACCTAGAACACGCTGAGAGCCTGAACAGGCTTCTAGGGCATCTAGATGCCGTTCGTGGACTGATTTTTCAAAACTCGATTGCCAGCCCTTTCTTCCACATCTGTCTTGGTCTAGAATTTCTATTGAAACCCTCTTCTACACAACTCACTCCCTCAGTCACTCATTGCTGTCCACTTGGAGTCATCTCCTCGCTGACCCCCGACTGGGTTTCCGAGGTCATCAATCACGCGGGTGAGATAGTCCATCTTTCATTCTTGAAACTGTTGGTAGATAGGCACTGAGAGAGACATGGTCTTTGAATGAGCTGCACAACATTCTACCTACAGACAGGGTCACACAGCAACCGTGAGCCTCCGCTCCACTGACAGCTATACGGGGCCCTGGTTGGGAACTGAACCCGGCTCTCCCAAATGGAAAGCGAGATTCTACCACTGCCTTCCACACAGGCGATAAATGGAAATAGTACACTTGTTGCTGGTGGGGTGGTGAGAGAGCACAACTGTGCTTCTTGGGCTTTTCTTCGCTGTGATCTTTATGGCAGCAGCTTGTCAGGCCTTTCTTTCGCGGCACTGCTGGGGTAGGTTCAAACTGCCGACCTTTAGATTAGTGGCCCCAGCACAAGCCATTTTCACCACCCAGAGATGCCACCTGGAAGATGTTGTGTTCTCTTGGTATACCTTTTTTTAAAAAAAATTTTATTAATTTTAAGTAACATTTACAGAGATTTTGGATTTTCATTCATTCATTGTTGTACTTTTTTCTTTACCCCCCTCCCCCCAGTTCGCTCCTCTCTTTGAAAAGCAAAAGATAAACTTCTTCGTTGGTATGCAATCCCCCCGGCCCCAACCCACCCCCCCGACCCCAAATGCACTCCACTATGCAACATTAATTCTGGATTCCTGTGATAATCATAATACGCTATCATATATCACTTTTAAACTGTTCTCTCCCTCATCTGTTTCAGTTCAGCATACATAATCCATGCAGTTTTTCTCAGTCTTACTCTTGGTGTAACTTTTACAGAAAGGACCCTGGTGGCACAGTGGTTAAGCAGTCAGTCACTCATCAAAGTTTGTGGTTCTAACCCACCATCCCCTTAGAAGAGAAGGCACCGAAGTCAGCATCTGTAGATTATGGTCTTGGAAACCCTCTGGGGCAATTTCCTCTGTCCTGGACTCTCAGATACACAGGTGACCAGTGGACAAGAGCTAGAGTCCATAGCAGGGCAGGGAGGGCCCTTGCCAGGTGGGGATCTTTGAATTCAGAGGTTTCCTAGGGTCAGACAAGGCCATCATTATCTGGCTCGGCTGGCTGCAGACAGGGCATGGACAAGATGACCAGTGTCCCCCCTGGCCTTGGTTCCCAGTCACTGGATGGATGAATGGGAGCCTGCTGTGTTTTCTCATACCCCTGTCACTCTGGAAATGGGGGTTCAGGCAGGGAGCAAGTGTCTGTGGGGCAGCCCATGCGTGCTAGTGGGGATGATGGGAAATCAACATGTTAGTCCGGAGAACGGGTGGCTTTGCAGGGTGTTGCAAGCTGGGTTGATGGTGTGTGTCCGTGGGGTGAGCCAGAAACCACTCGAGGTGATGGATTGATGCTGTAAACTGGAGCTGGTCTGGGGCCTGGCCGGCCTTCTTGGCCCAAGGTGTGGGCGCAGCTCCAGGCCAGCGTGTGTGCTGGTTTTGAAAGCCAATCCTGGAGCTGGAGCTGGGACTGGGTTCCCCAGGTGAGGCCAGACAGGGTGTGGCCCCCTCCAGGTCCAGGGCAGGTGGGTTCACATGAGCAAGTCTGGTGGAGTGAGAGCCTCAGAGAAAGTGAGCTTCTTGGCAGTACTGGGTCACAGCTGATCGGACCTTACCCTCAGAGCTGCAAGACAGAGGCTCAGAGAGGCTGTGGGCTGGGAAGACTCTTGTGTCAGCCAGATTTGAGCCCCAGTTCAGCTCCTTGCTGTGTGGCCTTGGGCTAGTAATTACCACTCCGAACCTCAGTCTCTTCTTCTGTTCAGTGAGGCATCTGTACTTGAGTGGACTTTGGACGAAATGCTTTGAGTGCCTACAGGTAAAATGCTCCTGGTGACAGACTTCCTGGTCGCCAAACTCTTGTGGTTCCTGGGCAAACACATAGCGGGAAAGGAGCTGGATGCTATTCAATCTCAATGCCTTGTATTTTATTTTAATTGTGATTTTAATGAAAGTTTACAGAGAAGTTAGATTTTCAGTCATTTATTGTTGCACACCGTTCCCCCTCTCTAAGTTCACTTTTTTTAAAAAAAGGAATATTTATTCATCATTGCACAATTACCTCCCCCGCCCCAGTCTTCTTTGCAATGACACCTCTTATTCTGGACTGTTATTGTACATATAATGCCTAATCATATATTCCTTTTAGATAGCTCTTTCATCTGCAGCACCTCAACAAGAAAAAGGTAAACATCCCAATAGCAAAATGGGCACAAGATATGAATAGATTTTTCATCAAAGAAGACATTCAGGTGGCAAACAAACACGTCAAGAAATGTTCAAAAGCCCTAGGTATCAGAAAGACACAAATCAAAACAACTATGAGATACCATCTTACCCCAGTAACAACAGCAAAGTTCAACAGAGCAGCAAACAAATTCTGTTGAGGTTGTGGAGAGATTGGAACTCTTATTTGCTGCTGGTGGGCGTGTTAAATGGTGCAACCACTATGGAAGGTGGTTTGGCACTTTTCCAAAAATGTTGGAAATAGAAATACTATTTGGCCCAGCAATGCCACTACTGGAAATATACCCTCAATGCCTTTTCTTGACCAAGGTCCTTAGGGACCAAAATCTTAATCCAGGTCCAATTCTCCCTGCTGGTTCGAAGCTTAGTCCTGTACCATAAAACCGGATCTGACTGGTACAGGAGGAGATTGCCCCTCCTTCTCCAGCAGAGCATCTGGTGGATTTGAGCTGCGTACCTCTAGGATTGCAGTACAGCTTCTTGCCACTAGGCCACCAGAGCTCAGAAGCTTAGTCCTGTAAACATTCCTCATCTGTAAAACAAATCTAATCCTGACATTGTACCAGATAGTCCAGCCTGAACGTCCTAGTGACACTGTAATAGGGGGATGTTTCTGTCCTGCTCCAGAGACCTCAATGCTGCTGGTTTGCTTGGAGTAACCTGGGGCCACTCTCCAGGGTACGGCCAGGAGTCCCTTGATTCTTTAGGCAGGTGGACTTACTGAATCTGGAACTCTCCCTGCTTCTCGGTGGTGGTGCAGGTTAGGGCCCTGCTGGCCCACCCCCTTCCCCAAACTCCAGCTCCTCCCAGGAGATAAGAAGAAGCGAGAGGTGGTTGGGAAATGGAGGTTTCCTGGGGTCGGAGCTTCAGTCAAACAATGTACCCCTTCCTGGGTTGGGGATCCTTCTCCACCCAGTGTGTGGAACTGGACTCCCTCTTTTCTGGGGAGGTTCAGTCAGTGCGTGCTCACCTCGAGCTCCTCCAGGCTGAGAGCTTTTGGGTGAAGTTGGTGTCTTGAGAAGCCCCGTAGAAGCTCCAGGCAGGGCAGAAGCTGATGTTCCCCAATACTTAGCTTCTTGGGTCTTCAGCCTCCAATGAGACCAAGATTCATGGGAAGGGCAATGAGACCCATTCTAAGACTTAGGATCCCAAGAGAAGACCTGTTTTCTTGTTCTCTCAGAGCCTTTTTTGGGTCCATGTAGGATGTGTTGGAGCTAGGGGACCTCTAGCTCCCCTCCTGAGCAGCCCCACCTCCCTGGTCCAACAGTTTCCCAGGAAGTGGACAAGACCTAGATTAGCCCGTTCTCTCAACCCACTTGTTCAGCTGGAGGGAGGAGGGAGGGCCGTCCTCACCACCCTGAGGGAGAAGCAGGACTCAGACTAGCTGTCCGGGGATGGGGGGTGGGGCTTAGATCAGGAACTGTTGGGGCGCCAGGACAGACCGAGAAGGCCTCGGGCTGACCCGAGCCAGAGCCAGCTGCTGCTGTTTGTGCCCACTGTGCCCATAGGAAGAGAGAGGAGGGGATTGAGAGGACCCCTGTGTCTGTGGGGCAGGAGTTCACAGCCCAGCCTGGGTGTGGGCCCCCTGCACCTCTCATAGGCCTTGTGGGTGGACTTCTTTGAACCTCCCTGCTGGGTAGTGCTTTGTCTCAACCTTGACAGGGTCCCTCACCCTTCAGGAGTGCTGGAGCGGGGGGTGGTGGGGGGGGGCAGCGGACAGACCCCTTGAAGGCATTTGTGCTCCAAGGATTGTTGCATTTTCCAGCACTGTGTAGATCCCACTAAGGGAGAGTGGGATGGGGCTACCTTAAAGGAAGTTGAAGTGATGGGCAAACTGCTGCCCCCTGCAGCCTATGAAATAACCACCCCCGTCATGCCATCTCCTTCTGTGAGGTCCAAAGAGGGGTCACGGTGGCATAATCACACAGCCAGAGTGTGTACCTGTGTCAGGATGGGGGACACACAGACTCACTTCCCAGAGACAAGGCTGGAGCCATCACACAGGACTCTCTGAAGCCTATCACCTTTCCACAGCCGGTGCTGTGAGGGACAAGGGGTCTGCTGGGAGCGGCCCTCCGCACACACGTGGGGCATAGCTCGGAAGTGGAGACTGTAAAGTTGGTGTCATCCAGTGTTATAAGTCATGGTGGCACCTCCTCCCACAAAGTAGGGACAGCAGGAGAACCTCTTTGTGGGTGGAGCATCCCAGCTCTGTCTTACGGTCAGGGGAGAACCTGCTCCCACATGCCCCCCCCCCAGCTCTTCCCCTTTCCTGTTGGCCAAGGTCTCTGCCCACTATCACTCCTTTTGACAGCTCAAGAGGGGACAGTCCCCTCAACCCCAGGGGTGAGCCTCTGGAACTGAGGTGGCTATGTTGTTGTTGTTGTTATGTGCTGTTGAGTTGCCTGTGACTCATAACCATCCTATGTACAATAGCCCTAAACCCTGCTCTATCTCTTGCCAATCTTATTGTCTCTGACATACCTATTCCTGTTACCCCAGTAACTGAATCAATCCATCTCATTGAGGGTCTTCCTCTCCTGTGCTGTCCCTCCACCCTCCCAAGCATGACTTCCCTCTCCAAGGACTGATCCTGCTTTGCAACATGTCCAAAGTATGTCAGACAAAGCTTCAGAATCCTTGCCTCCAAGGAACATCCTGGCTTCACCCTCCCTAGGATGAACTTGTTTGTTCTCTTAGCAGTCCATGGTATATTCAATACTCTTCTCCAGCACCACAGCTCAAAGGCATTAACTTTCCTTCTATCAGCCCTAGTAATTTTCCAGCTCTCTGATGCATAGCAAGTAATTGCAAAGACCATGGCCTGTATCAGGCATACCTTAGTTTCCAGACTGACATCTTTGCTCTTCAGTACTTTGGAGATGTCTCTTCTTCTTAATGCAATTTGTCTTTTCATTTCCTGGCTGCTGGTTAAGTGTTGATTGTGGAGCCAAGCAAACTGAAGCTGTGAACAATCTCAATCTCTTCACCATCTATCATGATACTGCCAATCGGCCCAGTGGTGAGAATCTTTGTTTTCTTGTTGTTGAGCTTCAATCCACATTGAAGACTGAGTCCTTGACTTTCTGCAGCAAATGCTTCAGGACCACCTCAGTTTCAGCAAGCAGGATTGTGTCATCTGTATAACATAGATGGTTGATGAGTCTATATCCAATCCTGATGCCACACTTCTCCTTACAGAGCCCAGCCTTCCAGATAATCTCTTCCACATACAGATTGAAAAGATATGGAGATAGGATGCATCCCTGGCGTACGCCCTTCCCAATGTTGAACCATGCGGTGTTTCCTTGCTCTGTTCTGATGACTGCCTCCTGGTCCAAGTATAGGATTCACAATAAGCACAATCAAGTGTTCTGAGATTTCCATTCTTCTCAGAGTCAGTCACAGTTTGTTTTGATCTACACAGTCAAATGCCTTTGTATAGTCAATGAAACACAGATAGATGTTCCTCTGGTATTCTCTGCTTTCAGCTAAGATCCTTCTGACATTAGCTCTACTATCCCTAGTACCACGACCCCGTCTAAATCAAGGCAGTTCTCTGTTGATATGCTGTTCCCGTCGTTTTTTGGATAATCTTCAGCAGAATCTTGCTTGCATGTAATATCAATGATACTGTTAGATAATTTCCACACTCTGTCAGATCACCCTTCTTTGGAATCAGAACAAATATAGATCTCTTCCAGTCAGTTGGCCGGGCGGTTGTCCTCCAGATTTCTTGGCACAACTTGGTGAGCACATTCAGGGCAGCGTCTGTTGAACTATGTCCATTGATATGCCATCAATTCCTAGGACCTTGTTTTTAGCCAATTCTTTCAGAGCAGCTTGAACTTTTAGATATTTATTTAGATTTTTCATTCATTCAGTGTTGCACATTTTTACCGCCTCCCTTCCTTCACCCTCCACCAGTACACTTGTTTTGTTTTTTTTGAAATATTCATTCATTGTTGCCCACTTACCTCTTTCATCCACTGTACCCAGTCCCCTTGCAATGTACCAGACATATAGATATATAGATTATAGATATAGATGATCTAGATATAGATAGATAGATATATTTAGGGATGAAACTTACGGAACTTAAATGTCACTATTTTAAATTGGACAGTTGAATGGCATCAAGTACCTTCATAGTGTTGTTCTGCATCTACTTTGACCTAATTCCTAAACAGTTCCATCACCCCCAAAAGCAGGCCTGGATCCATTACCAGGTACTCCCCAATCCCCCTCCCCCTCCCCTGCTCCCAGCCCTGGTGAACACAACTCAGCTTTCGCTCATCATGGATTTGCCTGTCTCGACATTGCATGAATCAGGACAAGCCATGCCTGCCCTTGGATGTGTCTGCCTTATTTCACTCAGCATAGTGTTTGCAAGGTCCAGTCATGTTTTGCACGCACCAGAATGTCATTCCTTTTTTTATGGCTGAGCAAGACTCCATTGTGGGGCCTGGTGGTGCAGTGACTAAGCGTTCACTGCTAACCTAATGGTTGGCAGGAGAGAACTGAGGCAGTCGGCTTCCACAAAGAATAGAGCTTTGGTCAACATACAGGTAAACATACTCTGTGCTGTGTTGGTCCTTATGAATGGAGAGTATGTCGACGGTAACTGGCTCCATCTGGGGTTTTAGTGTTCCACTGTGTGGTTATGCCGCACTCTATTTCTCTGTGCATCTGCTGATGGTCATTTAGGTTGCATTTTGACAATTGTGAATAGTAACACTGCAGTGAATGCTGGTGTACGTGTGTCTGGGCCTCTGCTTTCAAGTCTCTCAGCAGCAGACTTGCCGAGTCATGTGATTTTGTGATCCACTCTTTTGAGGCAGCATCAGCTGCTTTCCTGGATTGATTTTTGTTGTTGTTCTAGGCTGGAAAGGTGACTGAAAAGTGACTGTGGTCTTGGGAGTTTTATTTGTCTCTGGTAGACCCGTCACCCTGGCCCTGTGCATGTTTTTTAATTTGGGTTCACATGTTTCTTGCACTTTGTCCAGGACCTTCTAATTGTGACCCCTTCAGGGTGGTCAGCAGTGCTAGCTGGGCATCATGTATTTCTTTTTTTATTTTATTAATTGTAATGAAAGCTTACAGAAACTTAGGGTTTCCATTCATTCACTCATTGTTGCGCTTTTCTCCCTGCCCACCCCCACTCCCCCAATTTACTCTTCCCCTTGAAAAGTAAAAGAAAAACTCGCTCATTGTTATGCAATGAGATACATTAATAATTATAATTAATAAATAAAAATAATTACATTAATAAACATAATGTTATGCAATAATATCCCTCCCCCCAAATCCACTCCACTGTGCAGCCTTCATTCTGGACTCCTGTCATGACAATAATATCCAATCATATATTCCTTTTTAAACAGTTCTCTCCCTCATCTCTTTCAATGCAGTATATGTCATTCCTCCCCTCCTTCTCTTTCTTCCCTCAACCCCGATATCAGTCCCATTTTACAACAGTGGCTCTATGTAATATTTGTCCTTTTGTGACTGAGATATTTCACTCAGCATAATGTCCTCCAGGGTCATCCATTTTGAATAATATTGCATGAGTTCCTTGTTTTTCAATGCAGCATAGTATTCCATGTGTGAATGTACCACAGCTTCTCTATCCATTCGTTTGTTGATGGGCACTTGTGTTGTTTCCAGCTCTTTGCTATTGTGAACAAAGCTGCAATAAACATGGGTGTGCGTATGTTTGCTTGGGTGGTGGTTATAGTTTTGTTAGGAAGTCTAGTTCTGATCTCTGGGTCGTGGAGTTTGAGGCTCATGGGATCTGTTAGTCCCTTGTCCTTTCTGTGCAAGTTGATTTTCTTTATTCTTCTTGGTTCTGGGCAGCAGTTGCATCTTAGATGGCTCTTAAAAATCATTCAAGATCTCAGTAGATACTCAAACCAAAGTAGGATGTAGAACATTGCCTTTTGTGGACTAGGTGATATCAGGTGACTTCCTCGGGTTGACTTTTAAATGACCTGCCTGCAAGGAGCTGAGGCTGGTGTGACCGGCCCATCCTGACTCACCTGTGGACAGTGCAGTTCTTCTCAGAGCTCTGAAATCTTTTGCCTCCCCGTCCGTCATTGCCTGACTTCCAGCATTTGGTCTCTCCTTGGCCAGCACCCCCTGGCTCTCTCCCCTGGACATGGTCAAGGAAACCCAAGTGTGAACTGTCTTTCTTCCAGGCAAGGTGGTGGCGTTTCCGGTTGGCCTCGGTGGCCAGGAGGGGTGCCGAGAGCTCTCGTTTCCTGCCCTGGCTCTGCTCTTCTGCGTCTTCCTCCAGGCAGCACATTCTGGCTGGCACTGTGGTGCTGCAGGCCAAGGCAGGAACATGATAGCCATCAGGCCCTTGACCGGCGCCAGCCTGGTGACAGAGACAAGAGGCAGCCGTGGGCCTGACTGCAGGCCTGGGACTGGAGCTGGCTCTCCAAGGCTCTGTCATCTGCAGCCTCTGGGGGGATCTGCTGATTCCTGTCAGACCTGGAGGTGGCTGTAGAGAAAGGAGCCTGATGTGAGTCGGAAAGACATGGGTATGAATTAGGGCCCCTGACCGAGTCAGGAGGTGTCTCAGGGCTGTGTTTGAACTCTCACAGCCCCGCTCCTCAGGCTCAGGCTTGATGAGAAAGTGCAGACACTTCTCAACAATGGACAGAAACCTGCCTTGTGAACTTGGCCCGGCCTGTTCCTCCTGGAGCACTCTCCCCCCTCAGGAGAGAGGAGACAGACTAGAGAAGCCATCAGTAGACCAGCCATGCAGGTGGGTCCTGTCCCCTAATATTGAAAGGTGTCTCCCTGGAGCCCCAGGGGCTTCTTGCCTGAGGACATGGGGCTCAGGTGGCCAATTAGGGCTGGTCCCAGTTCTGCTTCTAGCTGGCAAGGGTGGAGCCGTTCAGGGCAGGAGCGACCAGAGCTCGCTATGATCCATGGGCCACCCCCTGATGCCATGTGTGTCCTTGGGTAACCCACTCTTTATTGTGTCTGCTCTGGAAATGGAAGCCCCCAGGCCCTCTTGGTGGGTAGTTGGAGACAGGAAATGGAGTCAGCATGAAGACAGACCCCTTATCTATCCCTGTCCTCCATCTCCTGCTACCCCACCCTCCAGTGAGAGGGACACTACCCTGCATTGACTCCATCCACCAGTGAGTCCAGTTCCTTCCCTACCCTTTTCTGCTGGTCCCAGCCCCCCGATTGCTGCAGGACCTCTCAGCTCTGGTCATTTCTGTCCCTTTTGATTTGTGACAGTGTTGTTGTTATTGTTGTGTAACCGTTAAGTTGAAAGTGAATCATAGCTGACCTTCCACCAAATTTTCAGAGTCACAGAAGTAAATCACACAGAAAGAGATCACTCATCTTCCTCCTGCGGGACAGATGGTGGGTTTGAACTGAACATTCTAAGTGGAACAGCACTCTTCTGTCAGTATGCTGTACTGAGGTAACCTGGGGTTGCTGTGATGCTGAGCCTTGTGCTATTGGGGTGTCAAATGCCATAACGGTTGTCCATGGTGGACAGTGTTTGGTGGAGCTCTCAGTTTAAGACAAGTTTGGACACAGGAGTGGCATCCACTTCCTAAACCACAAGCCTCTGGAAACTCTATGAACTTTGATAAATGTCGATAGTTATAGGAAGGCTTCAGGTCTTTTGTTCATAGGGTCGCGATGAGTCGTGCTTGACTCTAAGGCAATCAACAACAACAACAGTGGCAAGAAATTGTGCTGCAGTCTTGAAGACACATGGTTCAAATCCACCAGCTGCTCTGCAGGAGAAGGATGGGTGATCTCCTCCTGTGTGATTAACTGCCGCTGAAAACCCACGAGAAGGTCAGCTATCGGACAGTTTCGATTCAACAATACACGGCACCACTGTTAGGTTGGCACTGCAGTTCCTTACCACTCAGCCACCAGAATTCCCTTTGTGTCAACAGATCCCAAAGGGGGGAAAAAGAGAGATTTGTGACAATGTTGTTGTTATGTGCCATCCAGTTGCTTGCAACTTATAGCCACACTATTTATGTACAGCAGCTCTGAGTTCTGCTCCATCCTGTGCCAACCGTATTGTCTCTGATACTCCTGTTCTGATACTCTGACTGTTCCCCAGTCAGAGTCGGTCCATCTCATCCAGGGTCTTCCTCTATTGTGCTGTCCATCCACCCTCCCAATCATAATGCCCCTCTCCTTGCAACATGCCCAAAGTATGTCAGACGGAGCTTCAGAATCCTTGCCTCCAAGGAGCAGCCTGGTTTCACCCTCTCCAGGGAAAACCTCTTTGTTCTCCTAGCAGTCCATGGTATATTCAGTACTCTTCTCCAGCACCACAGCTCAAAGAACAATAGAAACACCATAGTCCTCCTGTCCCTGGAATCACCACCCCAGGACCTCAGGCCCTTTCCAGGGCAACCTGAGATGTGTCAGACCGAAACCTCTATCCCTGATCCCCTGACCCTCCTTCTTTCTCCTCAGGGCCTGAAAGTGTGACTCTTAGCCAAACCCCATGTCTGTCATTCTGTCTAGTGCAAAGACTGTGTCAGATCCTGGGATCTAGAATGTCAGAGGCACTACAGGGGACAAGGGCAGAGGAGACAATTATCCTTCCTCCTGAGAGGAGACAGAAAGATCCCGAGGGCCAGGTAACTTCCATTTAAAGACCTCAGAGGGAGAGTGTGGACCCCGAGCCTCAGGCGCTTCAGCTTCCCAGTTGGAAGTGGGTGTCCTGCAGAAGTTGCTTCTTTGGTGTGGATGGGCTACTGTTTCCAGGTTTGTCTGTGTGAAGCAGGAACCGGTGGGCCAGGGTATGAGGAGGGAAGCATAGGGGGCCCCAGAGGGCAGGCGACAGCTGCCCCAGGGTAGCATACGAGCCTTTGGAGGCCTTGACCCCCAGTCCTGGTCTGGGCTAGGTGTCACCCCATCACCCCTAACATCTTATGAGGGGTGCCTATGGGACTTTAGGGGGAGATAGGCAACAGGGGGTGGCAGGTAGGGCCCAGTTCCCCTGTGGAGTCCTGTAAGGAGGCAATGGATTTGTGGGTGCTTCCAGTCTTTGAGGTGTCTGCCTTGGCATGTTTGGTGCTCCAGGCTGGTGTCCAGGAACATTCTAGTCCAGCATTCAGTTCTTCCCTGACCTCTTCCACGGCCTGACTGGCTCTACCCCAGCAGCCCCCTCCTGCCCCGACAACCAGCCTGTTTACATTTCCTGAAATCTGATGTCCTTTCCCGTCCTCTCTGCCCATCCAAAGACCAGCTTAAGCCTTCCTCCCCCAAGAAGACTTCCTGGATCACCCCAGGCTTCCTGTGTGTTGTGATGTTGAGGGGCTCCGTGTGCTCTCTCAGCAGCCTCTGCTCCCCAGCACGTCTGTTTTCCTGGAGGGGACTATGGTCCTCCAGGCCAGCTGGCCACAGCTCTGCACCTGAATCTTCACAGCTCTGGGACTGAATCAGCATGCAAGCACCCCCTGGGTCTTTGCATGGTCACTGGGGAAAGAATGAGGGGGGCAGCAGAGTGCCGCAGAGCCCTGTCACGTGCATGTCCATGTGCACACGTGTCTGGGCGCCAGCCTGGGCGCGCCACTTTCCCGAGACAGACCATGGCCTGGGCTTCGCTGCATGTGTGGGGTGCCCCAGGCCATCTGTGGAGGAGAGTATGTAAAATGGAAAGCTTTTCTATCTTGGGTCTTCCCAAGGGCCCCACATTTGCAAGAGAAGGGGGCGCCCTCGTTTCCGCCTGGCTCAGCCAGGGACAGCTGCAGTCAGCATGGCAGCTGGGCTCATGGAAACAGCCGTGGTTTCAATTTTCCTTCCTTTGGCTTGGGCGAGGTGCAGAGACTGGCTAATGGATTTAGCATGCATCTGCCACTGGAAGGATTCCGGGGGCCTGAGCCAGGCGTGGATTCCTCCTGCTCCTAAAATAAGTGCTGCCCTCCGGAGGGGTAGGAGGGCCAGTTCTGTGTAGTCTGATGAGGAGGTAGCTGAGACCCCACGGGACCTCACAACAGCTGACCTCCTCAGGGTTCAGCTTTCGAGGGCAAGGGCTGGAAGCAGCCAGACCAGGTTCCTTTTGGGGATAGTGAGGGTGGCAGGGGAAGACTTTTGGGCTATGAGGCCTTGAACCCCTAACACATTTTGAACATCACCCAAGAACGCAGATTCCCTCTGCAGCCCTCCTAGCTGCTCCCCTCCCTGCGCTGGGGGTGCCCCTGGTGTCCATCTGGTCACTGCCTGGCCTAGCACCCGTGCTGTCTTGGGGTTGCACTCAGACCCCGTGGTATGACCTCTCAGGTCATCACGGCCAACTTCTGCTCACCTCTCTTTCCTCCTGGGCATTGCTGTTAACCCCAGAGCTTCATTGCTCCCCTCTTCACGGAGTCCCCAGTCATGGACAGCCCTTTCCTTTCCCTGTCCCTGGCCTCCTCCCACTCAGCTCATCCTGATGGCTCTGTGATGCCTTCCCAAACCCCCAGACCAGGCTCACACCTTGGGTACCAGGGTTCCCTGTGCCAATCTGAGGGGTAGAATGGAAGAACCGATTCTACCTTAATCTGAAGGTTCCCACTTTGAAGTGTTCAAGGTACCTCCTGCTCATGGCTTATTGGCCAGAACCAGTCATGTAACCATGCTTGCTTCAGAAGACACGTGTGTGTACATATCCATGTGCACATGTGAGCATGTTTATATGTTTGCTGTGTGTACATACTAATATCTGTGCACGTGTATGTATGCATGTGCACACACGTATCCATGAATGTATCTATACACACAAGCCCACATGAACTCAGAAGATGAGAATGGGCCATAGTGGTGAAGGAGACCCCTGGTGGCTGGTCACTCCATACCTGAGGGGCCTTGTTCAGAGCGCACCTGTGCACCTGTCCACTCTCTGCCCCTGGTCTCACACAGTGCTGGTTGTGGAGAATGCACCTCGATATTGTGGGTGATCCCACCTGTGCTGCTCCCTTCTGGCACCTCCAGAATGTGATACCCCAATCTCAAGGTGAAGACTGCTGGGCCTTTGGGATGTGCCCCTCCTCTACCCCATCCCTTCACATCATTCTGCCTGCAGAGGGCTACGTCATCCTCAGAACCCTCTGAGACATGCAGACCCTGCAATGCTCCATTTCCCCCTTGACAGACACAGCCAGGGTCTCTGTTGGGCAAGGTGTTGTGGCCCCCCAGCCTGGAGGGGGAGCTAGAGGCAGACTGGTGGGCAGAGTGAGCACCCCTTCTGCTGACACACAAACATTCCGCTGGGCAGAGACGCCCAGCCTGTTTCCACACCAGGAACGCATTTCCCAAAGAGCGTCCAGACCCCACAGCCACAGCTCTGGATGCATTTGGCGGGAGCACCAAGCAGGGACAATGCAGTGGCTGCAGGCTGTCTGGGCTGCTGGTGGCCTGCTGTGCTTGGCGGGTGGGTGGCTCCATGGCCATGTGTTGAGCCTCTGTGGATGGAGAGCTTAGAGCCACCACGCCCCTTCAGTCCTCAAGGAGGCACTGATGACCTCATCCATGGCATGGAATATGCCAAGTCCATGCCAGGCTCCAGGGTCCTGAAGTCAAGTGAGGGGACAGCATGTACCCCACAAAACAGTGTCCGTTTCCCAGTGGGCACACAGGTAATTTTTTCAAATTGGTATTTTTTTAGAGATTAAAACTTTTTTTATTAATTTTAATGAACATTTACAGAAATTTCAGATTTCCATTCATTCATTGTTCCCCTTTTCTCCCCGCCCCCCCAGTTCGCTCTTCTCTGTGAAAAGTAAAAGAAAAATTCCTTCATTGGTATATAATCTCCCCCCGCCAGCCCTTCGTATACTCCACTCTGCAACCTTCATTCCGGACTCTTATGATAATCATAATACCCTATAATATATTGCTTTTGAACTGTTGTCTCCCTCATCCATTTCTTTTTTTTTCTATAATTATATTTTATTAATTTTCATAAACATTTACAGAGATTTTGGGTTTCCATTCATTCATTGTTGC
>NW_006399795.1:13915922-13957945 GCF_000299155.1 Elephantulus edwardii
ATCCATTTCAATGCAGTATTAAATTGGTATTTTAATGAAAGTTTACAGAAAACTTGGATTTCCATTCATTCATTGTTGCACATTTTCCTCCCTCCCCACCTCAGTTTACCTTTCTCTTGAAAAAGATTCTTTCATTGTTGCACAATTTCCTCCCTACCACCCCACCAACCCCTCTGTCCACTTTGCTGTGCACCTCTTATTCTGGACTGTTGTCATGCAAATAATACCTAATCATATGGATGGATTCTGTGAGTGGAGTGGTAGGAAATGAGTGTGTCAGAGACGGTGATGTTGACACAGGATAGAGCAGCATTTAGGGCTCTTGTACATAGGGTCACTATGAGTCGCAAACGACTCGACGGCACGTAACAACATATTTCTTGTAGACAGTTCTTTCCCTCATCTATTTAAATGTAGTGTTCCTTATTTATCCCCTCTTTACACAGGTCATTATTGGAAGAGTAAATGGATGAATGAGTGAGTGAGTGAGTGAGTGAGTGAACAAGTGAGTGAGTAAAAAAAGAATGAAGGATTGAAAAAGTGAAAGAATGAATGAGTGACAGATGCACACGTGAATAACTGAATGAGCCAATGGATGGATCCGGGAATGAATGATTGAGTGACAGAGCAAACAAAGGAGTGGATGAATCAGTGAACGAACCAATGAGTGAGGGAATGAGAGTGCGTGTTTGACATCTTCCCACTTCCCGAGTGGGAGAAAATCATCAACAATTTTCTCCCTCTGTCACATAGAGAAAGACCATTCTTCCAGCTCATGTGTGTAGCATCTTTGCCTCCAAGGGGCACCCTACTTGAACTTCCTCCAAGACAGATTTGTTTGTAAAAGCTCTTCACCAATACCACAATTCAAAGGCATCAATACTGTTTTTTTTATCTTCTTTCTATTCATTGTCCAACTCTCATATGCCTAAGAAGCGATTGGAAACACTCTGGCTTGGGTTAAACAATCCCCCTTTGGACATCCTTTCTTTTTAGCACTTTAAAAAGGTTTTTAACGTCATGTTTGTCCAGTATGGCATATCTTTTGATTTCCTAACTGCTGCTGGTTGTAAATCGAAGTAAAATGAAGTCCTTGACAATGTCAGTCTTTTCTCCATTTCATGATGTTGCCTTTTGGTCCAGTGGGGAGGAGTTTTGTTTACTTGATGTTGAGATAGAATCCATATTGACGGCTCCCCGTTGTTCATAGGATTACTGTGAGTTGTAGTCGACTCAGTGGCACCTAACAACAACAAGAAGCCCACAGAATGAGGGATGGAGGTTGAGGAATCTTCTTCCATAAGAGCTTCAAGTCTTCTGTTTCTACAAGCAAGCAAGGTTTTATCATTGGTATAATGCAGATTATGTTGATGAGCTTTTCCTCCAGTCCTGATGTTGCATTCTTCTTCATATCGTCCCAATTCTTGGATTATTTGTTCAGCACACAGATTGAATGGGTATGAAGAAAGACTACAACTCTGCATACCTTTCTTAGTTTGAAGCCATGTAGTGGTCCCTTATTCTGCTCAAATGACTGCTTCCTGGTCTATACAGATTTCACGTGAGTACAGTTCAGTGTTCTGGAATTCTCCTTCTTCTTAGTGCTACCCATAATTTATCATGATCCACACAGTTGAATGCCTTTACATAGTCAATAAAGCACAAATAAATATCTTTCTGGTATTCTCTACTTTCTACTTTCAGTTAAGATCCTTCTGACATTAGCAGTGATATCCTATGCTCTCTTTTTTTTTTTTTTTTCTTTTTTGGTGAGAAAAATTTGTATTGAGAATCAGCCAGCTGGACTCAGTTTAGATGATCCCAATTTTGTTGGCAACATCCAAACCATCATAGTCAGGAGCAAGTCGAACATAGGCTTTCTTCTCTCCATCAGGTCTCATCAAAGTGTTGACCTTGGCCACATCAGTGTCATAGAGCTTCTTTACAGCTTGTTTAATTTGGTGCTTGTTGGCCTTGACAGTCACAATGAACACAAGTGTGTTGTTATCGTCTGTCTTCTTCCTGGCTGACTCAGTAGTCAGGGGAAACTTGATGATGGCATAGTGGTCAAGCTTGTTTCTCCTGAGGGTGCTCTTCCGGGGCTATTTGGGCAGCCTTCGGAGTCTCAGCATCTTACGCCTTTGAAAGGTGGGTGACATGTGGATTGGATGCCCTTCAGGACTGCCTTCTTGGCCTTTAATGCCTTTGCTTTGGCTTCAGTTTTGGGAGGGGCGGGGGCTTCTGTCTTCGCTTTCGGCACCATCTTCGTAGAAAGGCCCTTGACTCGCTTTTAAGCCTACTTGGATGATGAAACTGTCCAGTCCCCATTTTAGACTTCTATATACCTAATTTTCCTGGTCACACTTCCACAAGAGTGCCATGCACCTACCTCACTGACGTTGTTTCACAAGCAACTCAGCCCCTATTTATTTCATATTCTTTGGGCATGTTGTCAGGAGATGCCAGTCTTTAGAGAAAGGCAGCATCTTGGGAAAAGTTGCAGGGGGCTTAGTAAAAGAGAGGAAGACCTTTAACAAGAGGGATTGGCCCAATGACTGCTTGACTGTGGCAGAGACCATGAGGCTAGGGCTGGACATGGCAAGATTTCAATCTGGTTTGTACTATACAACACATCTTTTTATTTGCTTTGTGTTGCTATATATCATAGTCTATCTGAGGGCACTTAACAAAAACAGCATCATCCAATCTCTTTGGTGGGCCACAAGCACCTCATTTACATGGGCATACCCAGTTACTCCCCTTGTTAGGGGAGCTACAGCCCTAAGCAGAGAAGGGCATCATACATCTCCCCTTCTCCAGTGCTCAAGACCTCCTGGGGCCCTTACCACCCAGAAAAAGGAACTGGAGACAGAGTTGGTAGCAGAAAGAGATGACCAGTTCAAGTCTTGAGTTGTAATACTTACATATACTATGGGCAAAATCTTGAATGACTCAGAAAGCATTAAAAAAGATGGAGGGAATACACAGAATCACTGTATCAAAAAGAATTGACTTACACAGAAATATTTCAAGAAGTATCAAACTCCCTTATAAATGTACAGAAAAGATGTAATCATAGAAAAAATTCAGGTCTTTTGTGCAAAGTTTACTCTGAGTCATATTCAACTCGACAACACTTAACCACTGTTAAATGAGACTACTTATATCTTAATGGTGGTTTCATCTATCAACATAACTAGTTAGGTTATATCTGGAGGAACATTCTTCCACTTTGCACATCACTCTTTGTCAATGTGATATATGAGGTAATCTGGGTTTGCTGTGACGCTGAACCTTGTGCCATGGGGATATCAAATACCAGAATGGTTTCCCATTGTGGACAGTGTTTGGTGGAGCTCGCAGTTGTAAAACAGGCTGGAAAGCAGGAGTGGCATCCACTTCCTAAACTACATGCCTCTGGAAACTCTATGAACTTGGAGAAACAAAGAGAGCTATGGAAAGGCATTAGGTCTTTTGTTTATAGAGTTGCTATGAGTCGAACTTGACTTGATGGCAATCAACACAACAACAACCATATGAACAAGAGCCAATGATAATAAAGGAAGAAGTTCAGGCTGCACTGAAGGCATTGATAAAAAATAAGACTCCAGGAATCAATGGGGTACCAGATGACGTGTTTCAACTAACAGATGCAGCCGTAGATGTGTTCATAAGTCTATGCCAGGAAATTTGGAGGAGGACTGCCTGGCCCACTGACTGAAAGAGGTACATATTTGTTCCCATTCCCAAGAAAGGTGACCTAACATAATGTGGAAATTATCAAACAGTATCACATTCAAGCAAAATACTGCTGAAGAACATTCACAAACTGCTAGAACAGTACATAGAGAACTGCCAGAAATTCAAGCTGGATTTAGAAGAGGCCGTAGCACCAGGGATCTCATTGCTGATGTCATTGCTAGCTGAAAGCAAAGAATCCCAGAAGAATGTCTATTTTTATTGATTATGCAAAGGCATTTGACTGTATGGGTTTTAACAAATTATGGCTAACATTGAGAAGAATGAGAATCCCAAAACACTGAATTGTGCTCATGAGGAATCAATACCTAAACCAAGAGACTGTTATGCAGGCAAAGCAAAGGTATACTGCATGGTTTAAAACTAAGAAAGGTGTGTGTCAAGGTTGAATCTTTTCCCATATTTATTCTCTCTGTATGCCGAGCAAATTGTCCAAGGAACTGGACTTTATGAAGAAGAATGTCACATCAGAATTGGAGGGTGCAACCTTGCTTGCCGAAAGTGAGGAGGACTTGAAGCACTTACTGCAGAAGATATGGATTGTACCTCAATGTCAAGGAAACAAATTCCTCACCATTGGACCAAGAGGAAACATCATGATAGATGGAGAAGAGATTAAACTTGTCAACAACTTCATCTAACTTGAGTCCACAATCAATACATTTGGTACCAGCTGTCAGGAAATCAGGAGACGTATTGCATCGGGGAAATTCTGTAGTCAGAGAATAATGATGTCAGTTTGAGGACTGAGGTGTCCCTGATTTAGGCCATGGTCTTTTCAGTCACTTGCTATATCTAAAAGCTTGACAATGAATAAAGTTGACAGAAGAAGAATTGGTGCCTTTGAATTGTGGGATTGGAGAAGACTATTAAATATTCCATGGATTGTCAAAAGGATAAACATAAAAAAAGATTATGTCTTGAAGAAAGAGTAGCCAGAGTGCTCCTTAGAGGCAAAGAAGATAAAAGCTTTATCTCATATAGTCTGGGTATATTGTGAGGAGGGACTATTCTTTGGAGAGGGACTTCATGGCTGGGAAGATGGAGGGTCAGCTAAAGAAAGGAAGACCCTGATCCCACACCATCTTCCTTGCCCGGTACTTGCTACCTTCTGCAGTGGCATCTCTCGCCTGGGCACAATGGCAGCTCTTAAGGAAAAACTGATTGCACCAGTTGCAGAAGAGGAGGCAGCAGTTCCAAACAATAAGATCACTGTAGTGGGTGTTGGACAAGTTGGCATGGCATGTGCGATCAGCATTCTGGGAAAGTCTCTGGCTGATGAACTTGCCCTTGTGGATGTTTTAGAAGACAAACTCAAAGGACAAATGATGGATTTGCAACATGGGAGCTTATTCCTTCAGACACCAAAAGTCGTAGCAGATAAAGATTACTCGGTGACAGCCAATTCTAAGATTGTGGTGGTAACTGCAGAAACTCATCAGCAAGAAGTGGAGAGTCGACTCAATCTGGTGCAGAGGAATGTCAATGTCTTCAAATTCATTATTCCTCAGATTGTCAAGTACAGTTCTGACTGCATCATCATTGTGGTTTCCAACCCAGTGGATGTTCTTACATACGTTACCTGGAAACTAAGTGGATTGCCCAAGCACCGTGTGATCGGCAGTGGATGTGACCTGGATTCTGCTCAATTTCGATACCTTATGGCAGAAAACCTTGGTATTCATCCCAGCAGCTGCCTTGGATGGATTTTGGGAGAATATGGCGACTAAAGTATAGCAGTGTGAAGTGGCATGAACGTGGCAGGAGTTTCTCTCCAGGAATGGAATACAGAGATGGGGACTGACAACGATAGTGAAAATTGGAAGGAAATGCATAAAATGGTGGTTGAAAGTGCCTATGAAGTCATCAAGCTCAAAGAATACACCAACTGGGCTCTTGGACTAAGTGTGGCTGATCTGATTGAATCCATGTTGAAAAATCACTCCAGGATTCATCCAGTTTCAACAGTGGTGAAAGGGATGTATGGCATTGAGAATGAAGTCTTCCTGAGCCTTCCATGAATCCTGAATGCCCGAGGTTTAACCCCCATCATTAACCAGAAACTGAAGGGTGACGAGGTCACTCAACTCAAGAAGAGCGCAGACACTCTGTGGGACATCCAGAAAGACCTCAAAGGCCTGTGATGCTTAAGTCCTAAGCTGTAGAAGTTAAAAAAACTATAATGTGATTAATTTGAGCCTTTAGTTATCATCCATGTACATGGATCACAGTTTGCTTTCCTCTTCCTAAATACATGAATTTAGGCCCACAAGATTAAAGTGCATGCTTGGCTTAATGTTTGCAATATGAGCCCTTAGAAAAATAAAATTAATATTATAGTGTGCTTCTGTTTGTGGGGGGAAAAAAAGAAAGGAAGACCCTCAACCAGATGAATTGACACAGTGATTGCAGTAATGGGCTTCAGTGTGTCACAGGTTGTGAGGAAGACACAGGTTAGGACAAGGTTCAGATCCGCTGTTCATAGGGTCATTGTCAGACATACTCCACTCGATGGCACCTAACAACCACAACCCAGTGATTTGGTGGGAATTACAGACTGTGAGTAGAGAGGTCATATTAAGTAATTTACTGCACTGAAGTGAGTGACTGAATGAATGAATACTGGGAGAGTGAACTTAAGTGAATGAGCCAGTGAGTGAGAGCTCTTCTGTGAGGTGGATAGGTGTGAATGAACCAATGAATGAGTGTTCTTATGGGAGAGTAAGTGAAGGAGTGAGTGAACCAATGAAATGAATGCTCTTATGAGAGAGGATATGAAGGGCGAGTGAACCAATGAATGAGTGCCCTTATGAGAGATGGAGTGAGTGAATGGATCAATGGATGAGTCGTCTTATGGGAATGTGAATGAATGAGTGAATGAAACAATGAACGAATGATCTTTCGGGAGAGTGAGTGAATGAACCCATGTATGAGTCATCTTACGAGTGAGTGGATAAACGTGGAGAAGGGCTGGGGAACACACAGGATGAGCCAGCCCACAGGTGACAGCAGTGGTCAGCTCAGGGCCCAAGGCTGGGTTGTAGAGGTGCCTATGAGTGGCACTTAAGGATAAATTGGGTAGGACACGGACATGTATCAGGGAAGTCACAGAAACTGAGGCCCAGGGAGGGCAAGGTCACCTAGAGACCAGGACTGTCAGATCCAGGATTTGAAACCTGAACTTCCTGGATGCACTTTTGCCAAGGATTTTTCTTAATGATTGAAAGAGGAGGTGTGTGTGTGTGTGTGTGTGTGTGTGTGTCTGCATCCCTGAGCAGGGAGGGGCACCGTGTGTCTCCCCTCCTCCCCTGGGGCCCTTGCCACCCAGGACAAGAAACTGGAGACAGAGCTGGTGGCAGAAAGAGATGTCCAATGAGGGACTGGCTTGATCTCAGTGGGGCTTCTTTGTCTTGTGGTACAGTCATTTCTTGTATGAGAACAGACTTAGGGAGACACAACAGAGAATGTTCTGGAATCCAGTGTGCTCCATGCAAGGCCCAGGGCGCTTCAGTACACAGCTCCCTGGACAGATGAGGGTGAACCCAGTTATGACATGTTTGTCCAGGGCAGGAGTGAGTGAGGGGGTTCCAGCTAGAGAGAAGGAGGAGGGTGGGTCCAAACCTTGGGTGAGGAAGGATCAACTGTTGGTCTGGACTGGCCCAGGGCTTGCAGTGGGGCAGGAGGGCAGCCTGGCGCCACCAGGAACCGCAGGCAGCCCCTGCTCACCTGGTGGTATCTGAGGAGGGGGGTGCTCTACCCCATCTTGCAGGTGTAGATCCAGCCCCAACTTTTGTAGCAATTTTGATCACTTTTATAGCTTCTGAGTTTCCAAGGCAGAAGTGATGATGTTTTCTTTGCCCAAACTTGTCATGAAGCATTCCGAAGGTCTAATTGTGCTCTCTCGTTGGCCCTGGGAAATCTTCGAGTTGGAGGCCCATCTCCTCTTGACCTGTCAGCACAGCAGGGGGTGACACACTGACCTCTCTGCCTCTTGGGCCCCTGCCTACGGCCTGATGACAAAACCGAGACCCAGAGGGGTCCTGACATTTGTGCACACAGCCCCATGTCTGCCCTGCAGGGTAACTCACCCCACCCTGTCTAGGCTGAGGACAATCCAGTCAGTACCTAGAGGGGCCTGGCTGATGGGGCTGTGGGCTAGGGAGGGGTGATGGAGGTGGGGCAGCAAGTGGTGTGGGAACTGTTGAGTGAAGTGCTGGCTAGCCCTCCCCCACTTTCTGTAAATACTTGGCGATGCTAAACTGTGCCCAGGGGGTTTGAGATTGAAGTGGGCTCCGCAGGGTGAGGCATGGAGTGCAGCAGTGTGCAGAGGTGGGGAGGGGGAGCTCGGGGAGGATGCTCTCAGACAGCTGCACCCTCACCCCCCTGGCACCATGTACTGGGCTCCCGCGAACAAGGTCAGTGGGTAGACAGGCTTCTCCATAGAGCGCATCTGCGTAAGTGGAGTCTACACTGGGCCTTCCTCTCTCAGGGCATGTGGTTATCCTTGGCCAGACCTCACAGGTGGGCTGCGCAAGTTCCCTGGATCACATCTCAGGCTGAGGCAGAGTGTGACTCTCCTGGGATATCAGTGTGGATGTGGAGACCTGCAGCCAGGGGCTGCCCAGTGATGGCGGAAAGGACATCTGCTTGACTGGACTGGGATGAGAGCCACCCCTTAATCTGCCCCAGCCTCAGTCTCCCCATCCATAGAGTGGAGACAGCCCTTGTCCTGAAAGGCGGTGGTGAGGATGAGAGTGGCTCTCTGCCAAGTACTACCAGGTGCCCAGTCACTGGCTGTAGTTTCCCACATCACCATTGACCGTCCATGTGCCAGGCTCCTGCCTGTACCTGGATGGAATGGCCCGCAGCCTCAGGGCATGCCATCCCTTCTCCCTAGGGATGGCTGAAGGCTTTATATCTCTGTAGGGACCCCAGATGGCTGGCATTCAGAAGGGCCTGACAGCACTCCAAGGCCATTGCTTTTGGGGCGCTCCCTGTAGATGGGTTAGAAGCAGATGTTGGGGGAACCCCAGCCCCTATGGGGCTCTTGACCCTACCAGTCTGTGTTCTGTGGTGCTGAGGGACTCTTTCCCTTAACTACTGCTCCTCCCTGGGACCCAGATCACAACTAGTTCTGTGGACCTCTGCCCTGAGCATTGAGGTTTAGATGGGAGAAACTGGCCCTTTGAGGGGTTTGGGTCCGGGGTTTTCAGGCCAGGTGTGCAATCCCAGCCCTGCTGCAGGTCAGGTTCCACCCTTGATCTGACTGAGCTCCTGGAGGTTGCTGGGGGATGCAGCTGTCGAGGGAGCTGGGACTTTTTTTTTTTCTTGAGCAGGAGGATTTTGCCCATGCCCTGCACCACCATCTCCTCCTGTGCCAGCCGCGGAGAAGGCTCATTGAGGGCAAATTCTGCTCCAGGAGAGGTGGAGGGGCAGCATAGTGCCCTGCAGGATCGTTCTTTGGGAACATCCTCCCCTCCAAAGTTTCCACTTCGCGGTGTGGCCTCAGCGTGCCTCGCTGTCTTCCAAACTTGGCACACTTCAGGCCCCACTAAGCCGCGTCCTGGGCTCACCGTCTTCCTCCGGGCTTTAGTTTCTTCTCCGTGTTTGCACGAAGGGGCACATGCATTTGGATGTGAGTTTATGTCTATTTGATTTTGTGGTTGCAATGATCGGTGTGTTCCAGCACGTGTGTTGAGCGCGCGTCCTCGTGTCCGGGCTGTGAGCGCGCACGGAAGAATGCGCCTGGCCGACCCGACCCGGGGGCGGTAGCAGGGGCGGGCCGGGGGCGGGGCGGCCCCCTCAGGCGGCCGAAGATTTGGCCCGTACCTGTTGGGGGCGGAGGGAAAGCTGAGAACATAAAGGCGAGGGGCGGGCGGGCCCTAGTGGCTCCCTAGCGGCAGAGCCGCGCAGTCTTTGCTCCCGCCCGGAGCCCCATCTGGACCGGAGTGTGCAGCACTGAGCCCATCTCGGTGCCCGAGCGGCTTCTCTGGCCCCGTCGCCCGCCTGCTTTGCAGCTCAGCACGCTGGTCCCCGGAACCCACCCTGCTCGCTAGGGCTGACCTGGCTATGGGGGTGTCCTGGGGCGGCCGCAGCCGCGGCTTGGCCACCCTTTGGTGCCTCGGGTTCTTGGGGGGCCTGGTGTGCGTTGAGGGCACGCACTACCGCTACCTCTGGAGGGGCTGCTACCCGTGCCAGGCCGGCTACCCTGTGAACGCGGGCGAGCGGAGGCCAGGTGGGCGCCAGCGACTGGCTTCATGGAGCTAGTGGACGGCTGCGCGGGGTACCTGACGGGGTGGGGCGGGCCTCCGCCTTTGTTTCCTCTTTCTCAAGTTTGCGTCCCACAGAGTGAGACTAGGGGCTCACGGAGCAGCGTCTCCTCAACGAGAGTGCTGGGGACTTTCAGGTGGCTCAGACTTGGGGTGCCGTCATCTAGATTCCTCTTGTCTCTTTGGGAGATCTTGATGCTTGGTGCAGAGTGGCCACTGGACTGGCGATGGAGAAAACATCACTTCCTTTTGCCTCAAGTTAGGGGGACGGGACAGGGGTGCCTGTCCAGTGAGAAAGCAGGCTGGAGAGAGAAGCACTCAGGGACTCGCAATAAAATGAGGTCTCCCTTGCCAGGGTCCCGAGGGACTGGGCACCGTTAGGTACATGATATGGTTGTGGCTGGTGCACCGAGAGACTGGTGCAGGGAAGCCCTTCCCCTCCCCCTGGCCAGCCATGTGGGCTGTGAGGACAGCCAAGAGGCCAGGGCTTGGGGACCCCAGCAGCCTGTGGCAGACGTGGTGCATGCACCCTGGTTTCACTCCCCTTCCACATCCCCCTGCAGTTTGGATGTGGCACCCATTCTGGGCCAACTTCTTCCCATTATCCACAGACTCGTGCAGACAGCATCAGCAGGAGTGTAAGGGGTGGGGTGCGATGTGTAGTGTCCCGTGAATCACCACCTGGCTTACTGGGGGACTCGTCATTTGAAGGTACCCCTCCAGCTCCTCTCAGTCCCCTGTGTGCACCCTGCATTATGCATATCCCTCCTCAAGGCCACCGGAAGTCCTGAACGCCCTCCTTTCCATCGCACAGTGTGCCGGCCTCCCCTGGCCTCGCCTCGCTAGCTCCAGGCCCCTTCTCAGTGCTGTCAGGGCCCTGACTAAGGCACAGACTGTCATGGGATTGTGTCTCTGATTAGACATGGTGCTTGGTGCTAGGGAGCCTGCCATGCTCTGAGATTTGTTATGGCTCATGGGATTGGGAAGGGATAGTGGATGCTGGCCATGCTTTTGGAGGGGCAGGGCCCCATGGTGTGTGTGGGGAGACAGCGAGACTCTGAATGCTAGATAACTACCTCAGCAGAGTTTTCTGGAAGGACCTAAAAAAATGAGGGCTTTCCGCTGATTGAAGCTTTGCTTGCCAGAGGTCTACCTGCTGGCCTCCACAGTGTTCATCTGAGATCAGGGGTCAGCACAGCCTCGGGTTCAACGGTGTCATGGAGGTTGGGGAGTGGCACCGTCACTCTGTAGCTTGGAGACATTGCTGATCTAGCCGAGTGCCCAGGGCATGAGGAGGATTGGCCTGATGTCAACTCAAGGATGTGTCACCATGTGCCAGTGTCTGCCTTCGGAGCCTGGCATGAGACTGCCAAAGTCTCTAATCACACATCTCAGCAGAGGGTTTGAAGGGGACTAAAAGGACCCCAGGGACTTCCCTGCAAGCTCTGGCCCAGCTCCCACTTAAAGCAGCTGTCACGGAGTTATTTATTTTTTTTAATGTTACATTCTGCTTCAGTGGGTCAGGTGCCCTGGCCCAATGCCACCCTCAGTCTTCCTGCAGGATTTCCAGTCTGCCCTGGTTGGCTGAGGAATTACTTACTCTTCTCCTTGGCGTTTCCTGGGAATCGTGGGGCATGGCATTGGACTCCAAGGTGCAGGGGAGGGGGGGTTGCCCCTGGGATGTGCGCCCTCCCCTTAATGTTACAGACACAAGCCTGTTTCTCCAGGAGGAGGAAGGAGGGGATTTTCCATGTTCCCTTCCAGTCTCGCTATGGTGTGCAAAGCTCCCTTTGAGGGAATGTTTTTGGATAGAGTTTAGGAGTCTAAGGGTGCCAGTGCTCAGCTGAGGTGTTCACTGGGATGTCCCACTTCAGGTGCAGCCTGACCTCCCCCAGGAGGCCTTGGGGACGGGGGCATGGAGTGCAGACAGCGTGGAACCAGCTCAGTGACAGCACATCCCCTGAGTCAGGAAAGAGTGGACCGGCCGGACAGGCAGGCATTGGGGACTTCTGGATCAGGTGCTATCTAGTGAGCCTTCCTTCCAGCTCATCTGAGACGGCCTAGTTTGCTGGACTTTTGATGTGTATGATTTGTGTTTGTCTGAAAGAGGCCCTCAAGGCAATGGTGCTGCACTCCACATCAGCATACCGTGGCTGCTGTAACAAATGGACACGCGATTAGCAGTTTATAACAGCACAGAATGCTAATCCTCACAGTTCTGGAGGCCAGAAGTCCGATCTGGACTCAAATCAAGGTGTGGGAAGGGCTGCATTCCTTCTGGAGGCTCCAGGGACGACCATTTCCTCGCCTTTTCCAGCGTCTAGTAACTGTTTTGCTTGGAAAAGTAGAGGCTCTGAGAAAGGAGAAGGGTAGACTCTCTCACAAGGTGGCTGGAAAGGGATTGTAGCGATGGACTTGAATTTGGTGGAGGTGATGTGGCTAGGGCAAGGTTGATGTGTGGTTTATTGCTGTGGACCATCGAGGCAGAATGACTCATAGCTGACCCTCCAGTGGGTTTTCAGAAACAGTGAATTACACGGGAGGAGACTGTCCTTCCTTCGCCTGTGCAGCAGCTGGTGGATTAGAACTGTATGTATTTGGGATTGTAGCACAACTTCTTAGCACTAGACCCACCAGAGCTCCCTAGTTGTTCATAGGATTGCCGTAAGTTGTAGTGAACTTGACAGTGCCTGCTTCTTTTCCTTGTCTCATAGCCTCCCTCTTCCTTCCACCTCAGAGCCAGCACCTTGGTGTCTTCCAGTCTCTCTGACCCTCTGCTTACATCACCATAGCTCCTTTTTCTGTTGTTGACTCTCCAGCCTGTCTCTTATAAGAACACTTGTGATCGTATGAATTTACTCAGGTTAATTTAGGATTGTCTCCTGCCTAATGTCCTTAATTTAGTCCCATCTGCAAAGCCCCCTTTGTCATGTAAGGTCACATATTGCAGGTTCCAGGGTAAGGGCCTGGGCATCTTTGAGAGGCCTTGTTCAGCTTAAAGGCTATGGTCTGAGCACTCATGGAGCCAGGTAGTTCAAGGCCTGTGGGCAGCTGGCAGGCAGGGTTCAGATGCCTCCTTGCTCTTTTACCCTCTGCAGTGAGAGTCACTACTATAAAAGAATTGACTTAAAAGTGCCCCGGTAATGTAGTGAATTAAGTGCTGGGCTGCCGATTGAAAGCTCCGCAATTCAGACTTACCAGCTGTTCCATGGGAGAAGGACGAGGCAGTCAGCGCCCAAGTACATTTACAGGCCTGACTCCCCTCTATGGGGCAGGCCTACACTGCCGTGTACTATCGCTGGATGGAACTCAACTTTGAATGCAGTCGTTTTGGCTTTGATTTCAAAGGCCCCCCATGTCTCAGAGCTGGAGGGGCCCAGGCAGGCCTTTGCCACCCACAGAGGTGAAGGGACAGTCCTCGTCCCCGTCCCCAGCCTAATCTGGGCTCCTCTATCAAGATGTGAGCCTAAAGACAGCAAACCAGCTCTCAAGGTCATGGACTAGACTCTTAGATCCAAGTGCATCCTCAAATATTGGCTCTGGTCCCCAGGATGTCCCAGGGTGGGGAGTTTGAGGGCCAGCCCTTCCCTAGAAGAGGCCCTGGGGCTTCTAGGCTGAAGCCTTGTCCGCAGGAGCTGGAGGCTTGAGTGGTTAGGACTGAGAGAGGCAGGGCCAGGTCCCGGGGCGGATGCTTGAATAAATGTTCCCCTTAGCAGCAGCGGCTGGAGGGAGAGAAGGCAGAGCTGCTGGTCTCCTGGGGTATGGGTGTGTTCAGGGAGGCTAGACTTCAGGGATGGGTCAGGGCCATGCCAGGGAGGGATGGAACCTGCCAAGTGACTGTCCTGGCTGGTCCCTGCTGCCACCCGGGCTCCTGGTCCACCCCACAGGATGGACTTAGAGCGAATGACAGGGTGTAAAGGGTGGGATATCAGAAGTCATCATGAAGAGTAAGCACCAGCAGACTTGCCTGTAGAGACGCCAGGCGCGGCTTGGAATCTGGGTCTCTGCAGTGAGTTCAGAGTCTCTGTTCTTGGGGTGCAGTGTCCACTCAAACAATCCCCTTCTCCCACTAGCTGGAGTTTCTCCTTTGGTGTCTAGAGGGGCTGGGATGGAAATATAACTGCCAGTCAACAGCTATAGTTCATTGGAGGTCCTTCCAGACCTGCTTCTGGGTCAGCAGTGCTCGAGTGACAGGCCACTTTCAGTTGGAAGGGGCTTTGTGATCCCTGCTTGCTGGACGAGATCACCTCTGGAATAGAATGGACCTCTGGTACAGAGGTCGCGCCTGCATAGGATAGTCTGCACACAGGCTTCAGGGCCTCCATAACATAGCTTGATCTTTTCCCAAGCACTGATTGTACACACCCACTTCGTGCCTGAGCCTCTGGAGAGCAGGAGGTGACCTCCTTGCTGTCATTGTTTTGCTGTCTCGGGCAGCAACAAGCTTGGTGTGCGATGCCCCCTGCCCTTCCACCCCCTCCCACTTACCTGGGAAGATGTGGCTCCTAGATTTCTCACCACCAGCCATTTCTTCTCCCCTAGCATCTCTGGGCTCTGCTGGGGGGCTGTGTCCCCTTGTTCCTCAGCTTCTCTACTCTGCACCTGCTGGCCTCTCCCTGAGGGTCTGTACAGGTGACCGCAGGTTTCATGGGCATGTGGAGGGTTTCTCTCTCAGTCTTACTCTCCTCCTCTTCCTCCTCTTTGAGGCAGCTTGGGAGCTTGGGGACCTCTCCCTAAAGTGGATGCGACCCTCCTCCTTTTGACTTCATTCTGGATTTCTGGGTGCCTGCTCTGAGGGTGGGCCGGCAGCATCCCTGGGTGTGGGAAGGTGGCCAAGCAGTGGGTGCTGGCTGACGAGGCCAGGCTCTGTGTGTTCCCCGCTGCCTTGTCACCCTTCACTGTGTGTCCACATGGCTGGGCTCTTAGAACGGGCACTTCCAAGGGCAGCGTGTTAATAGAGAAGGCACGTGGAGGCTGGAGAGTGGGGGTGACCCTCGCGGTCACTGCAGACGGCAGAGCAGACAGCCCTGGTGAGTGCGCCTCGGCCAGCCTCTCCTCAGGAAGCTGAGTCAGACTCCCTCAGCGCCAGCCCCCAGCCCTGTTGTGGGAGCGGCATTCTTTCTCTGCAACAGGTGTTTTTTCCCTTAATGAGGCCCAGAAAGTGCCTCCTCGCTGGAGTGAAGCTTGATTGTGTCCCTGTTCCCTCCAGTGGTGGCTCTCTCTGTCTGGGATGTGGCTGCCCGGCCTGTGTGGACTGATGGTAAAAGGTGTGTGCAGGTCCACTGTGTACCTGATCCTGTGTCCGTCTTCAACAAAGCCCTGGCCTCCATCCTTTGTTCTGGGGTCTGACAGGTAGATTGGGTCCTGGACACTGGCCTTTCTGGGCAGAGGACTGGCCCTCACCAGCCTCATGCAACTTACTGCTGGCCCTTCCAAGGGTGATTGGTTGAGGCATTGATTAAGGCGACCTGGTGACACCATGGTTAAAGCACTGAGCTGCTAACCAGAAAAGGTCAGTGGATCAAATCCACCAGTTGCTCTTTGAAAGAGTCATTCCGAAGCCCTCTAAGTTGGAGCTGGCCTGAAGGCTGCCTGGTAGGGTGGGGAGGAGTTGAGAGCATCTGGATTGCTCCAAAGAGTTTTGGTGGCTCAGTGATTAAGCCTTTGACTGCTAATTAAAAGGTCAGTGGTTTGAACCCATGAGCTTTTCCATAGAAGTGCCTGCCTGATTCCCTAAGTTTGACAGCCTTTGAGACCCTATGGGGTAGCTTGACCTACACAGTATCTTGGTTCTGTAGAACAGCTTTGAGCGAGAATGGACTCCAGTTATAATGGGCTGCTGGGTAGGATGCTCGGGGGTGGAGGTGGATGGAGCTGGGACAACAAGGTGACCTCCACCCCGGGTCTGCCCTGCTCACCTCCAGTTCCCTGTAGTGGGGACCCCAAGGCAGAGACCCTTTGTACTGGATTCCTGTGGCAGCCGTAACTGTTTACCACGTAGAAAGTGATATGAATCTATTTTATTTTCTCACACTTCTGGAGTCCACAAGTTGAAGATCGAGCTTTGGCAAGGCTGTGCTATCCGTCCAGGCCCTTGGGAGGTATTCTGCCTCGTCTCGGTGAGCTTCTGGTGGCTGTAGGCATCCTTGGCTTGTGGCTGCATTGCTCCAGTCTCTTCCCCTGACCTCACGTCACCTTCTCTGTGTGTCTCCTGTGTCCTTTCCTTTTCTTGTAAGGACTTGACTTGTTGAATTTAGGGTCCTCGTGTGAATACTTGTGTTGTTGTTGGTTACCATCCGGTCACCTCCGACTCATCAGCCCCCAGAGCAATGGAACCAAATGCTCCAAGTCCTGCACCATCCACATCGTCGCTGGTGTCTCTGAGTTTGTTGTGTGACTATTGTGTCAGTCCAGTTCTTTGAGGATTTCTCTTGGTTTTGCTGACCCTCTGCTTTACCAAAGGAACCCTAATGTATTAGCCAAAAGGTCAATAGTTCAAATCCACCAAATGTACTGCTTGGAAAAAGAGAAGCTGTCTTCTTTTTTTTTTTTAGTGGAATTTTTAAATTATTATTAATTTTCATCAATATTTACAGACACTGGATTTTCATTAATTCATTGTTGCAGTTTTCTCCCTGCCTACCCCTCCCTCCCCAGGACAATCTTCTCTTGGAAAAGTAAAAGAAAAATTCTTTCATTGTTATACAATCCCTCCCCCCAGGTCCATCCCACTATGCAGCTTTCGCTCTGGACTCCTGTTATGACAAAAATACCTAATCACATATCCCTTTTAAACAGTTTTCTCCCTCATCTGTTTCAGTGCAGTATATTTTATTGAACCCATCTTTCTCAGTCTTCCTCCAACCTGGATGTCAGTCCCATTCTACAACAGTGGCATTATTCAGTATTTGTCCTTTTGTAACTGAGATATTTCACTCAGCATAATGTCCTCCTGGGTCACACATTTTGAATAATATTGCATGAGTTTCTTGTTTTTCTTTTTTTTTAAAAACAATTTAATTTTATTATTTTGTGTGTGTGTGCCATCAAATCAGATCTGACTGGTATAGGAGGAGATTGCCCCTCCTTCTCCAGCAGAACATCTGGTGGATTCAAACTGTATACCTCTGGGATTGCAGTGCAGCTTCTTGCCACTAGACCACTAGAGCTCTAAGTTCCTTGTTTTTCAATGCAGCATAGTACTCCTTTGTGTGAATATACCAAAGCTTCTCTATCCATTCGTTTGTTGATGAGCAGTTAGGTTGTTTCCAACTCCTTGTTATTGTAAACAAAGCTGCAATACACATGGGTGTGCATATATCTGTTTGGATGTCAGTTGTGGTCTCTTTGGGGTATATTCCCAAGTAGTGGAATTGCTGGGTCAAATGCTATCTCTATTTGCAACTTTTTGAGAAAGAACCACACTGCCTTCTACAGTGGTTGCACCATTTTACACTCCCACCAACAGTGAATAAGGGTTCCAGTTTCTCCACAACCTCGCCAGCATTTGTTGCTTGCTGTTCTGCTAAATTTTGCTATTCTGACTGGGGTGAGATGATGTCTCATGGGATTTACAGCCTCAGGAACCCAATAGAGCATCACTAGGAACTGGAACCAGCTTGAGGGAAATGGGTTTGGATTAGTTTCCATGTCCTTTCTAGTGATCAATGTTTCCTGATGAAAGTTCAAAGTGATTGAGCCAAAGTCTTCTCACCGTCAGGGATTTGTTTGTTCTTTTGACTATCCTTGGTTTAGTCAACATATTTTGCCCAACATATCAATTCTTGATGCCCAAGGCATCAATTCTTCTGTCTTCCTTTTTTCATTATCTGACATTTACATGCCTATGAGGACATCTAAAAAACCATGGCTTGGATCAGGTGCACCTTGGTCCCCAAAGTGACATCTTTGCTTTATAAGGTTTTAAAGAGATCTGTTACCTGCAATATGGGTTGAAGCTCAACGTCAAGAAAACAAAGGTTCTCACCACAGGGTCAACTCACAGCACCATGATAGATGGAGAAGAGACTGGGACTGTTAACAATTTCAGCTTGCTTGGGCCCGTAATCAACACTCTTGGCACCAGCAGTCAGGAAATTGAAAGGTGAATTGCATTAGGAAAATCTGCTGCCAGGGACTTCTCCAGAGTGCTGAAGAGCAACAATGTCAGTTGAGAGACTAAGGTATGCTTGACCCAGTCCTTGGTCTTTGCAGTTACTTGCTATGCATCAGAGAGCTGGACAATGATTAAGGATGACAGAAGAAGAATCGGTGCCTTTGATTTGTGGTGCTGGAGAAGAGTATTGAACATACCATGGACTGCTAGGAGAACAAACAGGTCTGGCCTGGAGAGACTGAAACCAAGTTGCTCCTTGGAGGCAAAGATTTTGAGATCCTATCTCACACACTTTGGGCATGTTGCCAGGAGGGACCGGTCCTTAGAGAACGACATCATGCTTGGAAGGGTGGGAGCACATCATAGGAGAGGGAGACCCTGGATGAGATAGATTGACACAGTAACTGGGGTAATGGGGGTAAGTGTGTCAGAGGCAGTGAGACTGGCTCAGGGTAGAGCAGGGTTCAGAGCTATTGTGCCTAGGGTCGCTATGAATCGAAGTTGATTTGACAGCACATAACAACAGTATTCCATCTGTCTTCTTGACTGTTGCTTCCTTGAAAGTTGGTTATTGAGCCGAGTAGAATTAAGTTGTTAACAAGCTTGTTCCCTCCTTTCCCCTGTATCATGATGTCTAACAGTCCAGGTGTAAGGATCTCTGTTTTCTGCTTTAGTCTTTGCTGTTTGTAGGTCCTGTGGAGTTGACTGTCTGATTCATAGTGACCCTACGAACAACAGCTTGCACTGCCCAGCGCCGTCCTTGCGAATCTCGACCTGCTCCAGCCCGCTGTTGCAATCACTGTGTCAGTCCAGCTCACTGAAGGCCTTCCTTTCCTTCGCTGACCCTCTATTTTCTAAGCAATTGTGGTGTTTCATGTGGGTAAATTGAGTAATTATGATTTCATATGACCTCTGCTTGATCCTTAGCTAATTGCCTCCACAAAGATCCTGTTTGCAAATAAGGCCACATTCTGAGCTCCTTGGTGGTCCCTGACCCTGGTGGTCTAGTGGGTAAAGAGTTTCCCCTGCTGACCCAAAGGCATGAGGTTTGAATCCACTTCCTTCTCTGGGAGAGAAAGGTGCACAGTCTCTTTCCATACGATTTACAGCCTCTGATAACCTGCTGGAGGACCAGCTTTGAGCTGGCTTCAGCTCACAGCAGTGAATGGAGTTTATTGACCCAACCCACCACCCCACTGCCTTTACCCTCTCTTGAGGCTCCCCTGTGGGCTGGGCCAGGCCTCACAGGTATTACCAGGCTCTCTGTTTTGGCTGGTAGACCCCAGATGCACCACTACTAGCACTTCTCAGAGAGCATTTATTAGATTGTTACTGTTGCTATTCAGCGCTTGGTGAGTCAGTTATGACGCATAGCGACCCTATGAACAGTGTGGGTCTGTACCGTTCTATCCTGTGAACAACGGGTCTGTACCCTGTTCTATCCTGTGTCACCCTCGCGTTATCTTACATACTGAGCCCGTTGTGGCAGTCACTGTGTCAATCCGTCTCATTGAGGGTCTTCCTTTCCTTAGCTGACCCTCCACCTTTCCAAATATGATGTCCATCTCCAAGGAATAGCCCCTCCCAACAATATGCCCTAAGTATGTGGGGTGAAGCTTTGCCTCCAAGGAACACTCTGGCTGCACCTTCTCCAGGACATATCTGTTTATTCTTTTAGCAGTCCATGGGCTGTCCGCTACTCTTCTCCAATACCACAGCTCAAAGGCATCAATTCTTCTTCTGTCATCCTCCAATCCAAGTGATTGAAAAGACCATGGCCTGAATCAGGCATCCCTTAGTCCTCAATTAGACATCATTACTCCTCAATAATTTCGAGAGGTGCATGACTGCAGACTTTTCCAGTACAATACCTCTCCTGATCTGGCTACTGGTACCAAGGGAGGCAAGTAAGATTGTGGATCCAAGTAAGATCAAGTTGTTGAACGTTTCAGTCTTTTCTCCATCTGCCATGATGTTGCCTATCAGTCCATTGGTTTTTTGGTTTTGGGTTTTTTGTTTTCTAGAAAAAGACTTAGAAAAGCAGTATATGCCCCAAGTTCTGCCTTTGAAGGCGCCAGTAGCTGAGCTTTCATGCCCCTGGGTCTGCTCCAACCTGCTGCTCTCATTTCTGCCTCCCCCAGCATCAGGGCTGAGCCTGCCCCAGCAGGCCAGGCCGGAATGAGAGCATGGGCAGCTCGGGGCTGGCCGCCTGCCTCCTCTCTGGAGCTGGCTCCTGTCGGTGTGGGTGAGGCCCCAGGAGTGTGGTAGGCATGGTTTGAGGAGGAAGATCTGGGCCTGGGGAGCTGGCCAGGCTCCGGCCACTGGATCCAGTCCCTGCCTGGTGGACTGGCTGCCCTCGGGCTGGTGCGGATGGGGTAGATGCACACCCCAGGGTGGGTTCAGATTGTTAACCCTCTGTTGTGTTCCCACCCAGATGTGGACGAATGCCAGATGCACAACGGCGGCTGCCAGCACAGGTGTGTGAACACCCCAGGCTCCTACCTCTGCGAGTGCAGGCCAGGCTTCCGGCTCCACACCGATGGCAGGACCTGCCTGGGTAAGCGGTTTTGCTGCCCGCCCCTCTGAAGGGCGCTCCATGCAGCTCAGGTTCAGGAAGGCCCAGGCACTGCTTTCCGGGAGGCCTGCCTGGGCTGGTCCTCAGGTGGGGTGGCTCAGGGTGGCAGTGGCCGCTGTTATATTACAAGAGGTCCTTCAGCTGGACTCGGGGACCCCGGGACTCACGATGCCCTCCTGGGGTGCCATTGTCAGTCCACAGACAGGTGAGAAAATGCAGACTCTGGCAGGTGGGAGAATAGTCTACAAGGCGAGGTTTCCAGCTCAGGTGGGTATAATACTGCGCTGCCCACCTTCCACCGACATGAGCTCCCTGGATTCAAAGTGTGTCAGCCAGCCTGGACCTCTGACTGGTGGGGGGAGCCTGGACTAGTGTCCCAGTGAGGCCCCCAGTGCCAAGTAGCCAGTCGGCAGCCCAGACCCGGCACTGCCCCCTCAGAACTTGGGGGAAGGTGGGGCCTACTGAACAGAGGTGAGGCTGGCGAGGAGGTATTACACGGCCACTCCTATCCTATGGGGATGGCCTTCCAGGACCCACATCATCGACCTCTGCAAGGAGCTCAGTGGGGTGGGGTGGGCGGTGCAGCAAATGGTTAACAAACCCAAGCCAATTCTCTTGCCTTTGAGTCTGTGCTGACTCTAATGACTGGCTAGGACAGAAGTGCCCCCTGGGTTGACAGAGTTGTCTTCTTTAAGGAAATGGACCAACCTTACCTTTCTCCTGTGGGTTGGCCGACAGGCTTGAACTTCAGGCCTCGTGACTAACAGCCGAGCTCTTTGACCGTTAGTCCCACTGGAACTCCTTGGCACCTGGCTGGGAGGGGAGTCCAGAAGCAAATTCTGACAGTTCTGACCCTGCACGTTTCTGGCCACAGAGAATAGTCTCAGTGGAGTCACAAAGGGTCAGTAGATTAAGGCCCTGTGGGTCTGAAAGGGTTAAAAGGAGAGAGGAGCACCTGGGGATGGGAGGTACAGCACTCTGCATAGAGGGGGCTGGAGACAGTTCTCCCACCCCGGCTGCACCCCAACCGGACCTGGACACAGGTGCCACGTAGGGTTGGCCTCGTGCAAACGTCTGTCTCAAGGCTGGGTTAGGTCACCCCCCTGACTAGTGGACACTGAGTAAAGCTCAGTCCAGAGGGACAGCCTGCCCTCTCTTCATCTTCCTCTCCCCTACTTTGGACCACCCCTTCTTTCCACCCCAGCCCCAGAACGTGGAAGGGCCCCTAGTGCCCCAGGATGCCGTGCTACCATATGGCAAGGCGACTGGCCAGCCCTGGGGGGCCCTCCCCCTCACTTGTCCTTTCGCTGTGCCGGGAGGGGAGCGGGGCCGCCTGTGGAGCCTCTCTGGTGAAAAGTGGAAACAGATGCAGGAATGCTGAGTTGCCTTCAAGACAGCAAACGGTTGTCTGCTGGCGCCTTGGGGCAAGGAAGGTGGGGGACTCCGGAGGGGGTTCCTCTGCCTGGGCACCTGTGGTCTCTGGAGGAGGTGACTCAGGTGCTGCAAGAGGAACAGGGCAGGCTTTCCTTGCAGAAGGTGACCATTGTAGGGGGTCTGCTACCTCACCCATGCAGACCCTGACCCCAACTGTGAAAGATGATCTTGGGAGTCACTCTCGGCCCAGTCTATGTCTTTCAAAGCCCTGATGGTGGCTGTCACTGTGTCCTGGAAGGAAGGAGGACCTGGCTGATGGTGATGCGTGAATACCGCTGAGAGGGAAGGGTGCCTTTGGGAACTTCACGGTGCCCAGCAGTGACTGCTAAGAATGACCCTACGTGCTGGCTTCTGGAAGCCCAGGAGGAATGCCCCTCCAGCTCTGCCCTCATCTCACCCTTCTCCACTACCAAAGCCACTGCCCTCTGTTCTCAGGCCCTAGGGAGCATTTGCTTGTTTTATCTGGTGAGAGTCTGACACCAGAGCTGTGGGCATGGTTTGCACAGCCCAGATGCCACATTGCTCTTCCTGCCCCTGTGGCATCTGAGGACCCCGTGGTGTTTTGACAGCCGTTCTCAGAATGCGTGGGCTTCTGGGAGTCCTTGGGCCACCTCTGTGCAGGTGCTGCCTCCTGGCTGTTTACACTGGAGGGACAGGTGAGCCTACCTGTCCTTCCTGCTGCCTTCTGTGTAAGTGAGTGTGCATCCCGGGACTGCGTGAGAAAGCATCGCATGATAGCTAAGCAGATAGATGATAGCTAGCGTGGTGCCGTTCATCGCAGAGGTCATTGAATTGGCTTCAACCCATGGCCACCTTATGTAGAACGGAACAAAACCTTGCCCAGACCTGAGTCATCCTCACGCTTGCCAGCATGTATGATGAGTCTATTCTAGGGAACATTCTGGCTGTACTTCCAAGACAGACTTGTTTGTTCTTCTGGCACTCCATGGTATATTTAATACTCTTCACTAACGCCATCATTCAAAGGCATCCATTGATTTGACATCTCAGTGAGGGAACGAAGTTGTGTTCCAAAGATGAGAAAACCTCCAGAGGCTCTAATCCACCATCCATCCGCACTGTTATAGATACAGGGCTGGAAAAGAACAGTTAACCCTCGAAACATAGCTCCCAGTCAGGCCCCGACATTCCTGCTCCTGGAAACTGTTGTTGTTGGGTGCTATGGAGCCATTTCGGACTTGGCAACCTGTACCAGCCTCTCAGTTGTTGATATGGTTGTGCCCGTTGTTACCAGGCCAATACAGCTTTGCTTTTCTTTCTTAGTTTGGTGACCCTTTACTTTACTAAGGGGACTCTGGTGGGATGCTCTGCAAGGAGCTATGCTGATAACCCAAAGCTCCGGGGTATAAAGACGGGGAATCTCCTCCTGTGCAATTTACAGCGGTGGAAAATCCCTGAAGGGTCAGCTATGAGTAGGCTCCAACTCAAAAAAGAAGGCATTTGAGTTTGAATTTTACTTTACTGAGACGTGTTGCACTGAGAAAAATCTACTTTCAAGGATCTCTCTAGAGTGCTAAAGAACAAGGATATCACCTTAAAGACTAAGGTGCACCTGCCACAAGCCATGGCATTTTCTATTGCTTTCTATGAAAGTTAGTTAATGAATAAGGAAAACCAAAGAATTCAATGCCTTTGAATTGTGATGTTGGCAGAAAGTGCTGAATATATCCCATGTTGCTGTTGTTGAGTACCATCAAGTTGGAACCAATGCATAACTGACCCTCTGGCAGGTTTCAGAGGCAGTTAATCACATGAGAGGAGATTGCCCATCCTTCTCTTATGGAGCAGCTGGTGGATTCGAACTGCATGCCTTTGGGATTGCAGCACAGCTTCTTGCCACTAGGCCACCAAAGCTCCCTGAATATTTCCCATGGTTTGCCAAAAGAACAAACAAATCTGTCTTGGAAAAGGCCATCAGGGTGAGCCTTAGAGGCAAGGATGGTGAAACGTCATCTCATTCAGGCGTGCTGTCAGGAGGGGTCAGGTCTAGGAAAAAGGCGTCATGCTGGAAAGCTGGAGGAGCGTGAGAGAAGGAGAGGAAGACCCTCACCAGGATGGACTGACGTGCCTGTAACAGTGGGCTTGAGTCTATCAGAGATGTAAGGATGTTGCAGGACAGGGCGAGGTTCAGGTCCGTCGTTCGTAAGGTCGCTGTGAGTCTCTCCTCATAACCCACACGGACGCTGGTCTCACCAGCCTCCCTTCGAAGGAGCATTCTACCCATGTCAAAAGCATAACCATTCACCCTCTAGCCGCTTCCAAATCCTGCCCTTTCCATGTGCAAAACACATTCATTCCATCTCAACATCTTCAGAAATTCTAACCTACCCAGAAATTCTAACTCTAAGCCCCACATCTAATAGAGATCCTGGGTATAGGCCAATGTGGACAAAATTCCTTTTTACAGAGTAAACTTTGCCTCTCTCCTGCCAAGCCCTCTGGTTGCCTGGGGGCCCGAGCTGCCCAGGACAGGTGAAACTGAGCCTGTTTCTCTGTCACCCTGGCATATCATCCTCTGACTCCGCCGTGGCGACACTCCCAGCCCCGTTCCTCCTCTCCTTCCTCATAGGGGCCTGCCATCCTGTAGGCTCACCCTGTTGGTGGCCGATTCCAGAGAGCTAGCTGGAAGTTATGGATTGAATTATATCCTGTCCCCACCCCTCCTCCCAAATGTGAATACTGACTTCTTTGCCTGTGGTTCTAATCCCATTTGGGAGTGAGTTGTCTTTGTTATGTTAATGAGTCAGGGTTTCTGCTGCATATGGCTGGAGTCAGTCTCTTCTGAGATATAAAAGAGATTAAACAAGCAAGTGAAAAAGCAGAGAGGATGAGGTGGGGCATGGTGGGAGCCTGCAGTCTATGGGGTGACCCTCCCATGCCTGGATCACAGAGGATCTTCAGCAGACGTTTATGGGAGGAACTGACTAGAGTTCTTGTGCACTGCTCCACCCACCCATCGCCCCCAGGGAGCAGCTGTGGGACTGATGCACAGCTGGGGCCCAGCTGGTTGGGGTGCTCCTCCAGGGTCTGCTGGAACTTGCTGCCAGTCCTTCTGGAATTTTGACAAGGAAACAGGGAACAGGGACAAGGCTTGTCCCCCAAGAGTGGAGAGATACTGGAGGTGTCACTCTATCCCATTGTTGTTGTTGTTGTTATGTGCCTTCGAGTCGCTTGCGACTCATAGCAACCCTATGTACAACAGCCCTAAACCCTGCTCTATCCTGTGCCAAGCACACTGCCTCCGACACACCCATCCTGATCACCCCAGTCACTGAATCAATCCACCTCATAGAGGGCCTTCCCCTCCTGCGCTGTCCCTCTACCCTACCAAGCATGATGTCCCTCTCCAAGGACCTGTCTCTCCTTACAACATGTCCAAAGTATGTCAGACAAAGCCCCAGAATCCTTGCCTCCAAGGAGTAGCCTGGTTTAACCCCCTCCAGGATGAATCTGTTTGTTTTCTTGGCAGTCCATGGTACATTCAATACTCTTCTCCAGCACCACAGCTCAAAGGCATCAATTCTCCTTCTATCCTCCCTAGTCATTGTCCAACTCTCCGATGCATAACAACTGATTGCAAAGACCATGGCCTGTATCAGATACACCTTAGTCTCCAGAGAGACACCGTTGCTCTTGAGAACTTTAGAGAGGTCCCTAACAGCAGACTTTCCCATCGCAATACGTTTTTTGATTTCCTGGCTGCTAGTGCCAAGAGTGTTGACCGTGGAGCCGAGCAAACTGAAGCTGTGACCAATCTCAATCTCTTCGCCATCCATCCTAACGCTGCCAATTGGTCCAGTGGTGAGAATCTTTGTCTTCTTGACATGGAGCCTCAGTCCATACTGAAGGCTGCAGTCCTTGACCCTCTGCAGCAGGTGCTTCAGGTCCTCCTCAGTTTCGGCAAGCAGGGTTGTGTCATCTGCATAACACAGATTGCTCTATCCCATAGGGCATCATAAATGCAGGGGGCAGATGTGGGGGCTGTTGGCAGGATGAGTCTGGGGGTCCTGAGTGCTGTCTAAGAAGTTCTGGGAGGTGAAGGTGCTTGAGGGGCTTGTAGGGCTACACCTAGAAGAGGGGCAGCAGGGCTGCAGTGTGTCCATTTCCCAGCGGCGTGGTCAGTAGGTAGTTGCATTTGCTACCCCACCTCCAGAACGTCTGGCAGTTCGAATCCACCAGTAGTTCTGCGGGAGAAGGATGGGCAGTCTCCTCCTGTGTGGTTTGCAGTCTTGGCAACCTGACAGAAGGTCAGCTATGAATTGATTCTGACTCAACAGCAATGAGGGTTTTAGTTCCAAATACTCTTGTGGGAATAAAACAGAGAGGGAGTTTGACTTTTAAAAGTGAGAATTTACAAGGACTTGGTGTTGGGCCCCAGTTGGGAGAAAAGTCCAGGACTAGAGGCCCTGTGCCCACCTCTTCCCGGGCACCCTCCAGCCTGGCCTAGAGGAATAGGACCCCCTCGCCTGCTGAGGGATGCATTCCACTTTTATGGTGCGTTATGGCTGGGCCCAGCCACAGCCCATCTCCTGGGATGCTAGATCTGGGCAGAGGCCCGAGTTCCTGTCTCCCTGGGTCTTACTTCTGGGGTTCTGCACTGACGTTCCCCCTGCCTCCCGTTGTCTGTGGAATAGGAAACGCATAGGGGGGTTGGCCTGTGTCCAGCAGGATCACTTGGTTTTTTTGTGACATCTCATACCCCTGACTCCTTTGCACTGGGGGCCCCCTCTCGGAACATAGAGCCCTCTGAATGTGTATGCATGACACGACCTGTGACCCTAGAGGTGGGCTTTTCTGACCTTCTAGAGCCTGACCTGGGCCCTTGGGGCATGTGGCACTGTCCAGAGCTGGCCAGCCGGATGTCAGGTGTTGCTGGCCCACCTACAGGGAGACTTTCCCTGACCAGTCACTGGGACAGGATGGGGCCTTTGCCCTCCTGCTGCTTTGACCTACCCTTGGCTCTTTGGACATAGACTGTTTGGAGGGACTTGCTGTCAACATCCACCCCCCCCCACACACACACACACACCTACACAAGCCTGGTGCTCCTGCCACCCACTGGCCTTGCCTCCAGCCCAGCTCTGCCCTACGTGTGCCCCAGACATGGGACTCCTGCCAGGACCCCTCAAGCCTGGACAGGTGGCTCCTCCGGCTCTCCAGCCTGGGCCGCTCTGCCCTCCCAGGTCTCCTGGGTGGAGGGGAGACCCTGGAGAGTCTGGTGCTGGAAGCATTGAGCGAAGGAGCAGGAGCTAGAGCACAGCAGAAGTATGGGGAGGGGGAGACTGGCCTGCAAAGCCATGCAGGCAAGTCTGCGGATGCTTCCAGAGCCCCACTGAACCCCCAAATAGCTGCGGCCTGGCGAAAGGAGCTAGCTGCCTTCCTGGCTATGAAGGGGTCCGTGGGGTGGCCTGAGTCCAGCAGGCAGAGCAGGATGGGCGGGGAGAGTGTCTACTTATCCCTCCCCAGATGCTTCAGTCCCCACCTCTCCAGATCCCCCGGGGCTGCTCGCACATGAGGGCCCGAGCCCAGGATCCTGGAGGTATGAACCCACAGAAAAGAGGACAGCTGCCTCAGTCAGGATATCAGATGGGCATGTTGGACCCAGGTACTGAGAGCAGTGATAGACAACTGTGCACAAAAACCCACCAGGAAGGGCGGCGACAGACAGGGCTGGCCAGTGCAAAACAGAAGCAGGGTCCAGCAGGGAATGGTGACCTTCAGTCAGAGTGAGTTCAAGGTCAGCGCTGATGGGACTAACCAGGTATTGGGTTTTGGGAGGGGTGGGAGGGATTATGATGATACAGGCACAAAGGGACCAGAGTCTGGCTTCCCTCTTGAAGGCCAGCTGGAGCTGGTGGCATCTCACCTTCTTGCCTGGCACCACTTGTGGGACAGCCACCCACTGCTGTCAAGTCGGTATTGACTCATCAGGACCCTGCATCACGTTTCCTAGGTTCCTTTAAAGGCAGGGACTGGCCACATTTCGCCTTTGCAGTGGCTGGTGGGTAGGGGTCCTTTAAAGGCGGGGACTACCCACGTTTCTCCCTTGCAGTGGCTGGCGGGTTCAAACTGCTGGCCTTGAGCATAGTTAAATCCTGTGCCACCCCGACTAGTTCTGTGGAAGACAGTCAGGGTTGGAATTGTTGCTCTTCTATGCCTTGCAGTGTGATGGGCGTTGATGATAACTACTGTCTTAGCTTCCTAGTCAGGGAGCTCTGGTGGCCTAGTGGGTAAGGCATTGCGCTGCCAACACAAAGGCAAGTGGTTTGAATCCAGCTTCAAGGGAGGAAGTTGTGCATTCCTTTCCTGTGTGACTTCTTGTATCCTGTAGAGCTGGAACCGGCCCATAGCTGACCCTCTGGTGGAATTTCTGAAGCCGTTGATGGCCTTGAACCGTGTGCCTTTGGGATTGCAGTGCAGCTTCTTGCCACGAGGCCACCAAAGCTCCCCCTCCTATATATGACTTAGAGCCTCTGAAAACCCGCCAGAGGGTCAACTATGAGTTAGTTGGTTTAGACTTGAAGACACACAACAGTTTCCTAGTGCTGCTGAAACAGAAGTATCACAAGTGGGTGACTTTGACAAACAGAACTTTATTATCTCACAGTTTAGGAAGCTTGGAGTCTGAAGACAGGGCTCTAGCTCTAGGGAAGGATCTCTGTCGGTTCTTTCTTCATCTTCATGTGGTCTACACTTTCCCTTTCCTGTATGCTCCCCTCTCTGTCCCTAGTCTGCTCTTTTACTTCTCAAAAGTGCTTGGTTTAGACACACTTAACACTGTCATGGCTCCATTAGCATAACAAAGAAAGCCCTACTCCCAAATGAGATATATGGGTTGCATTAACTATATTCTAGAAGTGCTCTGCAGAGGTTCCTAGTTGGAAAGCTTTTCAGGAGCAAGTTGATAGGTGTTAAGATTTGCAGGGTATATTTTGGGGGAGGGGACACACAGCAGCTCAATCCACAGCAACCTTCTAAACACCAGAGAAGGTAATTTCCTAAATTCAGAGAGAGAGAGACACACACACACAGACAGACACAGAATTCCAGGAAGAGGGTTGATGAATTGAGATCCTAGTGATGGGGGAGACCTCAATGAGTAGGGGAGCAGGCCATGTGGGGACAGAAGTGGATGTGACCCTATCTGGCTGGGCCAAAGCTCTGGCCACTGCTATAAGGCTCTGCAGCTGACCATTTCTCTTTATAAGTGCCCCATGTCTCTAAGAACTCACCAAGTCCATTCTGGGAAAGGTCACATGCCGCAGAGCACTGTGTTAAAATGCCCATCCTGCTCCTGCTCTGAAGGCCAGTCTGTGCTGGACATTGCAGTGCAGTGCAGGTGAGCCGTGGGAAGGGAGGAGCTCAGGGACCAGCCAGCTTTGCTAGGGTATGAGGGTGCCCAGGTGGGGTTGAGGTAGAGCCACACTCTTCAGACTGTGCTGAAGGAACTGCCCTGCCTGGTAGCTTCTTTGACTGGAATTGAGGAGAGAGGGCCTGCTGGCTGCTGTGTGGGCTGTTAGTGGGCCTGGTGGCACATTAGGCAAAGGCGTGTGGGCAGGACCAACATTTGCATACCTCAAAGGGCCTCTGTTGCTAGGAGAGGCTATCCCTTGGAGAAGGACATCATGCTTGGAAAGGTGGAGGGGTGGCAAAGGACAGGAAGACCCTCAACCAAACGGATTGATACAGTGATTGCTGCTATGGGCTCAAGTGTGTCAGAGATTGTGAGGATGGCACAGGATGGGACAGGGTTCAGACCTCTTGTTCATAGGGTTGATAAGATTTGTGCTCGACTCAGTGGCACTTAACAAGAAGGGGCTGTGTTTACATAGGCTGCACTGTGGACAGTGCTCCCTGAGCAGCGTTGAGGCCCATCCAGAGGGTAGAAGACAGGTAGAATCTAGGAGTCAGTAGGTGTCCCTGTGGACAGCCTGGTGGGGAAGGGCCATGAGAGGATGTTGGAGCTGGGGTAAGGTGTCCAGGTTATGATGCCCTGTCCTGCCATCTTGGCTTTGTCTGTAACCGAGGGCTTCCTAGATGGAAGGACTGTGGTGGTCACTGACCATGTGTGGTGGGAGGCTCCAGGAACTAACACCCAAGATGGCCTCAGGGCAGTGATTACAAAACCTCACTCAACCCCAAACCACTAGCTGAGGTCTGAGGTTTGACAGTAGCTGGTGGGGCTGGTACCATGTGACACATTTATCTTCCTCTGGCTCAGACTCCCATACCCTCAGCCCACAAACATGCTGGGGCTTAGAGGCTAGGGCCCCAACAGGTGAGCTGTCCTCTGCTACACCCTCCCTGGCATGCCTAGGCCTCGGATCCTGCTTCCAGATAGCCCAGATAGTGCCTTTTTCTGTCTTGAATGAAGTCCCTACAGAAGCTGAGGACAAGCTGGCATTGACAGAGCAGTTGACCCTGTCGGAAATGAGATTTCTAGGATTTCTAGTTTTCTATTCAAGTATGGCCTTCCTGCCCTTTGAAGACCTTGATGACACTGACAGAATACATCTCTTGATTAGTGGTGACCCCTGCAGGAAGACAGTGGAATTGCAGCCAAGCTCTATGAGACCCTTTAAGTAACCTGGCTGAAGTGGTAAAACCCAAAATTTGTAACGTGGTGGAGCCAAGGGAACCCCAACTGGGGAAAAATGCTTTTGATCTTGATGTGAGCAGGCCCTGGTAGGGAAAAGAACACCCTCCAGCAGATTTTCAGAGTTTAAAAATCACATGAGAGAGTGTGTCTATCTTTCTCCTAAGGAATGGCTGGTGGGTTTGAACCACCAGACAGGCACTGCCTTGAGTATATTAGCACAGCTCCCTAAGAACCTGTGAAAAGAGCAAGGGGGAAGCTATTTTGACCTTTACCAACTTCACAAAGGGGGACTATCCCCATCAACAACACCACAAACCCAATTCCCATTAGGTCAGACATGTTCTGTACCTTTTTCTACTCATCCCAGCACCAGTATTACTGCTTTACTGGGTCTAAAACAGACCACACGGAACCAAATGTGGGAAGTCAAAAGGCTATAATTCAGATTGGCAGCAAGATACATCACTCAGTCAGGACAGCCTTGAAACGTTCTTCCAGTCACCTTAGCCATAAGCCTCACGGCTTTAGGCCAGTGTTAGAAAGCTCTCAGTCCTGCCCATTAAGGCTCCCCCTCCAAGTCCTCCAGCATAAACTGTGAGAATGGTACAGGACAGGAAATGTTTTGTTCTGTTCTAGATAGGGTCTCTATGAGTTGGAGTCTATTTGACAGCACCTAACAATACTGAATGAAAAAAATCCTCATAGTGAGAATGTTTGCTTTTCCATATAACAAGAACAAGGCTTCCCAACATTCCCCCACACTCACACACCTGACTCTAGAGGAGATCTAGTAGTGTGGTTCTGTGGACAAGAAGCTCTCATCTCTGGTTCAGTGGCGGAGCAGTCCCAAGGACAGCTCCATCTCAGGTCAAGTCTCTGGTCCTCCGTTTTGGCCATAGCTGCGGCTGCTGCTGCTACTGATCTAGCTGGTGCAAGAATCCCTGGCCCCGGAGGACACACACTGCATTCATGCTTTTTCTTTGCTGCTGGTGAGATTCTCAGATTCTGCTGCAGGATCCACTTGGTTTAATGGTGAAACTTAGCCAATGCCCATGTGGATTGGCAAAAGTAGACAGTCCCCTGATAGAAAGACTAACATGCCCTGTTCTCATATTCCCTTCCATCCACATGGCAAAGTCAGTTAATGACTAGGAAAGCCCTTTTGAACAATAAATCTTTAACACCACAGAACCACACCACCAGACCTCCTCTAAAGTCAGGTGTGTGAGTGTGGGGGAATGTTGGGAAGCCTTGTTCTTGTTATATTGAAAAGCAAACATTCTCGCTATGAGGATTTTTTCATTCAGTATTGTTGGGTGCTGTCAAATAGACTCCAACTCATAGAGACCCTATCTAGAACAGAACAAAACATTTCCTGTCCTGTACCATTCTCACAGTTTATGCTGTGCTTGAGAAGCTCATTGTTGTACCTACTGGGTCAATCCATTTCATTGAAGGTTTTTCACTCATCTACTGCTTTGTACCATGGTGTTGGAGAAGAGTACTGAATAGCTTATGGACTGCCCAGAGAATAAACAATGTCTATCTAGAACATGTAACCAGGATGTTCCTTAGAGGCTGGTAAAACGTCATCTCACAGACTTTGGGAGTGTTTTCAGGAAGGACTAGTCTTTTGAAAAAGACATTGTGCTTGGAGAGGTGGAGAGTCAGTGAAAGAGGAAGACTCTCAACGAGATAGATTGACACAGTGATTGTAAGGAGCTCAAGCATATCTGAGATCATTGGGATGGTGCAAGATAAGGCAGGGTTCAGATCTGTTGTTCGTAATGTTGCTATGAGTTGTAGTCAACTTGATGGTACCTAACGACACCACTTTACCAAGCATGATGTCTTTTTCCAGGGACTAGTGTGCAGAAATGATGTTAGTTATAGAACAGAGTTCAGGTCTTATGTGCAAAGCTTACTCTGAGTCGTATTCGACTCGATGACACTTAACCACTGCTAAATGAGACTAGTGCTGTTGTATCTGGAGGAACACTCTTCCACTTTGCACATCACTCTTTGTCAATGTGCTGTATGAAGTAACCTGGGTTGCTGTGATGATGAACCTTGTGCCATTGGGGTATCAAATACCAGAATGGTTTCCCAATGTGGACAGTGTTTGGTGGAGCTCCCAGTTGTGAGATGTGTTTGGAAGCAGGAGTGGCATCCACTTCCTAAACCACATGCCTCTGGAAACTCTATCAACTTGGAGAAATCACAATAGTTATGAAAGGCATTAGGTCTTTTGTTCAGAGTCGCTATGAGTCATACTTGACTCAACAGCAATCAACAGCAACAACAACAGACACTCCTGAAAACACATCCAGGTATATGAGATGAAGTCTTCCCATCCTTACTCCTAAGGAACATTCTGTTTGTACTTCTTCCAAGCCAGGCTTGTTCTTTTGGAAGTCCACGATATACTCAATACTCTTCACCATCACAGTTCAGATGCATTGATTCTTTTTTTATTTGACCTCCCTTTTTTATTGATTTTGAGGCAATTACAGGTACCATAGGTGAGTCAGGCACACACCTTAGCCCTCAAAGTGACATTCTGCTTGTTAGCATCTTGAAGAAGTCCTTGACAGAAGATTTGCCCAGTGCAATATGTGATTTGATTTCTGAAGTGCTATTATCAAGGTTTCCTGGTGGCATTAGGCATAAGATTTTGAGTTGCTAACTGGAAACGTTGAAGGTTCAAATCCTCCAGCAGCTCCTCAGAGAAAGAGGAGCAGTTTTTTCATGTAAAGATCTCAAAAACTTGATGGAGATCCTGAGTCAGTATTGACGTGGTTGCAGTGGATGTCAATGTTACAGTAAAGGTAAAAGAGTATATGAAGGGGTTTGTTTTTTCTTTTTCTGAGTTAGAGTCATTTTTTTGGTCATATAACTCTTTCTGTAATTCCATGATATAAGTATTATTTTTTAATGTAAGTTTTTTCTTTCAATACTGGTTTCTTACACAGTTCATATACATTCTTTTTCACACCAGATCTTTCCCATTTCCTTTACCCACTCCTCCCTCCACCCATCAAATTGTTCAGTCCTATGATTCCTCCCCCCATCCTCACCCCTCTGCTTCTCCCCTTCCCCCCTTTCTGTTTCTACAATAATGGTCTTGTATAGTATTTGTCCTTGTGGGACTGAGTTAGTTCACTCAGCATAATGCTCTCCAGTCCCTCCCAAGTTAGGTAGTGATTTTCAAAATCTTTGTTCCTGCGTGCTACATAGTGAATGTACCATAATTGCTCAAGAGATTTTTTTTAGCCCATTTTAGGGATTGTATCTGTTCATAGTTGGGGGGTGGGTGTTTGTACAGAATGAGGAGGGGCTGTTCCCTTCATTTGGAAGCAAAATCCTAAGCCTTGTCTTCTGAAGGATGCCCTCTGCTGTGCACCAGGGCTTGGTCTTGATGTGAGGGCTGTAGCCACGTGTGAACCCCTCAGCCTAACAGGGACTGCTGGGACATGTACTCTGTGGCCGGCTTGCACAGCGGCTCGAAGAGTCTGGAAAATGTCACCCCAGGCTTGGAGCCCTGACCTCCTCACACTGGCCAGCCTGGCCCTGAGCTGCACGGCCCATCACCAGGGAATCTGCCTTGCTCAGCTTTCTGGGAACCCACATCACAGGATGCTTGCGATGACACTGCCCTTGGCTCCCTGCTGTGTACAGCTTGGAAGCATCTGGAATGTTATGAGCATCATGGGGCAGAGCAGAGAGAGGCCAGGCTCAGGAGAGTGCAAGGCTGCCCGGGAGCCAGTCTGCCCTGCGTCACCCCTGCCCCTGCCCCTGCCCTGCCTTCCTCACTGCAGTGCTCCACTGAGCATGACGCCTGTCTGTCCCCAGACAGCCATCGGGAAGGCCCCTGTCCTTACAGTCCTGCCACCAGCTTCCTGGGCCCTCCTGCAGCCGGTGGTGCCTGTCCAGGAAGCCTGGCTTCCCTGCGCTGGGCTCTGTACCCCGATGTACGCCTGCTGGCCCTGCCAGAAGGGCTTCTGGTTCCTATTAAGTGTCCTGAGTGGGAATGCAGTGGTGTTGTTAACACAAATAAACAGAGCCCCCAGGAATGCAGGCGTTTCGGGCTGGGGGCAGAAGGCTCTGCACAAAGGCTGGTGGCTGCCTGGGCAGGTGAAACAGTACAGCCTCGGAGGCCAGGACGGCCTTGGCATGGGGCCAGGGCTGCATGTAGGGAAGGGAGGTAGAGAGAGGCATCTGTAGGGAAGGGGGACTGTTCAACACAGCCTCGAAGCTCTCTCTACCCTGCTCAGGCTGGGGGGTGACCTCTAGGTAGATGTCTCTGTCTTAGATTTGACACTACAGCCCTCGCCCCTAGAACTTGGCACAAGAGGGGACCATCAGCATGTACTTCCTACCAGTATGTCCCACAGGGAGAGACTGAGGCCAGTGTCCTGAGTGTTGTGGCTAATTTCTAAGTAAAGCGAGTGTGCTCGGAGGGGAGGCAGTGAGCGGCCAGGCCTTGTCTGAGACTTTGGGACAGCTTCTGTTTGAGGGGGTAGAACACAGTACGAAGGCTATTGCCCAACCCCGAGAGTCCCCCTGCTGGTGCCTTTTGGTGGACCCCGTTGCCACACACAGGTCCCATACATGATGGCAGAAAAGAGACCCCCAGGTGGGACCCGCAGTGAGAACAGATGCAGCATCTCAGGTGATGTCCAGCCCTTGGGGGTGCTGTGCGAGTGGCCTCGGGTTTGCTGCTTGCCAGATGCCACTCGGGGCAGCCTCGCCTGGCAGACGCCGCCTCACTGTGGCATCGGCCGTGCACATTCTTGTGGCTTTCCTCCCGGCTCCGGCTGGATCCCTCGCTAACCACAGAGGCAGTTGCCAGCGACTTGATGGTAACCAAATCCCCTCCGAGGAGTTGGCTGCTGCTGCTGCCGGAGGCCCAGTGCCCACTCGGGGCCAGCTTCACCCGGCTCCCTGGGCCAGCCTCCTGTGCTGACCAGGAGTCTGACCACTGCGGACCATTCTTCTCAGACGGAGCCTGGGGTTCTGGCCCTGGGGCTTCCCCCAGTTCTGCTGCTGCGATGGACTGGGTCCTGGGTATGATCTGGTGGGAAGCAAGGGCTTCCAAGGGACACTGCCAAGCCTGTCATATCTGCAGCATTTTCCCCCCATGCTAGCCCTGACCACTGTCCCCACCACTGCCCCTGGACGATTTGCATATGTGTCACTAGGATTGGGTCAAAGCAACATCCCTCCGGCAAAGGCAGAGCTGGGGACTAGGACTCAGGAGACCTACTTGCACCCTGCCCTCTGCCGGCCATAAGTCATCTGCTGGCTACCACTTCTGTATGGTGCTTCCTGTCCCCATCATGTGGCCTTTCCCAGTTCTGCATGGCCCCTTTGAGTGTATGAGATGAGGTTGCTGTCACTTCATGTCACGGGGGAGGACACCGAGGCACGGAGGCCATGTAGCTCTTCGGGAGCTGGGCTGCAGCCTCTCTCTGGCCCGTGGTGTCACCGGAGACTAACTGTGTGCTGGCCTGGTCTGGTCTTGGTGCACACACCCCTCAGACTCTGGCATCTTTCTGCTCACTCCTCCCCCCACCCCCTCCCAACCCAGGTGCCCACATTTGGTAGTAGGATGCCAGGCCTCCATCCTCTGCTGGACCAGCTCACAGGACCAGGCCCTATACTCTTCCTCTTAGGTCTCCGGGCTTTGTGTCCGGTGAGAGACGACCTGGGTTCCTTAGGGGCTGGACCACAGGCAGAGTCTCTGCACCAAGATTCTGAGGATTGGGGCTAAAGAGGCCAAGGGTCTGCATCCCCTGTGGGGCGGGCAAAGGATGCATTGGCCTCCAGAGGCCCTGTCCCTGGGATGGAGGCTGCCAGTCTGGGTCAGGCTGCAGATGGCAAAGAGGGGCCTGGAGGGTCAGCCTGCCTTCCCACACCCCCGCTTGCACCCCTGCTCTTGCTCTTCCCTTGCACCTCCTGCTCTGTGTGACTATTTTCTTGGCTGAGCTGAGCCCCTCCCCTGTCTCTCAGCCATCAACTCCTGCACCCTGGGCAATGGCGGCTGCCAACATGAATGTATTCAGCTCACAGCGACACGGCACCGCTGCCAGTGCCGGCCGGAGTACCAGCTCCAGGAGGATGGGAAGCGCTGCGTCCGTGAGTCCCCACATCTGCTCATGGGCTCCCCAAGGACAGAGCAGGGACTCAGTGCCCAATGGGCCACTGGTGCTGTAGATACCCAGGGAGATAGCCCCACTGGGGTCTTTGGAAACACTTGCTGTGGAGAGACTGGCGGGGTTCCCAACCCCAGGGCACAATGAAGGGCTGAGCTGTGGGGGGGCCCCAAGAGATTGGAAGGGCCTCAGTGAATGCCTCAGTCCCAGAGATTTCTGGAGGGGTCTTATCCTGCCCTGCTCTGGGTTTCACTGTGGGTACAGGGAGCCCAGGACCCAGCCCTAACCGAGCGGCTGCCAGGGCCTTCTGGCCTGTGTCCTGGGGTCTCGGGGCTCCTCTTCACAGGAGGAGGGGTGGTGACAAAAGTGGAGCAGATGCAGAGAACCTTGAATGTGGAAATAAAGCTGGGGTGGTGGGCAGACGATGAGAGCTCGCTCCCCTCCCCACCCCACACTGACCCATGGGTGTTTCCACCAGGAGAGGGGTGAGGATGAGTGTGGGAGGGATGGAGGCCAGCAGCTGGCGAACGGCTAAGGACCACAGGCTCAGAGAAGAGTTCTCTCACTAGGCAACTGACCAGCCTGTTGCCTGCGGCTGGCAGAGGAAGGAGGTTGGGGTGGGGTTCCCCGCCTTACTTCCTGTCATCAGTGGGGTTCCAGGAATCTTGGCCCTGGACGAGGGTGAACATCATGGGAGATTCCTGTCTTCCAGAGGATTCCAGGGGTGGTGGTGACTTTACCCTGAGATGGCAGGGCCTTCTTGGGGTGTCTACTGGTCAGAGCTGGTGGAGGCGTGAGTGTGCTTGAGTCTCTACTCAGCTGGGACAGGTCCCGCTCGTCCTGACTGCTCCCTCCACCCTCCGCCTGTAGGGAGAAGCCCGTGTGCCGACCGGAATGGAGGTTGCATGCACACATGCCAGGTCCACAGGGGCCTCGCCCACTGCCAGTGCCATGCTGGCTACCGGCTGGCTGAGGACCGCAAGGCTTGTGAAGGTGGGTCCAGCTTGCCCCGCCCCTTCCCGTGCCCCACCATGTCTTCCAGCCCTGTGGCTCCTGCAACCCCACCATCACCCCATCACCCCATCTCCACCCCTGACAACCTTGACCCCATCCCTCAACCTGTCGTGCCCCCTTCCCCACCAGCCTGGGCCCTGCCCATATGGCTCTGCCCGCTGCTCCAGTCCCAACCAGAGTCAGCCAGCTTGTCTCTGACACTGGAAGGGGGACATGTGTCTCTCTGGTTGGATGGACCCAGCTGTGTCTGGCTAGACTGAGCCTTTGGCGAGCTGGACTGGCCTGTCTAGTCACTCTTGGGTGACCCTGGATGGCACATGGGCTGCTTGGCCCCCATCATCTCTGCTGTAGGAGTAGGGGTGCTGGCAGGCATAGAGAGGGGCAGCAACACGTCCCAGATGGCTGGTGCTGACTGGAGTCTCCTGTGACTACAAGGAAGCAAGGGATCCCAGGGTCATTTGGTTTGGTTTTATTAATTTTAAAAATATTTTTCTACACAGTTAACCCTGAGACTCCAGCTTGAATTACTGGCAGGTCCCCGTTGATGTACTGCTCCAGCTGTTTCTAAATTCCCTTCAGCAAGCTTTTAGTTGTATATAATATAAATGAGAGTGGTTGTTGTTGTTGCTATGTGCCATCGAGTCACCTGCGATTCATAACGACCCTCTGTATCACAGCTCTTGTTCAATAATTTTCACTTTCCTTTTTTAGGACTTGATAGCTTAGGTCACAGGGAACCCCAAAGTGATTACCTGCCTGGTGGCTGGTTCAAATCCACCAGTGGCTCCAATGAAGAAAGGTGAACAGTCTCTTCATGTGTGGTTTATTTACAGGCTCCAAAAACTCGCTGGAAGGCCAGCTATGAGTTGGTCCCAACGTGGCCAGAATGAGATGAGTGTGGGGTTTGAGGAATGGCACACCTGTTCCAGGTGATGCCAATTTCTTGGCATAGCCGAGGGAGCATGTCCAGGGCTGCATCTGGTAATTGAAACCTTCTCAGTTGATTTTCCATGAATTCCTGGAGTCTTGTGCAACGTGGACTTCTTTCTTCACAACCATTAATTCTTAATCATATGCTGCTTCCTACAATGTTGATCATCAACCGTTTCTTTTTGGTTCAGTGACTCCCCTTCCTGCATCATTCAGTATTTTGCATAGATTCCTTCAGTATTGATGTCTGCAGTGCTTGCCTACTAGAAACCAATGCAGGAGAGAGCATTGAAGGGGGAGGAAGACACCCCTCCCAGGCCTCACGGGGACGTTTTGATGCCTTGACCCCGACCTGTCATTCCTGTACTGTATATTTAACACACATGAGCCAGTCTGCATATCTATACTTGTTTAAAACCACACCAGCTCCCCGTTACATAGCACACGTATAATTTAATAAGCTGGTGCATGCAGACTTACGCTCACATGCATTCACAGTCGGGCAGTTTTTTCTCAAAGAGAAGACCTTTGACTGCCCTGAGGTCTACGTGTGTGCCTTGTGGTGACTGTGTCACTCGAGGGTCCCAGGTGGGATGGGAGGCGCAGGCAGCCCGATCAGCTTTTCCTCTAACCACCCTGGTGGTCTACAGAGGTGGTCCCAGCAGAGGGCGAGAAGCTGTATTCCAGTCTTCACTAACGCCCGGAAGGACCCTTTGAAAAGTGTCTGCCAGGTAGAAAGGCAGGCTTTGTGGTCCTAGGAGCTTTACGGTTCAGGTGAGATCCTTGAGAGAAGATTGAAGGTCAGATTCTTTCCTTCATTGTTGTTGTTACTGTTGAATCGGATCCGACTGGCACAGGACATTTCCCCCACTTCTCCAGCGGAGCATCTGGTGGATTTGAGCTGTGTGCCTCTGGGATTGCAGTGCAGCTTCTTGACAGATTCCTTCCTTCTTAGAACTTCCTCTCTCTCATTGTTGTGGAGTCAGAATCAACCCATAGCTGACCTTCCAGCAGGTTTTAAGAGGCCGTAAATAGTACAGGAGGAAACTGTCCATCTGTCTTCCAAGGAGCAGCTGGTGGATTCGAACTACGTGCCCTTTGAGTTGGAAGCATAACGCCTTACTTATTGGGCCACCACAGCAAATTATCTTATAGGTGTAAATATAGTGGTGGAGTGCATAGGGAATTTGAATGCTGACACCAGCAAGGGTGAGGTGCTGGTGACAGTGCCTGGGGCCATCAGGTCCAGATGCCAGACTGGGGACTCCCAGGTACCCTCAGCCCCATGCATGGCACCACCGAAGAGACCTGGATACAGAGAGACTAAGCCTGCACTCAGAGTCACCAGCAGGACCTGAAGATCCTTGCAGTGCTGTCCACTTTAGGCCATTCTTTATGTTACTTAACGTGTCTCCTGCACCCAGCGGTGTCTTCTTGGGAGCTTGCACATCAGAAGGTGGCTGGACAGGGGAACGAGGTCCAGAGACGGTCCAGTGACCCTGAGGTTCAGGTGCAGAACTGAGGGTGTGGGCACAGAGGGCCTGAGACGCCGTCACAGAGTAGGTGGTGAAGTTATAGAGTTATAGAGTAGGATGTCGTTATAGAAGAGGGGGTTCAGAGAGGCTCAATCATGAAACAGGACCCAGAGGCATTGGATGCAGCTACAGAATGAAGGGAACATAGGATGTGGGTACAGCTGTGATACAGGAGCTCGGAATTGATTTAACTGTGGACTGGGGTGCATGGGCCTGGGGTGACTCTCCTGAACACCCAGCTGTGCCCCTCCTGGGTACCGGGTCTCCCAGGCCATCAGCTCAGAGCCCGTCTCTCTGATCTCTCCCTTGCAGATGTGGATGAATGTGCCACCGGGCAGGCTCAGTGCGCCCACGGCTGCCTCAACACGCGAGGCTCCTTTAAGTGCGTGTGCCATGCTGGTTATGAGCTGGGCGCTGACGGGCGGCAGTGCTACCGTAAGTGGGCAGTAGATGGGCGCCTCCGCTAGACACGGGCGGTGTGGAGGGGCGGCAGTGCTGTTGGGAGTCTGCGATCACCTGCAGGCATTGGGGGGGGGGTCATCCAGGCCAGCAGCCTGGCTCCCCTGCCTGTCACTGCCCCACGCGCCTGCTTTGGCCCCGGGCTGGTACTTCCTTGTCAGTTAGGAGCAGTGCTGTGGGCTGGGCTGGGTGGGCAGAGCCTGGCCTGTTCTGAGCTCCCAGAGTTCCTTGTTTCCTGGTTGAGGGGCTGGGGGCTGGTTGCTGCACGGGTGAGGACTGTGCTCAGTGGGGTTCTCCAGACCCTGTCCGTTGTCCTGAGCCCCTGGTCTCATTGCAGGTATCGAGATGGAGATTGTCAACAGCTGTGAGGTCAATAATGGCGGCTGCTCCCATGGCTGCAGCCACAGCAGCGCGGGGCCCCTCTGCACCTGTCCCCGAGGCTACGAGCTGGACACAGACCAGAAGACCTGCGTTGGTGCGTGTTTCTGGACCCCGGGGCCTGTTTCTGCCACACTGTCCCCTTCTGATACAAGGCTAGATCCGCTGTTACCCCGAGTCTCCGCGTGGGTCTGATGCTGTGACGCAGAGCTCTCTCTGTGTGCTGTACCCTCTTCAGCTGCACGAGGCTCAGCAGAGGAGGTTGGGGTGACTGTGGAGAGAGGTGGCCTCAGTTGCTCCAAGAAAAGCCCTGGGTGCTGGCATTGGTTTGTGAGTCCCTAGCACCTTGGTTTGTGAGTCCCTAGCACCTGTGTTGCCTCTTCTGAGAGTGGCTCCATCCTGTGTCGTGCCCAGGAGCCTGGGAATGGTCCCTGGCATTGATGGAGGGACTCTTTTGATAGTGGATTCCCTTCCAGTTTGGCCCCTGCTCTGGCTCCTTCGCCAGCACAGGCAGGGTGGACTGAGGCTGTGCTATGTGCCTCTGTGTATCCACATGTTTGGGGTTGTGTACAGGTATGAGGTGTGCATGGGAGTGCGTATGTGAGTATATGGACTTGTATATGGGCGGGTGTGGGAGTTTTTGCATGGAGTTGTGTGTGAGTGCATTGCAATGTGTGCATGAGCCTGTGGGCTTGTGTGTGGTGTGACTACGCATCGAAGTGACTGAGTGTACATGGGGTTGTACATGGGATTGTGTGTGTGGTTGTGCATGAGTACAT
>NW_006399795.1:13958317-13962158 GCF_000299155.1 Elephantulus edwardii
GGGGTGGGGTGGCCCTGCATGGTGGTGTGGGTTGGGGTGGGCCTGCGTGGTGGTGTGCATCTGCAGTGCCAACACCCGCTGCTCCCACTGTGCGCCCGCAGATGTGGATGACTGCGCAGACTCGCCGTGCTGCCATCAGGTCTGCACCAACACCCCTGGTGGCTACGAATGCAGCTGCTACGCGGGCTACCGGCTCAGCACTGACGGCTGCGGCTGTGAGGGTGAGCGCCTGGCCGGGGTGGTGGGTGGGAGCAGCCCAGGCTGGCGGCGCAGCTGTGTGCACCAGGCCTTGCCCGCCACATGCACGCCTCTCAGGCTGAGGCCCTGCTGATGCAAAGCTGTGCTGCCCTGTGACCGCTGTCATTCTCTTATGGGGCTGCAGCTGTGCCCTGACTGCTCCCAGCCTGACCTAGTGGGACAGCGTGTCCACTGTCGTGACTTGCTTAGGAGGGTAGTGGAGATGAGCTGCCCACCTGTGGCTTGGCCACCTGAAATCAGCCCCACAGTGAACCAGGGTGGGCAGCGCCAGCCCGTGTCCCTAGTATTGGGGATGGCCTACAGTGTCCCATGATTGCCCGCAGACGTGGACGAGTGTGCTGCTGGCCACGGTGGCTGTGAGCATCACTGCACCAACCTGGCCGGCTCCTTCCAGTGCTCCTGTGCATCTGGCTTCCGGCTGCTTGAAGACCGCAGGGGCTGTGCTCGTGAGTCCCCGCCATGCCCACTCTGGTCTATTTCCTTCCTTCCTGGGTCTGTGCCCAGTGCACCCACATCACTGATTTCTGCATACTCTTTTTCCTTTAACTCCTGCTCTTTCTTAGAGTCTGGGTGGCCTCCGTCTTGCCATGAGCACTGGGGGTGTGTGAGGAAGGGGGCAGCCCATACAAGTCAATCTGACTGAGCCAGGTGGTGGTGAGGGGTCTCAGTGGTCCAAGTCTCCATTCCCAGTTGAAAGAAGGGGCCACAACCTATGTGACCCCATCCCATGTTGTGCAGAGTCCAGAAGGAATAGACCCTACCCACCCATCACCCCCTCCATTCCTCCAAGTCCTAGCTGTGTGTCAGGACATACCTGCACCACAGTTGGGCTGACTGCTGCAGGTGAGGTGGGCCAGGTCTCCAGGGCCTGCTCCGGAAGCAGTGCCACCAGGCCAGTGAGAAGGCTCTGTGACCTGGCGCGGAGAAGGTGGCCGTGAGGGCAGGGGCTGGCTCACCCTGGGGTGGGCTGCGCGGAGGGGCCTGGGCTGGGAGTGGGGAGCAGGGCTCAGCAGCTTGTGTTCCCAGTGCTGGAAGAGCCGGTGGTGGACGTGGAAGGCCAGCTGCCGTTTGTGCGCCCCCTGCCCCACATCGCGGTGCTGCGGGACGAGCTGACCCAGCTCTTTGAGGACGAGGAGGACGGCATGGCTGATGAGGAGGAGGCGGAGGCACGGGGAGAACATACGCTGGCGGAGAAGTTTGGTGAGGGTGGCGCCCAGCCCAGGGGCTCTGCTCGCAGGGTGGTGGATCCTTCTGAAGGCCAGGGCTCCATCCAGCCATGTCCTGTTGACCAGGGCCCAGTGGGGCCAAGCAACTGCTTGGTTTACACAGCATCTGCTTAAGCTGGACCAGAGTAGCCCCAGGATCCAGGAGGCTTGAGTTTAGGTGTTTCCAGATACAGATCTACATGGCTCTCCCCCTTGCCTGGCCCGAGGCCGGAGTCCATGGAGGCTTGGGTCACTCTCTGACACTCTTTACCTGCCTACCCTCTCCAAGTCTGCCTGGACGATTCCTTCGGCCCAGACTGCAGCCTGACCTGTGATGACTGCAGCAATGGGGGGACCTGCCTGCCGGGCCTGGACGGCTGTGACTGCCCCGAAGGCTGGACTGGACTCATCTGCAACCAGAGTGAGTTGAGGCGGGGATGGGAATGGGGACACACCAAGCAGAGACCTGCAGGCAGCCATGGCCCCATTCATGCTGACTCCTCCCATCAGCCCTGGGCAGGGAGGGGCTCCCAGTGGTCCACTCACTGCTTCACTCATTCATGCATGAGTCACTTATTCTGTCATGCATCATCCATTAGTTCCCTCACTCATTCATTTACTCATTCATTCATTCACCTTCTCGCTCATTCTCTCATGCATTCATTCCTGCATTTTGCAAGTACCCATCATTGTCCATTCTGTAGCCTAAGGACATCAAGGCTGGGTGTTCGCTGTTCAAGAGTGCCACTACCTATGGGGTCACCAACAAGCCAACAACTATGTAACTGGCAGTGATCAGGAAAATGGGGTGACCAGGAGATAAGGGGTGTCTCAGAAGTGTACCTAACGGAGGGCTTATCTGGTTCAGGCACTTGTTACCTGTCGCACCCACATCCTGTGTGGGCACAGTGACTCTGGCTCAGATTCCCTGAAGCCTGCTCCTCCACATCGAGCTTTTCCCATGCCCTGCTCAGCTCTCTCAGACTATATTTAGTGTTTGATGTTAAGGGCAATAGGACCAGCTGTTTGCAAAAGTTTATCGTCTTTTTGAATATGTTGATAGAGCAGGGTCCTTGCTGTGTTGAACTTAGCAGATGAGCATGCAGTGATCGATTAATGATGTCTGTCCTGGAGGCACAAGAGCAGATGTCTGTTGCTCTGGTAGCAGCTCCTGAACTGGTTAACTTGGATACTAGGAAGGTAGTTTGACATGTCGCTCTCTATCGGGTACTCTGGGTTCACAGTCTTTCTGCAGCAACTGACCCTGATTCATGTCCCCCTTTGTAGCGTGTCCTCCAGACACCTTTGGGAAGAACTGCAGCTCCTCCTGCAGCTGTCAGAATGGCGGGACCTGTGACCCCATGACAGGGGCCTGCCGCTGCCCCCCAGGTGTCAGTGGAACCCACTGTGAGGACGGTGCGTGCAGCCTCCTTGGGCCCCTGCAGGCTTCCCTGGGTAGTGGATGGGAAGAGGGAACATATCCTAGAAGCTCTCCTGCTTACTCTCCCCAAGTCTCCTCTCCTTGTGCAGGAGACAATAGTAACGTGGTTTAGACCCACCTTTCCCTCCAGCCATGACTTAGTGGGAGGGATGAGGTCATGCAGGGAGAGGTCACAGATTTTTTTATGGGACATTGATTTCTGTGGCCTCTAACTACAGCAGATGACAAAGTCTTAGCAATGCTTTGGCATTTGGAGGTGGTGAGCACCCCATTCCTAGAAGCATTCAAGCAAAGCTCAGTGATGGCTGAGTGGGAAATGCAGAGGGATGATTCACAAGCCAGTGGCTATGTAGGGTGACACTGACGTCCTTGTGTAACCCTGAGGTTACAGCATTTCAGGAACAGTTAGAACCAGTTACTGGTTGAGTCAGCTCCACTCATGATAATACTCTATGTGCCGGAGTAGAGCCGTGCTCCATGTGTGTTCCCAGTGGCTGGAAGTAGATCACCAGGCCTTCCTTCCAGGGTGCCTTTGGGTGAACTTGAGCGTCCAACTTTTTGTTCAGGAGCCAAGTGATTTCATGTTAGCACCACCCAGGAATTCCCTAGGAGACTAACACTTCATGTCCAACCTTTAAATTCTGACTTCTTTATAATGTAATAACTATGGTGGCCTAGTGGTAAGAAGCTGTGCTGTAATCCCAGAGGCGTGTGGTTCGATTCCATGAGCTGCTCTGCAGGAGAGAGATGGCCAATCTCCTCCCATGTGATTTACTGCTTCTGAAAACCTGCTGGAGTACACAACAACAACACCTTGACAGTACACGACAAAAACAGTAGTTATCCTTTTATCCTTTCTCTTCCAGCCTACTGAGATTTACCATGTATTGGAATTGCCGTTTACAATACATTACAGTAGTAGTACAATACAACACAA
>NW_006399795.1:13962273-13992714 GCF_000299155.1 Elephantulus edwardii
ACAATACAATACAATACAATACAATACAATACAATACAATACAATACAATACAGTAACTACCATGTTTTATAAATTGCAGGCTTCCTGCCTTAGGGGGCAGAGAGCAATCCCTGTCTGATACTTGGGCAACTGTAATTCATGGAGACTAAGCTGCCCTCAAGGACTGCAGCCTCCAATATGGATTGAGGCTCAATGTCAAGAAGACAAAGATTCTCACCACTGGACCAATTGGCAGCATCAGGATGGATGGTGAAGAGATTGAGATTGTTCACAGCTTTAGTTTGCTTGGTTCCACAGTCAACACTCTTGGCACCAGCAGCCAGGAAATTAAAAGACATATTGCCATGGGGAAGTCTGCTGTTAGAGACCTCTCCAAAGTACTAAAGAGCAATGGTGTCTCCCTGGAGACTAAGGTGCATCTGATACAGGCCATGGTCTTTGCAATCACTCGTTATGCATCAGAGAGTTGGACAATGACCAAGAAGGATAGAAGGAGAATTGATGACTTTGAGCTGTGGTGCTGGAGAAAGTTATTGAGAGTACCATGGACTGCTAGGAAAACAGATTCATCCTGGAAAGGGTCAAACCGGGCGGCTCCTTGGAGGCAAGGATTCTGAGGCTCCGTCTAACAGTCTAACATACTTTGGACATGTTGTAAGGAGGGACCAGTCCTTGGAGAGGGACATAATGCTTGGTAGGGTGGAGGGACAGCACAGGAGGGGAAGGCCATCTATGAGGTGGATTGATGCAGTGACTGGGGTAATCGGATGGGAGTGTCAGAGATAGTGTGATTGGCACAGGACAGAGCAGAGTTTAGGGCTGTTGTACATAGGATTGCTATGAATTGCAAGCGACTCGATGGCACATAACAACAACAACAACAACAATAGGTTGCCCTCAGGGCTCCCTGCCTCTGCCCCTTCTGCCAGCCTCTGAGCTCCTAGACCACTGGGGCCCTGCTCCCTCTCCACCTGCTGAGGGGACCTGAGGCCCAGTGTGCAGCCAGAGCTATGGATTTCATCTGCTCTGTGGACCTGAGTTCTGGTGACCTAGTTGCTAAGGTGTTGCACTGCCAACCCTGAGGCATGCAGTTTGAATCCACAAGCTGCTCCAGGGAAGAAAAATGGGCAGTTTCCTCCTGTGCTATTTACTGTCTCTGAAAACCCTCCGGAGGGTTAGCTATGAGTCAGTTCTGACTGGACAGTATGTATCAACAACAACAACATGGAATGCTCTATGGCTTCCCCAAGGAGCCGTGGTGGCACAATGGTTAAATGCTCTGGTCCTAACTGAAAGGTCAGTTGTTCAAATACACCAGCCACTCCACGGAAGAAAAGACCTTGTAATGAGCGCCTCTAAAGATTACAGCCACATAACAGCATTTCAGGTGACCAGTAACAGCAGAGAAACACTCCTTAGAACAACTGGCCACAAAGAGGCAGAAGAGCAGCGTTTCCCCACAGACAAAGCCCCGAAGACAGAAGGATTAGTGGAAATCAGAATCATAGGGAGGAAGTGGAAAAAAGGTATTATGTTGTAGTTCTTGTAATTAGTATTGTGAATGAACAATTGGATGGAAAACCAATTGCTTTGTAAACGTTCATTCAAATCACAATTTAAAGGAAAGTGCATCCTGTGACACAGCTCTACTGTGCAGCTATGGAATCACAATGATTAGGAATCAACTCAGTGACGTATAATAATAACCACCACCTGACTCCTGGAGGCCCGGGTCTCGGCTGGGCTCCCACAGGGCTCACTCATGGCTGTGTAGGATGCTGGAGGAGACCAGCACTCAGAGTATGACCAACAGGCTTGCAGGGGACCCTGTTAGTGTCCAGCCTCCCGGGGTCCCTGACGTGTGGCCGCATCACTCACACTGCCTCTGTCTTCCATCTTTTCTTCTGTCTTAAGCCCCTTGTGCCTTTCTCGTCTAACTGGACATAAGCTCTGCCAGCTTTTATTTTCTCAAGATCGTAATTTCCTTTTAGCTGCAAAGTCATCTCTCCCAAAAGAGTTGTGCTCTCAGGTTCTAGGGGTTTGGGTGTGTGAACGTGTCTGTTCAGAGCACCTGCTATGCTGCTGTACCTTTCAGTAAGAGGCACACAGGACGGACGGACCTGGGAGGAGGGATGTGACTCGGGGCCCCTGGAGTGTTGACTCGGACCCTGTCCAGTTGGGGCATCTGTCCCTCTTTGAGATCTGGAGGCTGGTCTTGGTGACAACGGTGGGTCAGAAGTTGGGGTGCTCCATGCGATTGGGGTGAGATATCTCTGCCATTCTGGTGTGTTGTAGGCTGTGCCAACATCCAGGCCACAGGATTGGATGGGATGGTGAGCAGGAGGGGAGGGACGGTCCAGCTGGTCCACCCTGGGCCTGTCCTGTCTTCGTGGTCCCTCTGTCTCCTGGGTGCATCCATCCAGAGCCCTCTAACCATGTCCTGGCAGCTGTTCTGTGTCCTGTGTCCTTAAGAGAAGCCCTTGGTGTGCCGTGGGCTATGCCCACTCCCCCTTCTCACTATGCCCACCCCTACCCCAGGCTGCCCCAAAGGCTTCTACGGCAAGCAGTGCCGGAAGAAGTGCCACTGTGCCAACCGAGGCCGGTGCCACCGTGTCTACGGGGCCTGCCTCTGTGACCCAGGGCTCTACGGCCGCTTCTGTCACCTCGGTGAGTCCCACCACACTGCGGTGGTCAGAGGGGCAGGTCACGTACCTCACTCACTGCATGCCTTTTGGGCTGGCTTTGCTGTGACTGTTTGTGGATGAGGAACTCAAGTTTAGGACTGGGGATAGCTAGGGTCCCCCCTGGCCTACCCTCTTCACATAATTGACTTTCAGGGCATCTGGCTGGGTATCCCCCAGCCTCAGGGTACAATGTGGTGAGGGGGAAGGGCAGCCTGTAAGCCTGGATCCAGGGTGCCAGGTGGGCTGAGGAGTGTGCAGGGCTCCAGCTACTGCCACCCAGAGTTGGGGTGACATGGAAGTTGCCCCCCCCAATGCCAGGCAGGGTAGTCTCCCTTGGAAACTTCTAGGCAACAAGATGTGCCTTGGGCTATGGCAGATCCACAGGGTCTGCAGACATCTGGGAGGGAAGCGGCTCTGGCTGCTGGAGCGAGGGCGGGTGGGGACAGCAAGCTTCAGTGCAGCTTCGTTTTGGGTTTATTTTGAGAAAACAGAGCTGCCTAGTGACCTGGGTGACTCCCTGGACTCTCCTGGGCCTTGTTTTTCTGTCAAATGGGCACAAACCTCGTAGGTCCCTGGGGACAGGTGCTGGTTAATAAAGGGCCCGGTGGCTGTGGGGGACACACTAGCTTGTGCAGGGCTCTGGAGACAGCTCGGTGTGTGGTTCTGGAAGGTGGGGGCTCCGTGGATGCAGCTAGGAAGGTGGCACTGACAGCTGTGCACCTGTCCCGTGGCATCTCTGGCTGCAGCCTGTCCCCCATGGGCCTTCGGACCTGGCTGCTCGGAAGAGTGTCGCTGTGTGCAGCGGAACACGCGGTCGTGCGACCGGAGGGACGGCAGCTGTGCCTGCAAGCCGGGCTTCCGAGGGGAGCGGTGCGAGCTCGGTAAGTGCAGGTGGGGGTCAGGCCGGGGTGTCTTGGAAGCCGCTGACCTCCCTGTCTTCTTCCTCACAGAGTGCCAGCCGGGGTTTTTCGGGCCAGGCTGTCGGCAGGCATGCACCTGCCCAACAGGTGTGGCCTGCAACGCTGAGAGCGGCGAGTGTCAGAAACAGTGTCCGGCTGGCTACCACGGCAAGGACTGTGACCAAGGTGAGTGGCCAGCTGGGGCCCCCAGGGATCTAGGGGTCAGTCAAGGGCACCTGGGCTGGGGTGCAGGTGGCTGTAGAGGTGCCCCAATCCAGGCTGAGGGTTACTGGACCCTTGGTGGCACAGGTGACTGGTATACCCGTCCCTCTACTCCAGCACAGACTGTTGAGTGCGGGACTGGTTGTCCAGAACCACGCATTCAGGCTCCTCATTTACTCACTCATGCCTTCATTCATTCATTCACTGGTCACTCATTCATTCATTAATTCACTGATCACTCATTCATTCATTCATCACTCACTCATTCATTCATTCACTGATCACTCATTCGTTCATTCATTCATCATTCATTCATTCATTCCTTTACTCATTCACTAATTTTTCACTCATTCCTCAGTTATTTAGTCATTCATTCATTTACTCATTTTTCACTCTTCCCTCACTTATTCATTCATTCACTCACTCACTCATTTTTCACTCATACTTCACTCATTCATTCATCCACCCTCATTCATTCATTCAGGCACTTGTTCATTTACTTGGTAACTCATTCAATCTTTCTTTCATCACTCCACTGGTACACCCAGAGTGCCTTGTGTGCCTGACGCTGGGCCGCAGGAGAGCCACCCTGGCGGTGTGAGTGGCACAGGTGGATGGGTTCTTTAGGGACGTCTGGGGAAGGTGTGAGGGGTGCAGTGAGAGGCAATTGCTCCTAACGAGAAGGCCTGGCTAACAGTGACACTGTGGAGTGTGAACACCACGATGGAAGGTCCCTCCCCATGGATGCTGTGGCCTTAGGCGGGTATAATGGGCACAACATGGCGGGTCGGGGTTGAGGCCTGGGTACGCACGTTTCCATGGTGGGAGAGGGGCTATGATGTGCAGTGGATCAGTGGACTCAGCCCAGGGGTCCTTGGAAGGCCAGGAGGCTCAGTACTCTCTGTCCTTGTCTAGCTGTGCCCTGACCGGCCCCAGGGACTGGGCAGCAAGTGTTGAACTGGACTTTGTTGGAAAGGGTCAGGGAGGAGGGGAGGAAGGCACTGCTGTCAGCATGTAGCGAGTCAGCCTCCCACCCTCCAGGCTTGGCTGGGTGGGTGCTGAATGATCAGAAGGGGAGAAGGGAGGCCCCAGCCGGAGCTGATGACTAACCTGGCCATTCTGTGCTGAGGAGCCTGGCTGATCATCTCTGGAGCCTCCGGCTTCTCAGTCTTGTGGCCTCGTGACCTGTAGGAAACACTGAAATGTTGCCATTGTTGTGAGGGCAGGGAAGTCTGAGTAAGCGGGGCTGCGGGGCTGGTGCAGACAAGCTCTGGGCAGACCAGCCCTCCTTGGCTCATGTTGTCTGTGTACTCAGCCCTGCCAGCCTGAGGAGGATGGGCAGCAGGGGGCCTGTGGCTGCAGCCTCACGACAGGGCAGCGCCCTCACTCTCCCCTCCCAAGGAGCTGCTCCTGGGGGCCTGCCAGCAGCTCCCACATCCTGGGCTGAGCAGTGGGGACAGCAGTGAACACAAGGACGCGCCTCTTGGCCATCCGACCGCACAGGCTACTGAAGCCCAGGCACGCAGTGCCTCCGACCCATGTCTGTCTTGGTCCAGCCCTCCACACACCTCATGCCCGGCAAGAAAGGAGAGCCTGACCCCAGCTCTTCTCTGCTGTTTCCTTTCCTTTCTTTACAACCATCTCAAGGAGCTCCCAGAATGAGACACAGGAAATGGCACACATAGTTTTGTGGCAATGCTGGGGTCCTCACGGCTTGTGGGTCTGGAAACTATTACTGACCAAAGCACGCGTCTGCCCCCAATTAGTGGAGAGAAGGCTCCGGGAGGCCTGGCAGGCTGTTCCGACCGGGGCCGCTGAGCTCGCCTCCCCTGGTCCCACCATGAGGCGTGTGTGCAGCACCTACAACATGTGGGTGTGGAGCTCAGATGCCTGTTATACACACACGTATGCTACACCTGACATCCTACATGTGTGCCCGAGCCCCTGAGGGTGGGAAACTCATGACAGAGTTAACCAGTTAGTGCTCGAGTCTCCTGTTCCCAGGTCCCCCCATCCTAGAATCTGCTTGTGTCTTACCAATGCTTCCCCCAGGCAGGCATGTCCTTCACACTGAGCCCCAGCTTTGGGGTTTGGGGGATTTGGGGCGTGGAGCATGGAGTTCCTGAAGCCTGTACCTCAACTCAGCCATGAATACCTTCCTGGACCTGGGGTGCTTTCCGGCAGCAGCAGGCTGGGCAGAGAAGCAGCCCTCTCCTGCACCCCAGGGTTACCCCCAGCTGTGTGCTGGGCTGTGCTGGGAAAGAAAGGCCCTGCTGCTGGACTTTGAGGGACAGGGCAGTCATGGGAGCACAGAACCCCTCAGCCCTGGACTCTGAGCTTCACGAAGCGAGGGTCTGGGGCTACCAGCGCCCAGGGCTCTACCCTGCTCTGATGTCCCCGTGCCCAGGTCTCTACCCTGCTCTGATGTCCCCATGTCCGGGGCTCTACCCTGCTCTGAGGGTCCTTGTGCCCGGGGCTCTACCCTGCTCTGATGTCCCCATGCCCAGGGCTCTACCCTGCTCTGATGTCCCCGTGCCCGGGCTCTACCCTGCTCTGAGGTTCCCCGTGCCCAGGTCTCTACCCTGCTCTGAGGGTCCTTATGTCCAGGGCTCTATCCTGCTCTGAGGTTCCCCGTGCCCAGGTCTCTACCCTGCTCTGAGGGTCCCTGTGCCCGGGGCTCTACCCTGCTCTGATGTCCCCGTGCCCGGGGCTCTACCCTGCTCTGATGTCCCCGTGCCTGGGGCTCTACCCTGCTCTGAGGGTCCCCGTGCCCAGGCCTCTGCACTGCTCTGAGGGCCCCCGTGCCCAGGCCTCTACCCTGCTCTAAGGGTCCTTGTGCCCGGGGCTCTACCCTGCTCCGAGGTTCCCTGTGCCAGGGGCTGTCTGCACAAGTGTGGGAAGCAGCCAGCTGGGGCTCTGCAGCACCTTCTTCCCAACGCCCCACTGTGTGCCCAAGGCCTGCCTGAGTCAGCTGTGCCAGCATGCCCCTCTGCCCTCCCACTCACTGCCCTGTGATGGGAAGGGGCAGGCCCAGGAAGATCTCCTTTTCTATTGATCTGTGTGGCATCTGGCCCCCTCCCTCTCAAATTTACTCCACCAGGAAAGGGCTGAAGCTGTAGGTGTAGCTAGGCCAACACAGACCCCCCAGCGCCCTCTGGGAGCCTGAGAGCTGAGTCCTCATGAAGAGGGCATGCACGTTCCAGGTCTTCTGGTTGAGCATGACCTGGGAGGTGAACGGGTTTGTAGGCACACTGGACAGGCATCCCTGGGCAGGGCATGGGGCACTGGCCAGCAAAGAGCCCCCGGGAGGGCAGGGCAAGGTGAGGATGGAGAAGGGCAGAGCTGACCTGGTCTCAATGCTGCCTGGGCACTCTCCTGAGACCTGAGAGACTGACACTCAGCATGTGCAGCCTTTGCTTATGGTCACCCCCCCTACTGACCCCCTCTGAGATCCTATCCTGTCAGCCCTGCTGTGTGTGCCTCTCTCCAGTCCTTTCCTGTGACCTGCCATGGTCACCTGGGAACCAGGGTATGTTCAACAGCCCAGCTGGAGCTAAAACAGGTGCCTGACAGGTTAGGGGATGTGGGACCCAATGGCTGGGACCGCCAAGAGAGAAGAGGCTCTGGCTAGATGAGTGTGGGGCTGAGTCCGTCCTACTTCCTCCTGCAGCGTGTCCAGAGGGGACATTTGGTGTGAACTGCTCGGACTCCTGCTCCTGTGGGGGAGCCCCCTGCAACCGGGTCACGGGGCAATGCCTGTGCCCTGCAGGGAGGACTGGGGACGACTGTGGGGCAGGTAAGTGTCAAGGGGCCTCCCCGAGTCTTTTCCTCAGCTCCTCCACTATGAGGCTGCCCCAGCCCGAACCATGTCTCTTTGAACCGATGCACTGATGTAATGAGAGTAACGTAGCCTCTGACCATGGTTGGGGACTCCTGACTCAGCCCCAAGGATGGTTAAAGAACTCTTGAGCCCTGCCCAGTAGTGTTTGAGGTACCCGTGACCCCAGACCATTTTGGGGGTCAGAATTCTGGCTCAGAATTGCTCCCGATAGTCCTACTAAGGAGTAGGGGGTGCCCCATGGGGGGCAGCACTGAGGCCTCTTTAATAGAGGACACTCAATCAGCCAGCAGACCAGTCCTACTAAGGAGTGGGGGGTGCCCCATGGTGGGCAGCACGGGGGCCTCTTGGCCAATAGGGGACACTCAGTCAGCCAACAGGTCAGTCCTGCTAAGGAGTGGGGAGGGGTTCCCCATGGGAGAGTGTCTCTTGGCTATTAGAGGATACTCAGTGAGCCGGCAGACCTTATCCGTGGCCTGGTCACCAGTGTGGAGCCCCTGGCAGCCCCTCCAGAGCTCCCAGGTCTGCTCAGTCCTCCTTGGGACTGGGTGGTGCCCTGCAGCCTTTCCTGGCTCCGGGGTGGAGGGGGCTTCTGGTGGTACCAAAAGCGGCAGGGGCATTGACACAACCTTGGGGGTTAGAGTGTCCTGAGGGCCGCTGGGGACTCGGCTGCCAGGAGATCTGCCCTGCATGTGACCACGGTGCCAGCTGTGACCCTGAGACAGGAGCCTGCCTGTGTCCGCCCGGCTATGTAGGCAGCCGTTGCCAGGATGGTAAGTGGGGCCCTGGGTGTGCTTCGGGGTGGCGGGCTGGGCCCTGGTGCTCACCCTGTCTCCCCTGCAGTGTGCCCTGTGGGCTGGTATGGACCCGGCTGCCAGGCCAGCTGCTCCTGTGCCAACGCAGGGCACTGCCACCCAGCCACCGGCCAGTGCAGCTGCGCCCCTGGGTGGATGGGCCTTGACTGTCGCAGAGGTATGTCACCACCTCCCTGCCATGAATGAGACCCTCAGGATGAGAACCCCTGGGGTCCCTACTGATGTGTTCCCCACCCCTTGAGGGTCTATCATCCCTGTCCCTCTCCCTGCCACACACAGAGTTCCCTGGGGGTGGGTCATCTGGGGTCCCTCTTGAGCTGCCCCTGCCCCTCAACCTGACTGGGTACTGGGGGCCCCATCACCCGTAACCACACCTTCCTGTCTTAACCACACAGAGGCTCCTGGGACTGGGCTTCCTGGGGTCCCTCCTAGGCTGCCCCTGCCCCTTGACCTCCCTGGTGAACCGGTACCATGTGAGTACCTTCATTACAGCCTGTGATGGGGGACACTGGGGGCCCGACTGCAGGCACCCCTGTAACTGCAGTGCTGGTCGCGGGAGCTGCGAGGCTGCCAGTGGCCGCTGCCTGTGTGAGGCCGGCTACACGGGCCACCACTGCGAGCTCAGTGAGTTGGGCCAGATCTTGGCTGTCCCCACCCGATCCCACTCCAGACCTCACCACAGGGGCCCCAAGTTTCAGGAGCTCAGAGGAGTCCCATCTTAACCCAGAGAAGCAAGTCCTCATGCCCCTGAATTGAGAAGGGAGGTGACCCTCCCCTAATATGTCAGATGTCACCCACTTGGAATGTACAGTGAGGGCTGTCACGTCCTCACGGGCCACCTGGCACATAGGAGAAGTTGAAGGGGGCCTGATGCTATGGGCTTAGTGGGGTTCAGCTTGTCTAGGAGGTGGCCCCAGATGAAGTCCCTAACCCCACAGGCTGATGGGTTGGCCTGGAGGGCCTGAACGACCCCATGAGGTGATTCTCACGGGAGCAGGAGGCTTGGTGGTGTCCAGGGTAGTCCTGGGGCAGGTCTCCCAGAAGTAGCCCTGGTCGACCAGGAGACGCGGCTCCTCCACGCCCTGGAACTTGGCTCCTGGCTGGGTGGGCGGCGGGAGCGGGAGGCAGGCCCTGCAGGTGGGAAGGCGTGCCCGTGAGCCCGCTGCCCGGGCCCTGCTGATGGTGCTCGGACTGTGCTCAGGGTGTCCGCAGGGCCGCTTTGGGCCGGGCTGTGGACAGCGATGCTGGTGCGAGCACGGCGCTGCCTGCGACCATGTCAGCGGGGCCTGCACCTGCACAGCCGGCTGGAGGGGCACCTTCTGTGAGCGAGGTGAGCGGGGTATGGTGGGTGGACCCGGGAGCCCAGGTACACCACCCCCTCATTCACCACCCCCTCCTTTGCAGCCTGCCCGGCTGGCTTCTTTGGCGTGGACTGCCTCAGGGCCTGTGACTGTGCTGGTGGGGCCCCCTGCGACGCCGTGAACGGGACCTGTGTCTGCCCAGCGGGGCGACGGGGCCCCCGCTGTGATCAGGGTGTGTGACCATGGGGCTTTAGCACCACTGAGGGTGGGGGCAGGTTGAGGAGGAGTGGGGGCTGGCACACTTGTTGATGTCTTGGGAAGAGGGGATTCAGAGCCACCACGTGGCCGGCCGCGTCTGCTGTTGCTCCCAGACACCCCCTTTCCCACATGGGTGACGATGCCCCGATTGTGAAAAGCCCTGGCCCCGAAGGGTGGTGTGGCCACAGGAAGAGGGGCGCAGAGGCCTGACTGAACCTCTGCCTCCCCCAGCCTGCCCTACCCACACCTATGGCCTTAACTGCAGCCAGGAGTGCACGTGTGCCAACGGGGCGACCTGTGACCCCGTGCTCGGGCGCTGCCACTGTGCCCCGGGCTGGATGGGGCCCACCTGTGTGCAAGGTAAACTCACCTGCAGGGCTTCCAGCAACTCAGGGACAAAGAACCTAGTTCTGGGAGTCCAGGAACTCAACCTTGGGCTAGGACTTGACCCTCATGAGGCTGTGAAGGGGTCACATGGAAATGGACCACTGTGCCGGATGCCAGGCTTACCCAGACCAGCAGCAGCGTGTTGGGAGCTGGTACCCAAGGGAGGTGGAGGTGTCTGGGGCTGGAAGTGCCTCTTCAGCCCTGTGCTTACAGGGCTGGGAGGGAGGCACCCAGGGTATTCCTGGAGCAGATCACCTGAGAGGTGGCCCTGGTGAGCTTTTGCGGTCTGCTGGGCTGATACTGCCTGTTCCGTCCCCCTCAGCCTGCCCTGTGGGTCTCTATGGTGAGGGCTGCCAGCATCCCTGCATCTGCCAGAACGGAGGCACCTGCGACCCCGTGTCAGGCCGCTGCACCTGTCCTGAAGGCTGGGCCGGCTCAGCCTGTGAGCAGGGTGAGCTTAGAGGGCCAGGGTGGGAGGGCCCTCTGGGACTGTGGGAGCCAGGGCTGCCCCCAATCTCCCTGGTCAGGGTCAGCGTCCTGGGTGTGGCTGTGGACTTGCATGGTGACCAGCCTGTCGCTTCTGAGCAGGTCTCTGGGGCTCTGGGTGCGGGCAGTGTGGCTGGGTGTCTGCAGGGCCAGGAGACCCTCATTCACTCTGCTCCCATCCTGCAGAGTGTCTCCCTGGGCACTTCGGTGCCGGCTGCCAGCATACCTGTGACTGCCTCAATGGGGGGCTCTGTGACCCCCGAACGGGCGCCTGCCTCTGCCCAGCCGGCTGGGGTGGGGACAGGTGCCAGAGTCGTGAGTGAAAGGGGCGGGGACCCTCTAGGGTTGGGTCGTGGAGGTGAGAGGGTGCAGAGGGCTGGGGGTTGGGTGTCAGTGTCTGCCTCCTGAGCTTCCAGGGGTGCCAGGGAGGGTCCTTACCTAGAAAGGTGGTCTTATGGGGGTGGAACTGCTTTACCTGGGGTGGAGTTTGACCTCACACCCAGCCCTTGGGGGCTGTGAAATGTGGGGGCACAGACGGAAGGAAGGTCCTGATTCAGCCCCCCTCCACCTGCTGTCTGCAGCCTGTGTTGAGGGCACCTTTGGGGCTGGCTGTCAGGAGCGATGTGTCTGCCGGCGGGGAGCCCCCTGTCACCAGGTTACTGGCATCTGCCTCTGCCCCCCAGGATGGAGGGACGCGAGGTGTGAGAGTGGTGAGCGCAGGGTCACCTGGTCACTGGTACCCAGGGGATTGGGGTCTTCCAAGCAGGAATGGTCCCAGGTCCACCCTGACCCCGGGTTGGAAGGGAGTAAGGTGTGGGTGTTGGGCCCAGACCCACCTGGTCACCAGCACTGAGGGCCAGTACCTCAGGGACAGTTCTCCACACAGGCGTGGTCCCTATTCCAGGTCTCCTGGCCCCGTCTCCCCAAATTCCCCAGCCCTTGCCTTCCCTGCAGCTTGCCCGCCTGGCTGGTTTGGAGAGGCCTGTGCTCAGCGCTGCCACTGTCCACTGGGCACTGCCTGCCATCATGTCACCGGGGAGTGTGGCTGTCCCCCTGGCTTCACAGGGCTTGGCTGTGAGCAGGGTAGGTGCCCCTAACCCTGGATGAGGTAGGCCAACAGCTTGGCAGTGTCAGGCTTGAGCTGTACCCCCAAAACCATCCCATTTGGGGGGTTCCTGGAGAGGGTTTGAGACTCAGGCTGTGGCCAGGACCAATGCTCTCTTCTCATCTGCCCCAGAGTGCCCACCTGGCACCTTTGGAGAGGGCTGTGCCCAGAGGTGCCAGTGTCCCAGTGAGACGCAGTCATGCCACCCTGCCACAGGGGCCTGTGTGTGCACTGCTGGTTATCATGGCAGCGGCTGCAAGCAACGTGAGTGCCCTCCGTCCGTGCCCACCCCATGCTCACCTCGCTGGCCAGGTCGGCAGTGGGATGTCTGGGAGCACGAGGTTCTTGGTCTTTCCTGGGGGTATTAATGAAGCAGTGCTACCTTGTGGGGGGCGATGGACTGTCCCTGGGGGTGCTGAGGGGGTGTCGTCTCTCAGAGCTGTCCTTGGGGACTCTGGCGTAGTGTCCACTGCAGCTCTAGAAGCTGGTCATCTCCTGCAGGCTGCCCACCCGGGCGATTCGGGCCAGGCTGTGAACAGCAGTGTGTGTGTCACAATGGTGGCTCCTGTGACGCGGCCACCGGGGCCTGCCGCTGCCCTGCTGGCTTCCTGGGGACCGACTGTAACCTCAGTGAGTGACCACTGCAGGGGTGGGAATTGGGGGCATGAGGGGTTGGTTTGGGGGCCTGGGATGGGTTGGAGTACTGAGGTACAGAAAGGGGGCTTTGGGGTGGAGGCAGGGTTGAGGAGCTGGGATGGAGTGGGCCTTGAAGTAAGGAACAATGGAACAAGGCAGGAATGGGTACCTTCCATTTACCTCCACTAGCGCAGGAGGGGAAGGCCCTCTATGAGGTGGATTGATTCAGTGACTGGGGTAATCAGGATGGGTGTGTCGGAGACAGTGAGGTTGGCACAGGACAGAGCAGGGTTTAGGCTGTTGTACATAGGGTCGCTATGAGTCACAGAGACTCGACGGCACCTAACAACAACAGCCTTGTAAGTAGGGTGGCAAGAGGTGGCCCTGGATGATGTCCCTGCTGGCTCTCTGGGGACACCCCGTGCTGCTCCCCACCTTTATCTGCAGCCCAGCATCCTGGGGCTAAAAGAGCCTTTCCTGAGCCATGGGTGGTCCCCAGCTCTAAGCCGGACGTGCAGGTCGGCAGGGCAGGGTGGGCAGCAGCAGGTCACACTGAAAAGGACAAGGTGGAGGGGAAAGAGAAGAGGAAGGGCATGGCTGCTGCAGCCCCTTGGCCCGGGGCAATAGACCCCACTCTTTTGTCTTCCCCATGGGGAGAGAGTGGAGAGTCAGTTGCTGGGCCTGACCAGGGGGCAGCCTCACCTGTCTTCTTTGGCAGCTTGCCCACAGGGCCGTTTTGGCCCTGGCTGTGCCCACGTGTGCGATTGTGGGGAGGAACCGGCTTGTGACCCCGTGACGGGCGCCTGCTCCTGTCCCCCTGGGAGGACTGGTGTCCGCTGTGAGCACGGTGAGTGCAGTAACCGGGTTTCCACTCTGGTGGGCACTTCCGGAAGGGGTGTGGTCTGATGATCAACTCAACTCTACAGCTTATTCCCCAGTGGCCCTGGGGGTAGGAGGTGTGAGCCCACCTGGCAAGGTGTGTGCGGCACCTGGAGTATCACCAACATCCCCTTCCCCGCCCCCAGTCCCCTTAACTGCCCGCCCTGAGGCTCAGGTGACTTACAATCCCTAAGGCTGGTAGAGATGGATCAGCCCCCACCTAGGCCTCGTCAACTCATGGAGAAGTCTTGAGGATGGTGCCAGGCTCTTGGCTGGTTGATGTCCTGCTGGAGGAGAGTCCTACTGACCATTTCCACTGGTCCCAGGGGTCGGGCCTTTGTTAACAGGCAGCTCAGAGCACAAGCCGCGGTGGAGTGATGAGCCTGGGCACCGTCGTAGCTGCCCGAGCTCACAATGGCATGCCCGGTCCCCAGGGCCGTGTCTACAGGCCTGTCCCCACACCCTGCTAGACCTGGGTTCTCTGCCACCCTCTGATGACACCCCCAGCTCTCCATCTTGGAGGCCCTTCAGGGCCTGTGGGCCGCAAAATCTTCAGGCATCCTGGCCACAGGGGTGCTAATTGCTGAAGTCAGGGCCTCTTGTGGCAGGCAGGCCCCCTCCAGGGTGGAGGAGCGCCCCTCCTGGGCTGAGCAGGCCGCCTTCCTCTGCCCACAGGCTGCCCCAGGAACCAGTTTGGTGTGGGCTGCAGGGGTGTGTGTTCCTGCAGAAACGGGGGTCTGTGCCATGCCTCCAACGGCAGCTGTGCCTGCAGCCTGGGCTGGACGGGGCCACACTGTGAGCAAGGTGAGTGCTGGCCGAAGGGAGAGGCCTGGACTCCTACTGGGTGGGCTGAGATTTGGGGTCATTTGGAGTAGGTATCACATGGAGGGACTTGGCTTGAACCCTGTTCGTCTCCCTCGTGGAGGGAGGCTCACCTGTCCGCCCTCTCCTCAGCCTGTCCACCTGGCCGCTACGGTGCCGCCTGCCACCTGGAGTGTGCCTGCCGCAACGGCGCAGCCTGTGAGCCTGCCACGGGGGCCTGCCGCTGCGGCCCTGGCTTCTACGGCCCGGCCTGCGAGCACCGTGAGTGCGGGAGATTGGGCCCACCCGAGGGCAGTCTAGGAAGGCCTTGGCCATGGCAGTGACCAGTTTCTGTTCTATTGTTCCTCCTGGGGTCCATGTGAGCAGGCCTGAGTGAGACACCCTGGCCATGCTTGGTTTCTCCCAGATCCCCACCCTGCCACCCCTCCTCCGAGCCCCCCACTGGGGACAGAGAACCAGGGGGCTAGGGAGGAGAGTGCAGGAGGGGCTTCTGATGGGTGGCTTGGTCCCACTCCCGGTAAACTGAGTCTGGACCAAGGCTGGGGAGCTGCTGCCAGGTTTCTGCCACCTCCTCCGTTGGCCACATTCTAACTGGGGCCCTCCTTCAGCCTGTCCCCCCGGCTTCCACGGGGCCGGCTGCCGGGGGATGTGCCAGTGTCAGCATGGAGCCCCCTGCCACCCCGTCACCGGGCAGTGCCTCTGCCCTGCTGGCTTCCAGGGCCAGTTCTGTCAGCGAGGTGAGTGCTCAGTGACCTCAGTAACAGTCCCCTCCTGCCACCCAGCCTGGCGGGGCGATGGAGCTGAGCACACTGTCCCCGCCAGGCTGTGACCCAGGCTCTTTCGGGGAGGGCTGCGGGCAGCGATGTGCCTGTGAGGGAGGAGCACCCTGTAACCCTGTCACCGGCCAATGCCTTTGCCCTCCGGGGCGCACGGGAGCCACATGTGACCTTGGTGAGTCTGGGTCTGCGCAGCAGTGGGCCAGGGGAGGGCTGTCCATCAGGGGTGAATGTTGACTATGCTGAATGAGTTCTCCCTGTGCCCCCTGCCTGCTGGCACTGCCCCAGATCAACCTCCTGTGCACCCCTCTCCCTGCTTCCTCACCCCCTCTGGGGCCCCAGTCAGTCGGGGAGATCTCTCTGACTCTTTCTTTTTTTGTTTAAAATTATTTGTGTGTGTGTGTGAGTGTACCGTCAAATCGGATCTGACTGGTACAGGAGGAGATTGCCCCTCCTTCTCCAGCAGAGCATCTGGTGGATTTGAACCACGTACCTCTGGGATTGCAGTGCAGATTCTTGCCTTCCTGAGAGCTCTCTGAGTCTTGGAGTCCATGCATGAAGTTCCTGCTCAGTGTTTTCTGAGATCAGACCTGCCCTCTGATTACCCACAGGCCTGGAGGGGCTTCCGCCACCTTGAGGACCCCGGTCCTTGGGGGGGAATGAGACCCTCCTGGCTGGCATGACTGGGGAGGCAGGCCCACCTTGAGGGAGACAGATGCTGCTCTGGTGCAGCGTGGGCAGCAGTTCCTCCTGTCCTGGGCAGGAGCACTGACCACCAGCCTCCCTTGCCAGCTTGACTGGGGCTAGAACCTGGGTTGGTGATTGTGGGCCCGTTCCTGCTCAGCGCTTTCCACACGGTTCACGGGGTGGGTTGGAGGAGGCTAGAGAACAACATTGGGCCTGATGGCTGTACTTCTTGGTAGCAGTGACCACACCTGGGTGGACAGGGTTCGCTCACACACAGCTGGTCTCTCTCCTACCCTGTAGAATGCAAAGAGGGGCGCTTTGGGCCTGGCTGCGCCCTGCGCTGTGATTGTAGGGGTGGAGCTGACTGTGACCCCGTAACTGGACAGTGCCGCTGCATAGATGGCTACACGGGGCCCAGGTGTCAAGAAGGTGAGTGGGGCCCCAGGTACAGGGGGAACTCTGTGCCCTGGCTCCAGCAAGTGCTCTGCCTGATAGATTTTCAAGAAAGTATAGCCAGGATGCCCCTTGGAGACCAAGATGACAAAGCTTCCTCTCACGTACTTTGGGCATGTTGCTAGGAGAGGCTGTCTCTTGGAGAGGAATAGCATGCTTTGGAGAAGACCCTCAATGAAATGGATTGGCAGTCCTTGTAGCAATGAGCTCGAGTGTGTCAGAGATTGTCAGGTTGGCACGGGATAGGACAGGGTTCTGACGTTCATAGGGTCGCTATGAGTCATACTCGACTTGATGGCACCAAACATTAGTACATAAGTGTGGACATCTGTACATAGGCAAAGACGCAAGCACAGAGAGAGTGGCAATGATGGTCCCTCTGGCTTCTGCACTTTCCTGAAGACTAGAACTTTCTGCCATGAAGTAGACAGAGCTCAGTGGTAGCTCTTGCTCCCTCTGGTCTGGTGCTCATAGTCACTTCCCCAGGCGCATCTCTGCAGAGCGGCCGTATGCCAACCCTGGGGCCCGTAGAGCACAGACACAGGAATGTGGATGGGAGTCCACTCGCTCTGGGCGTGGCTATGAGCGGGTTCCAGACCTGGGATCGTTGGCTTGAGGCTGTTATGGAGCATGTGCAAGTGCATCTTTTTGGCCCTCTCCGAAGCGGCCTGGACCCCGAACTGTTATGAGCTGTGAGAAGGAATTGGAAGGGGTCCCACCCTCCCAAAGCTTTGAAGTTTCCAGTCGTGCTTGGGAACATAGCGCTGACCATGTTTCCATCTAGTGGTCAGACTTGGTATTGCAACACAAACTGACCGACTGTAGAGGACAAAACTGGAATTCTGCTGGAGGTCTTGAGAGCCCGGTCCCTTCCTCTGGCCTAAGGCCAGGATGGCCAGGAGGAGAAGCCTGGGTCTTGTGGCTGATGTGACTCAGGATGTCAGCCCTGATACACTTTCCTTGAATCCAGCCCTCCTGCTGAAAAGCGCTGTGGGTGCTGCCTCAGGCTAGGTAACTCCAAGCCCGACACCCTGTCCCTGCTCTCTCCCCATGGCTGTGTCTGTGGGCAGGGCCTCACAGCTGTCAGAAGTCCTGGGCCCTGACCACTTCCACCCAGCCCCAAGCCTGGCCTCCTGATGTTCCCCAGCTGCCTGGATGGGTCAGAGTGGGGCTTCATTTGAGAAGGAGGCTGGAGAGTGAGACTGGACAAGAGGCTGTGCTGAGTTAGAATTACCCCTTTACTGCACTTGGTGGTGGGGGGCACTGACATGAGCTATCCTCTTGCAGGTGGGTCCCCCCAGCTCCTGGAGAGTCTGTCCACAGCCCTGGGCCCAGGTAAGAGGGTGAGGAACGCCCGTGTCACTGGTAAGCCTGGCACGTACCAGCAGGTGGCTTTAAGGCTGGAGGCCACGGGCCCCCCATGGGGCGGTGGGTGTCCACTGCCCTTTGACTTCAAGAATTTGGACTGTAGCATGGGGCTAGAGCCAGTGTTGGGTGGGGAGATGGAGAGGTAGATTCTGACTCCCCCGTTCCCTGTGCTCCCCACAGCAGCTACTCACCCAGCCTCCCACAGCCCTGCGTCCAGGCTCAACGGCAAGGTGGCAACAAACCAATAGTCCTGGGACAGTGGCAACTGAGATCCTGCCTCCCACATTCCGGCCACGGGGATCCAGGGATTTTGGTGATGGCTGGGGGTGATCCATGGACCCAGGACTCCAGTCCCACTCTCAGAGGCACAAGCAACATCTTTGTGGAGGACTGGATGGAAGGAGCTGCCTGGTTTGAGGAGGGCTGCTCCGCTTTAAGGAGAGAGGCTGCAGCTGGCCTTGCCTGGGTCCAGCAAGTGGACAGGCCCTGGGCCACACCAGACACTCAGCATGCTGGTGTGGAGGACGCCCACCTTGTCCTGCAGGCCTGGCCCTGGGTCAGCTCTGAGGACAGGTGGGGCCCTGCCACTGAGGCAGGTTCAGCTGGTGCTAGGCCTGGGGCTGTTGCAGCTTGGCCCAACGTTTACCTGGAAATATATCCCACCCTGTATTTATGTGAAGGTATTTATGGCCAGCGGTATCTGCGCCCTGTGCCCTGGAAGGCTGCCCTGGCCCATCCCAGGGAGCCCTGACTCAGGACTGAGGGCCCTGGGGTCTCCATGGCTGCAGTGTAAACCCACCAAGTTAAAGGAGTAACAGCCTCACTGGGGCCTGTGTGTTTGCTAGCACTGTGGGCAAACCTGCATCTGTCCCCTGCTCCTCCCTGGGAGTGCCACATTGTCAAGCTGGGGTTTAGCCGGTTTCCTCGGAGGGGTAGGCAACCCTGGGGCTGCTCCACCTGAAGGCTGGATTTATGAAACACAAGACACACTCATGTGGGGACATTCCAAGGGACACACTGTTGAGGGGTGTGTGTGTGTGTGTGTGTGTGTGTGTGTGTGTGTGTGTGTGTGTGAAGAATGACGGGAAAGGGAGGGTGGAGTTGAGGGCAGTGCTGGTGGGGACAGCCTGACAGGGAGGTGCTTTTTGCTGAGCGGTCCCCACCTATGTCCCCGGGGGGGGGGTGAGCACAGCAGTGAGATTTCAGAGCACTGGGACAGAGTGGGCGGCTTCTCCTGGCAGCGGGCTAAGGCATTCCCTGTTAAGAGGGTAGCACCCAGGGGCAGAGGTCAGGGGGAATAATATCCCAAGGGGACCATGGAGAAGGTGGAGTCCAGTGATAATCCTGGGGCCTCTGCTCCCCTGCTCTCCTGAGCAGCCTCCTTAAATTCTGGCCTGTAGGCCCCTTTCCTGTCTCCACAATACCTGTCTATGTAGCTGGCACCCTTGAGGGCACAGTCTCAGAGGAAAAACAAATGCTCTGTCAAGTTCATGAGCCCCCTGGGGCACAGCTGTTGAAGCACTCAGCTGTTAGCTAAAAGGTCCTGAACTCAGCCTTCCGTTGCCTACGAGGTGATTGAAAAGACTAGGGCTTGAATCAGGCACCCCTTAGTCATGCAGGTGACATCCTTGCTTGAAAAAGAACTGATACATTTGGATTTTTATGTTGGAGAAGAGTACGGAACATACCAGGGACTGCCAGAAGAATGAACAAAGCAGTCTTGGAAAGAAGGACAATCAAAGATGCTCCTTAGAAGCCAGGATGGTGAGACTTGACCACATGTACTTTGAACGTAATGGTTTCCTGAGGGACCAGTCTGTGGAGAAGGATGTGGTTACTTGGTAGGGGGTCAGTGAAAAAGAGGAAAACCCTCAGTGAGCTGGACTGATACAGTGGCTGAAGAAGAGGGTTAGCACCTACCGATGGGGGACAGGGAAGGACTGGGCTGTGCCTTGTGTCACATATGGGGTCTCTATGAAAGTTGGATGGTGACTAAGGGTGACAGAAGAATTGATGCCTTGAGTTGTCATGTTAGAGAAGAGGATTGAATAGCCCATAGACTATCAAGAGGGCCAACAAACGTGCCTTGGGGAAAGTGCAGCCAGGATACTCCTTGGAGACAAGGATGGTGAAGCTCTATGTCCCATACTTTGGATATGTTGTCAGGAGAGGCTGGTCCTTGGAATAGGACATCATGATTGGAAAGATGGAGGGCCAACGAAAGAAAGGAAGACCTGCAACACGATGGTTTGAGCCAATGACTGTAACAATGGCATTAACTATATCAGAGGTGATAAGGAAGGTGCAGGATGGGGCAGGGTTCAGATCCATTGTACACAAGGTTGCTATGAGTTGTAGTTGACTCAAAGGTACCCAACAATAACAACAACTGATGAACTCAATTACTTAAACAACAGGTCACGGCAGAGGCACTCAAGCGAATGGACCACATTCAGACTTCCAGTAAATCCTCATATCTCAGTAGGTTGATACCTGGTGGGATGAGTAGCTGATATTGGACCAAACAATCAAAGAAGACTGAGTGTGGAAAATAGATGAATTGGAAGAAGAACTTGGCAAAAAGAGCTCAGGACACTCTCAGGATCCAGGAGGAAGACCAAAGAAATGGAAACCACAAAGGCAAAGATGTAGGACGTGGAGAAGAGAGCGCACCAGTCTTTATCTTATGAGGTTCTTAAGTTGCTATAAAATCAGCCCCCAGCCTGTGATGACCCCATGGACCTCTGGAAAGAACCCTCATCCAGTCCAGCACTATCTCCACGATGGGCTGTGCACGGACAGTGGTGAGCCATAGAGTTTTTAGGAGCTGGATTTTGGAAGTGGGTCACCAGCCTGCCTTCCTGGTCTCTCTTCATCTGGAAACTCCACTGAAACCAGTTAGCACCATATCAATGCACAAGCCTCCATGATGGTGGGGGCTGTGGGTGAGGAGCATCGGCTGGGAATTGAGCCCAGTTTTCTGGCATGTTGTGGTTGAGCTGCTATGTGCTGTGGAGTCGTTGCTGACTCTTCAGTGGGGTTTCAGAAGCTGTAAAGTGCATGGGGAGGGGGGGGAACTTTTGCCTGTCTTTCTCTGGGAGCAACTGGTGGATTTGAACTTTATGCTTTTGGGTTGGCAGGGCAAATCTTTAACCACTTGGCCACCAGAGCTCATGAAGGTGAGAAGTCTATTAATGAACTAGTTCTGCTCCCTAATTGTCTAAAACAAACAAATGGCTGTGAGTTCCAACTCACAGTGACTCTAGGACAGAGTAGGAATGCCCCATAGGATTTCCAATGCTGTAATCTTTATAAAACAGACTGCAGCTGGTGGGTTCAAACCGCCAACCTGTTGGTTAACAGCTGAGTACTTAGCCTGTGTAGCATCAGAGTTTCTTAGTCTTGTAATAACCCCAAACCCATTGCCATTCATTCTGACTTATAGTGACCCTGCTGGACAGTAGAACTGCCCATGAAGCATCCAAGGTGATAACTATTTACAGAAGCAGACAGCCTCATCTGTAGAATGGTGGTGTCTGAACTGCTGACCTTCTGTTCAGTACTTTGACTACTGTACTATCAGAAAAGCGAAGGAAAAACAATTAGCATGAAGCAATCATGAACAGGAAGTTATCAAAAAGGTGAATGACATCAGATTTTTGTTAGGTGCCATTGAGTCAAGTATAACTCATGTACTATATTGTTGAGTCAGAACTGACTCATAGTTGACCCTCTAGTGGGTTTTCAGGGGCAGTTAATCGAATGAGAGGAGAGTGCCCATCTTTCTCCCTCGGAGCAGCTGGTGGATTTGAACCACATACCTTTGGGATTGCAGTTCAGCTTCAATAACTCATAGCGACCTTGTGAATCTTGCCCTGTCCTATACCATCCTCACTCTTTATGATAGGCTTTGTCCCTTTCTTAAAAGTCACTGGGTTAATTCATCTTGTTGGGGGTCTTCCTCTCTTTCTCGGACCCTCCACTTGTCTTTATCAGGATGTCTTTTTCCAAGACATTATTTTCCTGACAATATATCTAAAATATGTAAGACAAAGTTTCACCATCTTTTCCTCTAAGGAACACTCTGGTTGCATTTCCTCCAAGACAGATTTGTTTCCTCTTTTGGCAGTCCATAAGAGATCCAGTACTCTTCTCCAACACCACACTTCAAAGGCATTGATGATTCTCCTGTCACTCTTCTCCATTGTTTAAATTTCAGATGCATAGGAAGTAACTGGAAAAGACTATGGCATGGATCAAGCACACTTATCTTTAAAATTACATTCTTGCTCTTGAGCAGTTTGAAGAGGTCCTTGACAGCAAATGTCCCCAATGAAATATGTCTTCTGCATTCTGGATTATCATGATGTTAACTGTGGATCCAAGTAAGATGAAATCATTGACAACTTCAATTTATTCTCCATATATCATGATGTTACCTATTGGTCCAATGATTAGGACTTTGGTTTCCTTGACATTGAGATGTAATCTATATTGAAGGTTGTGGTCTTTGATCTTCTGCAGTAAGGGCTTTAAGTAGTTTTCACTTTCTGTTAGTAAGGTTGTGTCATCTGTATAACTGAAAATTGTTGATGAGTCTTTCTCCAATCCTAGTGCCACACTCTTCTTCATAGGGTCCAGCTTCTTGAATTATTTGCTCAGTGTGCATATTGAATAGTATGGAGAAAAGATATAAGCTTGGCACACACTTTTTCTAATTTCAAGCCACACAGTGTTCCCTTGTTCTGTTCAGACACCAGTTTCTTGGTCTATGAATGGGTTTTGCATGAACACTATTAAGTGAAATTCTTAAATGTCAAGACGAGGGAGTAGAATTATATTGACATTAAACTGTACGTGAGTTGCATTGAAGACAAGAAACCAGTTGTGTTCTACTTTCCAGTTGAAAAGGTTTTGAAACTTGAATTCTATATCCAGCTAACCTATCACTGAAGTACTAAGAGAAAGACATTTGAAAATGTCCTTAGAAGTAGTTCTTCAGCAAGAAGAGAAAAATCCAGGAAGAGTGTGAAAAGATATTTATTCAACACATTCCCAATGTAACTAAGTAATCAGGAGACTCAAAATATTGTTGATCACAGATGAAACTGCGGAGGATGGCATGTGCTAAGCCACTTGTCTCGTTTGGTGAAAGATAGAGACCTTGATAAGCTACAGAAAGTGATAAGGCAAATAAACATCTACGCAGATCTTAACTGAATAGCTGCTCAAACAGCAGACTGTGAGATGGCACAGGATCAGGAAGAGTTTCATTCTGTTTATATAAGGTAGCTATGAGTGTGAGTTGATTGGACGGCACCTAACAACCATCACCACCACCATGCTCTGTGATTGGCTACTAACCTAGAGGCTGGCAATTCAGACCCAATAGATTGTATGGAAGAAGAAAGGCCTGGCAATCTGTTGCCATACTGTCAACATACAGGGCTTCCATGAGTCAAAATTGAGCCCATGACAATGATATTTGCCTCCTTTTCTTTACTAACACCCACAAGAATATTGTCCCTTTTAAATTGTCTGGGAGAAATACAATCTATCTAAAAAGATAGAAAAAAAAATAGAAAAGGAAGCATTACAAGAAGAAAATAGGCCAACAAACTAAATAGTACTTACAAGAAGTGTTAAGTTTTTACAAAGGGCTTCCTGATCAAAATATAGATTCCTTGTCTGCATTAAAAGTAATCCATCACAGTGTTGACTCTAACAGACATTTAAATGGTTGCTATATAGATAGACCAAAAGAAAGCTAGGGTGGGACTTCTAATATTTAAAGGCAGGATTTTTAGTTGCTGTTTATAAATATTTATGTATGTACCAGTACTCTCAAAAATACATAAAAAAATGATGGGCATAACAGAAATAAATGACTGTAGCTAGTGATTTCAACATGCTTTTTACAAAAGTTGTATTAAAGACCTAAACAATGATAACGTTTGAATAAACTTTAAAGCACATTTCCCTCCCCCCGCCCATGTATACAACCTGGTGACATAATCTCTTCTGACTCTCACACATGCACATGGACACACATACCACCTGGTGGCACAGTTCACTATATGTTGGCAGTTCAAAATCCACCAGCTGCTCCTCTGGAGAAAGATAAAATCTACTGCTGTAAAGATATTTAGCCTCAGAAAGCTAAGGAAGAGTTGCCATGAATTGGAATTTATTTGATGGTAGTGGGGTTGGGGTGTTTATGTGTGTCCATTTACATTTATTTACATAGTTTTATGTGAAGAAGACTGTGGTATCAGGATTGGTGGAAGACTCAATAGCCTGCATTATGCAGATGACACAGCCTTGTTCGCCAAACATGCAAGACTTAAAGCATTTGCCACAGAAGGTTGAAGACTGCAGGTTTCACTGGGGGTTGCATCTCAAGATCAAGAAAACGAGATCCTCAGCACTGGGCCAACAGGTATTATGATAGATGGAGATAAGATTGAGGTTGTTAACAGTTCCATTTTGTTCAGATCCACAGTCAACACCAGTGGCACCAGCAGTCAGGAAATCAAAAGACAAGTTGCATTGGGAAAATCTGTTGTCAAGGACCTCTCCAGAGAGCTAAAGAGCAATCATATCAGTATAGAGACTATGATGCATCTCATCCGAGCCATGATCTTCTCAATTGCTTGCTATTCATCTGAAAGCTGGACAGTGAGTCAAGATAACAGAAGAAGAGCTGATACTTTGAGTTGTTCTGGAGAACAGTATTGAACATGCTATGGACTGACAAGAAAGCCAACAGGTCTGTTCTGGTGAGGGTGAAACCAGTTTGCTCCTTGGAGGCAAAGATTTTTTAAGCTCCATTTGATATATTTTCAGCATGTTGGCAGGAGGGACCAGTCTTTGGAGAAGGACCTTATGCTTGGAACGGTGGAGGGACAGCCTAGGAGAAGCCCCTGAAGGAGATGGATTGACATTGTGACAGTGGCAGTGAGGTCAAATGTGTCAGAGATGGTGAAGTTGGCTCAGGTTCGGGCAAGGTTCAGAGCCATTGTTCTTAAGGTCGCTATGAGTCACAGTTGACACAACACACATCTCACAACAGTTTGCTGTTATGACCAATGGAGAACATACATTCTTTTTAGCATAACTGAATGCTGAACAAAATTAAAAATTGCTTCTTTGAAGATTAGGAAGAAAGACAAAACTTTAGCAAGACTGATGTTGACAAAATGCAAAGAAAAAACTCACAAGAAAGGAATAATTAGCCACAGACACAATAGAGGAAAACATAAAAAGGAGTAGAAAGAACAATTGTATATTGATCACTTAGAAAACTTAGAAAAATGGTTGACTTTCTGAAAAAAAATACTAAATGCTAGGACTGGTAGCAGGTGACTTGATGGCACATAACAACAACAGGACTGGTAGAGTGGTAATTTTTAAAACTACCATAACTCAGTGTAACTAGTAATCAGAGATCTCCACTCCCCATAATCCTAGGTACAAATGTTTCTACAGGTGGTTGCACCAGCCTCTCCGGACACATCTGATCCTATCTAATACAAGTTATTCCTGAACCTTATATAGTGAGAACGCATTTCATGGGATGAAACCAGTATGATCTTGGTGCTAAAACTGAATGAAGATGGCGTGAGAAAAGAACTTTACAATCTCAGTACATAGATACACAAAGTGCATAAGCAAAATGTGCACAGAAACCCATTTACAAATAATCGTTCAAATGTGGATGACGAGAAGACAGGCTCAGGTAACACAAGAAAAAATGCAGTGTATTTGGAAAAGAGAAATCTAGATAATATTCTTGAAATTGTCTTGGTAGAAGCAGAGCATCCAACAGGGATATTCCTAATGACGACAAATTCTTGGAAACCCAGGTCTGAGAAGGATTTTTCTTGGTGATGGTTACAGGCTAAAATTACTGCAAACATGTTGTTGGATGAGAAACATGAGCGCAAGTCTTAATTTAAATGATACCATCTCAGAGTACCATCCATGCTCCCTAATTAAGTAGCATCTGGTGCTGCTTTCTTTCTTGTTCTGTGTTACTTTTCTTCGTGGTCCTAATGCCGTGTCTTGTACCTCTTTGTCTGATTGTCCTTCCTCATTATGGCATAAAGTCTGAGGAGTCAGGGGCTCCATACCCCACTGTGGGACGACCACAGGAACTCAAACATTTGTTGAATGACTATCAAGAGTGGGGACAAAGGTGACGCAGTGGTAGGATTCCCACCTTTTATCCAGCAAACTTGGACTTGATTTCCAGCTCCCACCCATCAGGAGAGGTTTGGCCATTGCTGTGATGTTGAACAGGATCCACTGAAGCTTTCATACGGAGGTGGACTGGGAAGAGAGGCCTGGAGATGAACTTACAAAAAAGCAGCAGTAAAGACTGTGGATCACAAAGGCTGGACCCATCACTGGTCACGGGGGAGGGTGTCACACCAGGCAGCATTCCGTTCAGTTGCGTGTGGGTGGAAGTCGTCCCTGGATTGAAGCTAACAACAACAGAGATCAAGCGGCAGAAGGTGTTTCATCATCACTCTCTGCCCAGGAGAGTTCTGGAGGACACTGTCAGATAAGAAAAAGAAACAAAGGAACAAAGATCCAGGGCAAGGAGATGAGTCTCGTGATAATAGAAAACTCAAAAGGACCAGCAGACATGACTAAAACTCCTGAAAAATCCAAAGGTGACAGATAAAGATTAATTTGCACAAGCCAGGGCCAGCAAAGCCAACCAGAAGGCAACAAAGATGGCATTCAACATGGTAACCAAACCCAGAAAGGGTCTTGAGTTTATCTAGCAGAAAAATACATGAGGCCTTTTATAGAACTTCACAGACCTGAACAAATGGAGTGGTTGACTGGTGTTAAGCCAGACACCACACCTTACTGTCAAGTGGATTCCAACTCATAGTGGGTGACCAGTGGAGGGCCATTTGACACCGTAAAAGTGTCACCTTCAGTAAGTCTTTGAGTCCAGTGCAATTCCAGTCTATTCCATGAAAGGCACCCTGACAGTTCATAGTGTCTGGAAGGAAGACTCTCCTGATGTTTAAACGGACAAGGGTTTTGGCATCACTATGAAGAAGGATGGTAACAAATCCACGTGCAGAGGGAAAGAGGTGAAGGTGTGTGTTCACAGTACAGCCTTGTGGAGGCCGGGGATGTGCACCCGCAAGGTGTTTGACTTTGCTCTCCTGGGGAAGCAGGTGGAGACTCACGGGTCCTGAGTGAGGCGTGAAGCACAGGGGGCCTTCAGGAAGCTCAATGTGGTTAGGGACCATGAAGTCACCAGAGACTGACTCACAGAGACCCTCGGAACACACACGAGAACCTTCCCCTCTCCTGTGCCCTCATCCCCAGCTCTGCTATGCTCCATACAACTGTAGTCACTGGACCAGCTGTGAGGATCATCTCCTGCGAGAGCTGGGCAGTGAATGAGGCTGACAGAAGAATCGGTGCCTTTTAACTGCCCAAAGACCAAACATATACCTCAGAGAAGGTGCAGCCAGAGTGCTCCCTGGAGGTGAAAATGATATTGCTTCATCTCACATACTTTGGGCATGTTGGAGAGGTTATTTCTTGGAGAGGGACATGCTTGAGATAGTGGAGGGGCAGTACAAGAGAGGAAACCCCTCAGCCAGGTGGGTTGACACAATGATTGTGACAATGGGCTTGAGTGCATCGGAGATTGTGCAGATGGCACAGGACAGGACAGTATTCAGATTGGTTGGTTGTTCATAGGGTTGCTATGAGTAGTACTTGATAGTGTCTAACAACAGTTATCAAGTAGGAACCAATGTATAGCTGGCACTCCAGTGAGTTTTCAAAGGCTGTAAACTGTATGGAAGGAAATTGTCTTCCAACATCAGGGAAGCTGATGGATTTGAACCGCTTGCCTTTGGGTTGGCAGCCACCTCCTTGCCACGAAGCCACCGGAGGCACAAACATTCATGCCTGCCGTCAGAATCCTCCAGCAATGCTGTTCCTGGACACCAGGGAGTGCCTACACATGTGCAGGCTCTTGTACAAAGTGTGGAGGACGCTGGGGACAGCCTGACAGGACAGGCAAGTGCAGTGAAGTGGTCAGAAACAATGGGCCAGACTGAGTAGCACAGAGAGGCCCTAACGACCATGTGTGAGATGGAAAGTAGGATGAGGTCATAACCCCTTATGTTAATGACTTCCCCCGCCCATTCATGGGCGCTATTTTACAAGAACACTCAGGTATTTGAAGATGCACATTCAGCATGAATGTGGCTGTGGAGGGGGGTGAAGGGGAGTGTCTCAGCCCTGCTAGTGGAGAGACTGGTCCAGGCCAGGTCACCTTGAGAATTTCCCTGGAACACAGCCAACTGTGGTCTTTCTCTGGCTTCATTCACTGGGGAAATCCAGGTTTTAAAAGAAGTATTTTAATGTCTTTGGAAACGTCAAAGATAGAATATCCTCTGGGGCGGGGGGTGAGGGAGGTTTGCGTGGACCATGTGGGTGGGGTGAATGGAAGGGCATGGGATCCACAATGTCCTCTCCAAGCGCCCCAGGTAACCCCTGCGGAGTGCACAGGGTACATGATTGATCAGGAGGGTCAGGCCTGAGGCAGTTAGGACCTGGGCTTTGGGAGCAAACCAAAGCCCCATGGGAGGTTCCTCTGGCTAAACTGGCAGTGGTCAGACCTGTCTCCCAGCAGGGCAGTGTGCACCTTCCTTCCCTGTGACGTCCAGGGCAGGGACCTTGGGGAGACCCAGGTGCCATCAGTGTCCTTGGGACAAGCCCACGCTCCCTGGAGTGCAGGCTCCAGCGGGCCCTCGCTGTGGCGCTGACCGGCCCCTTACACGTCCGTCTCCACACGCAGCCTCTCCATCCTGCGCACGTTGTCCTCCACGGCCACACGGCTGGTGATGGAGCGGGCAAAGTCCTCAGGGAACCAGCCTGTCTCCCCGTCCCGCAGCCGCTCTCCGAACAGCCAGCCTGAGCAGAGTGGACAAGGAGGGGGGAGTGAGGGGGCCTGCCCTGGATGCCAGCAACCCCAGGGCCCCCAGGCTGCTACTGCAGAGACACCATGGCTGGTGATCACACCAGGTCCTGCTGCCTGAGGGGAGCCATGGGCAGAGGTGGCCTATGTGGACCTCTAAAGGGTCCACACAGTTCAGGGTGTGGTCACAGGGAGGCAGTGAGGGGCTGGGCCCATGGAAGAGTCTGTTGCCTGGAGGGGCGTCTCAGAGGAGCAGTGGGAACCCTCTTGACAGCCAGTTAGCTGTGACCGGTGCTGGGGACTTGAGACCCCACCCAACCCCTACCCTGACCTTTTGAGGCAGGCTGCAGGTCTTCTGTAAGATGCTGAGAGCCGATACCACACCTGTCACACACCTGGGCCTGGGGTTCCCCAGCCCCACCCCTGCCCACTCACCGTCTTCCTGCTGCAGGACCAGGACCACGTCTGCCTGCTGCAGTGACACTTCGTCTGCCTGCTTGGCCAAGTAGGCCTTGGTGACCTCCACCTGTTGCAGGTCTGGGGGCAGAGAAAGAGGCATTAGTGGAGAGGACCCTGGAGCTTTGCCTGGTGCACCCTTCTCTGCACAGCTGTGGGGAGGATGGCTGCTGGTAGACACATCCGGGAACTGGGGAATGAGTCCACATGTGGAGAGGTGCCAGCTTGCTGACTGGGCCATGGTGGCCTCTCTGTGGGACAGGCCACCTCTGCTACTGGGGCCAAAATTCCTGGTCTCCAAGGTGAGGGGCCACCCTCTATGGCATAAGCCTCAGTTTCCCCAGTTCCTAGAGCCAGGGTGGTGATCTCTCCCATGGCAAATGGGCAAGGTTCCAAGAAAGGCTGATAATAAACGTGGATAATACACCGGCAGCCGGGGCTGGAGTCTAGGCACGCCAGGGTCCCCTCATCAAGGCTGTGGTGAGGACAGAGGGCGGGATGTGCCCCTCTTCTCCAGGCCAGCACCCCCAAGCCTGGGAAAGGAGGCTGGGTGCCCCTGTCGCCCAGCTCACCTCCTTTGTTGGTGTGGCCTTGCCATTCTCTTTCCTTGTGTTGCAGCGCTGTGATCCACCGTGCCCGGTCACTCCTGGGGGCCAGAGAGTGTGAGTGAAGCCCTGAGGCCCCTCTGCCTCTGGCTTTTCCAGCAGGTGACCCTCAATTCTACCCCTTATAGTTCACTTCCTGTATAGCGTGATGCAAAGGCAGCATTTACGTTACATGCCAGGCCCCGTTTTCATGGCCTGCACGCTGTAGTTCACTATCTTGGCTGCTTCTGCCCCAGGGCCTTTGCACAGCCACCTCTGCCAGGGCAGTCCTGCCGGGGGCTCATGGTACCTTCCCTCCAGTTTCTGACCCAGACCTCATATTGTCCATGAGGCCTGTCTCACCAGCTCCCTCACTGGAGGTTCCCCCCTTCCCTGACTCCTTTCATCCCTGAGTTCTGACCCTTCAGATACATTAAAGATCTCAGATATTTATTCTAGAGAGCAGCTATGTACACCCATCCACACACACATTGGAACTGGCTATGCCCCCAACCTCATGCCCCTGCTCCCCCCATCAGAGCTGGCTGTGACCCCCCCAGACCTATGCCCTTAATCCCCCCATATCAAAGATGGCTGTGCCCCCAGTCCTATGCCCTGTCCCCCCTCATCAGAGCTGGCTGTGCCCCAGTCCTATGCCCCTGTCCCCCCATCAGAGCTGGCTGTGCCCCCGGCCTCATGCCCCTGTCTCCCCATCAGAGCTGGCTGCGCCCCTGGCCTCATGCCCCTGTCCCCCCATCAGAGCTGGCTGTGCCCCCGGCCCCATGCCCCTGCCCCCCCACATCAGAGCTGGCTGTGCCCCC
>NW_006399795.1:13994345-14028844 GCF_000299155.1 Elephantulus edwardii
CCCCGGCCTCATGCCCCCGTCCCCCCATCAGAGCTGGCTGTGCCCCAGTCCTATGCCCCTGTCCCCCCATCAGAGCTGGCTGTGTCCTGGCCCCATGCCCCTGTCTCCCCATCAGAACTGGCCGTGCTCTAGGCCCTGTCCCCGTGTGCACCAGTGTGTGATACGCAGTGAGTGCTCAGCAGCTTTCGTGGGACATTTGACCCTGGGCTGAATGAACCCACCCTCTGGAGCTTCCAGGCTAGCGGGCAGCGCGGGGATCTGGGGCCTTACGCAGAGTCTGCGAAGAGCATGAGCTGCTCCTGACGGCCCTCGCTGTTGTGCAGCAAGTTCACCAGGAAGGGGTACGGCACGGATGAGGTGCGGTTGCTGCTGCCCGACATGGGGAGCTCCGAGGGCTCCATCTTCTGGACCTGGATGTGTTCCATCTGGGCGTAGTCCTGGACTGCATAGCAGTCCTCACTGTTGGGGACAGGTCATACATAGATCAGACGCCACAGCCACAGACTGGGGGCAGGCAGCCTCGGAGGACCACCCTCAAGCTCCATCGGCAGCAGCCGGGGCCTGGCTCCACCGGGTCGTGCAGGGGGTGCTGCCTCCCACCCCCACCCAGAGCCTGGAGAATGGAGGCTGACACAGTCAGGTCACGCGGTATCACAGGCAGATGAAGCAGAAGCGGAGGGGGGTGTGACCGAGCAGATGGCCTCCTACCCTGGCCCCAGGCCCACCTCTTCTTCTTGGTGACCACCAGGACATCATTGAACAGGAACAAGTAGGCAGTCGGCCGGCTGGCAAGCTTCCTGAAGAGCCCAGTGTCTTCTTCCACCAGGAAGAGCTCTCCTCTCTTCAGCAGCCACCGGGAGGCGGAAGTGATTGGGAGGGACTGGGGACAGGGCGGAGGGTGAGCAAGTGCCCCAGTGGGTATGGCCCAGAAGGACTGTCCTTGGGGCCCCAGCTAGGTAACCACTCCTGTCCTGAGAACAGTGACCCAACACTCTGGCTGGGTAGGAGAATACAGCTACATCCAGCACCCACACAAAGGGCCATTCAGGTGGCCAGCAGCCCTGGCTCGGCCTCAGGGCTTGCTAAGCTCCTGCTGTGTGCGCTGTGTGAGCTGGGGGCAAACCCATCCGGAGTTCAGCACAGGGGCAGGGAGGGTGTCTGCCTGGGACAGCCCTGCCCTGGTGTGCTGGGCTCTGCCCTGCCCCAGGGTTTGTACACAGGACTGCTGGATCATAAGGGGCACCGGCTCCCACAGCACTCAGGCTGGGCCCAGGCTGGGGTGGATCTTCCCTCCCATCTACAGGGCTAATCTTGGGCTGTGTGACTGGCATGGGCCTACGTCAGCCAGGTGAGAGGTATCAGAAAGGTGAGTGGGCCAGACCAAGTGCTGGTGGGCGTACAGGACCAAGATGCAGATGGAGGTAGGGGTCGGTCCCTTTGGGACAAAGAACACATGAAGCACTTAGTGGTGGCAGAGGACAGGTGGGGTGGGAAGCCTAGTCACACAGAGCTCTCTATAAAGGGGGTAAAGGAGGCATTAAAGGGTAGTGGGCCTCTGAGGGGAAGGGGAGAAAACAGTGTAGTCAACACCTGGTGCCAACTCTTTGGCCCGACCCTGACCTCTTTCTTGGTGGACCCACATCCCATCAAGCTTCCAGCCTCCTCACTGAGGCCTGAGAGGACACGGTCCCTTCCTCATGTGCTGCCCTGAGAGGCCATATTGGGCCTGCAGCCTCAGACCCTTGACTCTGAGGAGGACGCAGACATTCACAGGTGAGTCCACTCCTCGCCTCCCCAACCTTCCACAGGAGCACCTCTGAGAGGGAGTGGAGGCTGGAAGACCAGGGCAAAGGTGGGGGCACTGGTGCACTGTCTGGGGCGGTGGAGCCCTGGACAGCATAGAGAGGGGGCCAGCCTGTGAGATCACGGTGAGGGGTCTCAGGAGACCAGCTACTGGTGGGGAGAGGTCTGGGCCCTGCCTATCTGTGAAGGTGTCTAGGGTTGGGAGGCCCTCCCCCCTCCAGTACCTGGCCTGACGGGGAATGTGGATCCGGAGCTGGGCCTGTGGTTGCCTTGACGCTGGCCCTGGGCCCATCAGGGCCTGCTGCCAGCCCACTGGGAAGCTGAATTTGAGTGGCCAGTTGAGGCACAGGGACCCTTCCAGATGGGGCCAGTGAGAGGCATGTTGCCTGATGTGACAGCTGCCCTTATATGCCTGTGTAACCTTGACCTATGAAGTTTAACTCTTAACTCCCTGAGATCAAGCAGCCATGCCTGGAAGAGGACCTGGGGGCAGGGAGGGGCACACAGGCCAAGCTCACCTTGATCTTGCCAAAGTCAAGCTGCTTGTGCACCGTATACAGCTGCTCTGTGCGTGCCATGGTGTGCGCTCTCTCATTGCATTCCTTCACCAGCTACAAGCGGGGTGCGTGCATGAGCGGCTGTGTGTGCGATGAGGCACACACCTGCTCTGGGGTGGAAGGGGTGCTGGGCGCCGTCACAGCCCACCAAGGGACTGGGGTGAGCTCCATTCTTAGCTCTTGGCCTCAGTTCCCTCCTTACCCATCAATACCCCCTACACCACGGCCCCTTCCCCTAGTGTCTGAGAACTCTTTGGGGTGGTGGGAGGAGGTGACACTTGGCCTGGCCCGTGCCTAGACCCCGTCTCACCTTGCTGATGGCCTTCAGGGCGCGGCTGGCGGCCTTGTACCTCTCTTCGTGGTTCTGTGACTTGAGGCAGAGTGTCTGGAGAGAAGGCAGCACCATGAAAGCCAGGCGCCATCACAGGGCAGGGGTCCCCCCTCACCCAGAGCCCTGGGGGCTGTAGTTCTCAGGGGCTCCTGCCAGAGAACTGGTGCTCCCAGCCCCCAAACAGTGACCGCATTGTACTGCAGGGCTCCAGACAGGCCAGGCCACGTTGGGTGGGGTCCCTGGCACTGCCTTGATCCTCTCCATCCCGGCTAAGGAATGATCAGGCACCCAGGCAGCTCTCATGCCTTTTTTTAATCTCTAGTTCTCTTTCTATTTCTTATCATTTTTTTAAAGATTTTATTTTAATAATTTTAATGAACATGTACAGAGATTTTGGATTTCCATTCATTCATTGTTGCACTTTTCTCCCTGCCCAACCCTCTTTCCTCCTCACCCCCCCCACCCCAGTTTGCTCCTCTCTTTGAAAAGTAAAAGAAAAACTCTTTCTTTGGTATACAATCCCCCCACACCCCTCCCACCGCCCCAAGTACACTCCACTATGCAACCTTAATTGTGGACTCTTTTTTTTTCTGGCATATAGAAATTTATTAGTATGACATTTTCAAACTTTAAGATCTTGGTCGTTCCTTCTTGCCTTTGTATAAGGCCAAAAAGAGATACATTGGCCACTTAATTGTGGACTCTTGTGATAACTATAATACCCTATCATATATCGCTTTTAAATTATTCTCTCCCTCATCTGTTTTAATGCAGTATACACAATTTATCCAGTTTTTCTCACATCCCATATTTGCCCTGTGGGCTGACCATGCCACAGAAGCCCTGAGCCTGCTTCACCAAGGAAGAGCAGCTGACCCTCAGTGTGCTACTAGCCCCTAGGTCTCGGGGGAGAAAGGAGGCTATGAGGAGGAGAAAGCACCAGTCGGAGACCCTGCCAGGCAGCTCCTGGGCATCTCAGGTCCCACCCCATTGCCATGGGGACTCGGCGGAGGGAGGCATGAGGTGCAGGACTGAGATCCAGACAGACTATTGATCACTACGCTTAGGACAGCCAGTGGGTAACGGGACATTCACCACAGTTACGAGAACAATACAGAGGCAGAGGGCACACAGCAGCGAAGGCAGAGCAGGCCCAGCCCAGACTCACGTCCATCAGGAGGGGCAGCCGGGTGACCCTCTGCATGGGGAGGATGAGGAAGGAGATCATGGGCAGACCCCCGCACACAGGCCGGCGCTCAATCTCCCGCAGGGCTTCACGGAAGGGGACACTGCTGCTTCTGCAGGAGAGGACACGGCATTCCCGAAGTCGGGGGGGAGCTAGAGACCCCAGGATTCAGGTAGAACACTCATGAGACCAAGGGAGACGCCTGGACGGAGCACGTCCGAGTTCGGCACTCACGTCAGCCGCTGCAGGGTGCGCTGCTGGTAGACCTCGTTGGAGCAGTACACCACGTAGGCCTGGAAGTGGTGGTTGGCATGCTCCTCCAGGATGTCACTGATGTCCTCCACGCACATCTGCTCCTTGTGCCGCCGCTCCAGGTCCTCGAAGAACCTACGCAGGTGATTGCGGATGAGGGCACAGTCTGCTGTGGCACTGACACACATACACATATCATTTATAAAACACAGCACACGCAACATGCATACAGACACATGTACACACAGAGACAGGCATGTACTTATTCCCGAGTGCACGTGTGCATGTAGGCAACATGCATACAAAATAGGCTCATGTGTAAACACAAATGCACACACACGCTCATACAGCATGCGCCTGCAGGCGACAAGCTAGGTTCCCAGAGGTGGCTGGGCTCAGTGAGCCATTCATTGCCTAAACTGAATGGGACCCCAGGTAGGACCCAGGTCAGCACCCAACAACTGTAAGCCATGGCTAATCCCGGGACAATCTGTGAAAGATCAGCCCCATAAACCCAAAATAACTAGTGTGTGACTGTGGGCCTGACCTGAGGCCATGCTGGACTAGACATCTGGGTCAGAGAACATAGCAGAAGGGCCTCCTGCCTTGGTTGCCCAAGCTGAGGGCAGAACCACCAGGCCCTACCCACCTTGGTCCAGTTGACAAGGGTAAATTAGTTCCTGTGTCTTGCTGGAAGGGAACTGCGGGCCCAGGGAACAGGGGGAGGGACTCGCCTGAAGTCAAGAAAGTGCTGAGAAGTGACTACTGGGCCAACCTGGATGTTGGGTGAGGCCTCAGGCTCTGATGGTCAGGGCCACCTCCCAAGTGCACCAGGCTCCTGGGGACCCCCTCACAGTAGGCAGTGAACCCCTTGGCTGGGCTTATTGGAGGGGGGTTGAATGCGGTAAAGTGGCCCAGCCCTGGGTGCCCAGGGGCTCCTGGTGTTCACCAGCCCTGACCTCTCCAGTCTTGTGTCCGTCCCTCCGGCTGCAGGGACAAGTACAGGGACAGAAATGGTCACAAGCTAGTGGGAGACCCAAGCTGCCCAGCCTCCTGGTCAGAGGGGGGTACCCTAGAACTCTGAGGGGCTGAGCTTCAGATCTCAGCATGCAGGAGACCCATGTTCTCTGTGATGGCGTGAGGAAGCTGATGGTGCAACAAGGTGGGGAGAGGGTGGGGCCGACTTCCGCTTCTGGCTAGGCCTCCTCTGGCTCTTGGGCTACACGGACCTCAGTCTGAGGAGATGAGGATGGAGCGTCTGGGCCAGGTTGGCCAGGGCCACCAAATCCAATTCCTTAGCGCGCCCCTCCCCCAGAGCCTTGTGTCAGTGGGGCCCAGGATGACAGCTCCCTCTGAATCTTCTATCCTCTGGGGGCCCTCGCCCTGCTGGCCCCTCCTGAGTTGCTGGAACAGCCAGCACTCCTTCCACAGTTGATCCTGTGCTCAAGGCCCCATCCCTTGTCTGTGGGTTCTATGTTCGAGACCCTACTGATTTTTTGCTCATAATAACGCACAAGGTGACCTGTCTTGAGGATAAAGCAGTGAGGCTGACATCTGGAGGAGTGGTGGGCAGTCCCTCAAGGTGAGACACAGAGGCCAGCCCACTGCCTTCACCTGCCCAGGTGGGCAGCAAACAGTCTGGAAGTGCCTGGGACGTGTATGACAGCAGGACCCCAGACGTGGGGCCTGGATCTCTCCAGCTAGCCAGCCAGAAACACCCGGCAAGGAGAGAATGATCCTGAGTGCTCCGGGGGCGTGTTGAGTGAAGCCAGAAAGAGGTCACAGATTCCCTGGTCCCAGGCTGGTGGAGGTCTCCAGGGCTCCAATGGGGCCTTCAGGCCATTCTGCCCGAGGATGGGTTGGAGTCCCTCAGGCATCCCCTGCTCTCTGGCCTTGGCCTGACCTTCCATTCACACCAGGAGCATACTTCCTGTGACATTTTCAGGCCTCCCGGCCTGTTTAGGAATGCTGGGAGAAAATGCTTAGGATGCATGTCAGCACTGGGAATGCAGATCCCCTCAGGTCGGGATCCCGGACAGGGGGCCTCGATGCTGGACAAATGGCCATGCATGCGGGTGTGTGGGCAGGCTGGTGGTCGGCACAGCTGTGTGACTTGTGGGTTTCTGGGGCCTGAGAAAGGTCTAGGGAGCGGCAGAGAGCTGCTGACCTAAAATAACACTGATTCCCAAGGGTCGAGGGGGCCTTTTCGTGAGTGGCCAGAGCTGCTCTGGGGCTGAGCTGAGGGAGAGAGTTGGAGGTCGTACTGAGGTCAGAAGAAAAGAGGACAGACAGGGCCCTGGCACCCTCTCCTATCCTCAGGGGACATGGGACGTGCACAGCAAAGGGTCAGGATCAGACAGAACACAGCTAAGTGAGGGGTTAAGAGCTTCCCATGGTGGCCAGATGCAGAAGCCCCTGCCTCAGGGACGGACAATCATGACAGCACCCCACAGTCCTGATATTTCCATAGGGTGGGGGGACAGGAAGCGGATTCCCGGAGAGCTCAGCCGGGGCAGCGCTGTCAGCAAAGACCAGCAGTCTCCAGAAGCTGAGAGTGTGCCCGGCCTTGTGCCCCCTGAGCATGGCCACCCACCCACCCAGTCCTAGTGGTGCCAGATGTCCAGGCCTGTGAGGAGGCTGTCGCATGGGGCCAGAAATGTTCCAGCATCCTGGGCGGGGCTGGGAGGAGGGCAATGAGGCAACAGAATACCCCAGGCCTGTGCCCTCCACAGGACAAACACACACACCCCGCTCTGCCCTCCACGGAGCATACACACACATACACAGGTGTAGCATGTAGGCCTGTGCCCTCTGCAGGGTAAACACACTCCTAGGAGCCTGAATTCTCTTAAGGGACACACACGCACACACACGTACACACACATGCTCTTGTGGGCGTGACCACTCCCTTCTCCACACTCCAGCAAACAGAGCTGATGGCAAACTCAAGGCCACCAGACACCAGTGGACAGAACACAACCCGGTGGCTGCAACCTGAGGCCGCATGTGAGCTGGGGAGAGGCCGGCTCCATTCCAGCCCACGGGCCCTGTGTCCTTGCTGGCCTGGCCCAAGCTCCCACCTGGACTGCCCTTGGCGACCACGTAGCGTGAGCGGTGGGTTACGGGGCTTTATGATCACCATAGTCCTGGTGCCCTAACTCCATGTACAAGGTGTTTCTGCACCCAGACCTTCCACCCTGGGTGCCGGCATCCGAGGCCGGTGGGTGTATGAGGGTTGCAGGTGGGCTCACCTCTGGCTGGCCGCCAGGACATCCAGGATGTTGGAGAAGAGGTGGTGGTGGTCGGTCTGGGTCATGGTGGCCCGCAGTTCGCTGGACTTCAGGAACTCATCCACCAGGATGCCCAGGCTGTGCAGGTAGGAGAACTCAGAGGTGAGGATCTCAAAGATGGCCTGGCGAGAGAGAGAAGCCGGGTCTTGCAGCCACGCCATGCACGAGGGCTGCCAGGCTGGGTGTGGGTGGGGGCAGGACACGCAGACAGACAGCTGACTGGGCCTGCACGTGGGCCCTGTTATCCATGAGCATGTGACACTCGACCAGGACACACCCTGCCTCATCAGGAAATTGAGGGACAGTAGCCCCACTTGAGGGCTCTTGGAGGGTCAGGGATACTAAAAGGAAGGCTCAAACCAGGCCTGAAGAAGATGCCCACCCCAGGCTCACCAAGCGGATGGCATCACCGTGGTCAAGGTCCCTGTCCCTGGGCCACCACCATGTGGCTTAGCTGCTACCTGGGGCCACCTGCACCCTCACCTCTTGTCTCTTCCGCTCCTCAGCGGGCAGCGTGTCCAGAATGCCCGACTCCACCACCTGAGGACAGTCAGAAAAAGGCAGAGTGAGGTCCCACCTCCTGCACCTTCTCTGCCCTGCCCCCCATCAGACTGGAGCACACAGGGGGAAAAGAGGCCCTGGAAAGGCGGGAACTAGGCTGGGCCAGGCAGGGAATGACTGCAGGTCGAGGTGCTGGTCAGCCACCTGGCTGGCACGCACCATCGCTGCTCCGTGGGAAGACCAGCCTAGCACTCTTCTGGGAGCCCAAAGGGAAAGGCTGGCAGGCTCCTGATCTCATCCCAGGTTCTGGCCCAGGGATAGGGAGACAGGAGCCCCTCAGGAGCTGGTTGGGGCTGGTGCCCAGGACAAGCTGTGAGCGCTCAGTCAGAGCGAGCAGTGACTCAGACATCACCTGAGGCAGGTGAGTCAGGGCCCTGCAGCGGGACACTGGCCACTGCCCACCCCAGGCCTCCACTCTGTGGTCACCCAAGCTAGAGTGTGGCTCCATCTGGCCACTGAGCCATGTCCCTGAAGCACTGCGTCAGGCCCAGCCCGTCACACTGCCTAGCGTGATTGCCTTTGCAGGGCTACTCCCTGTGCTCACTTCCTCACAGGGCAGGGCCCGCTCTCCTGGGCCTCCATCACGCTGACCCTCCACAGCAATGGCCTAGAGCGTGAGGTGGACACAACACCACACACCATGGAGGTGGACAAGAGTCCCTTATGCTGCGGATACCCACTGACCAGGCTCTGCACAGCCAGGTACCACCCACCCCATCAAGAGTCCCACTTGCAGCCCCACCCCTCCTCTGCCTTCAGGATCAGGGGTCACCAGAACACCAGCCTCACCCTGCACTATCCACTCGGTCCCCACAGCCACACAGGACAGGACTTCATCCCGCTCTCAGGCGTAGGAAGAGAGGGGGGAGGGGCAGTGGCTGGGCTGTAGCCGCCCTCTCCTGCCCACCCTGGTAACCTTTCCTGGTGTGGCCCTTGGGAGGAAGGGGCTCTGTGCTCCCAGCTCCTGGCAGGTTAGCGTGAGCTCGAACGTGGACACGTCATCACGCCTACTCGGTGCTGGAGGATGGGCGTGCCTTTCAGTGCTCTCTACCCCCTCTGCCAGCCGGGCAGAGTGGCTCCAGGGAATCAAGAAGGATAAATTATGTTTACTGCATTGAAGCCGATGAGGGAGAGAATAGTTTAAAATGAATATATTTAGAGTCCGGAATGAGGGTTGCAGAGTGAAGTATACTCTGGGTGGGGGTGGGGATGTACGGGGGGGGGGAGGGGATCGTGCACAAATGAAGGAGTTTGTCTTTTATATTTTTCAAGGAGAGGAGTGAACTAGGGGAGGGGGTGGGTGTGGGGTGGGTGGGGAGAAAAGTGCAACAATGAATGAATGGAATTCCAAAATCTCTGTAGATCTGTAGATGTTCATTGAAATTAATAATAATAACAATAAAAAATGTTTAAAAAATCTACCAAAACTAAAAAAAGGTAACCCTGAGAGGTTAAAAAAAGTAGTTGCTAAAAAAATTGGTTATACAAAATCTTTAGTTTGTTTATATAAATATTTATTCATATGAAAAAAAAGGAGAGTCCCATGCACCCCTTTGTTTATTGCAGCTTTGTTCGCATAGCAAAGAGCTGGAAACAACCCAAGTGGCCATCAACAAATGAATGGATAGAGAAGCTATGGTATATTCACATAATGGAATACTATGCAACACTGAAAAGAAAGGATCTCATGAAATACTATGCAAAATGGGTGACCCTGGAGGACATTATGCTGAGTGAAATATCTCAGTCACAAAAGGACAAATACTGCATAGGGCCACTATTGTAAAACGGGACTGATGTCGGGATTGAGGGAAGACAGAGGAGGGCGTGAATGATGTATACTGCATTGAAACAGATGAGGGAAAGAACTGTTTAAAAGGGAAATATGAATGAGTATTCTTGTCATTACAGAAGTCCAGAGTGAAGACTGCATAGTGGAGTGGACTCGGGGGGGGGGGGGATTGCATAACAATGAAAGAGCTTTTCTTTCTTTTCAAGGAGAAGAGTGAATTGGGGGTGAGGAGGTGGGTAGAGAGAAAAGTGCAACAATGAATGACTGGAAACCCTAAGTCTCTGTAAACTTTCATGAAAATGAATTTAAATAAATAAATAAAAAAGGAGAGTCCCAGGCCAACCGGGCACTAACAAGTCCAAGGTCCAGTGGGCCAGAGAGATAGTCCTGAGACCCCACTACTGGCTGTCCCCACTCCACACTGGTCCTACCTCAGGGAGCTGGCTCCAGGTGACCTGGGCGGGCCGGTAGCACTTGACCACGATGGCGTCCACCTTCCGGGGACCTTCTGGGCTCGAGTCTTCAAGCACGTCATCATCCGACTCGTGGCTTGTGTTCAGGCCTCGCTCTCGGATCTCCTGATAGAGCCGGGGGTCTGTAGGGAATGGATGCTTCACCTGGGGGCCAGGCTGCTCAGAGTCCGGAGATCCAGGGCATACACAGTCTGAGCTCTCCTGAAGGGTCCTCAGAAGTGGCAGATGGCACAGGGCGCCCCAAAGCAGGCCACCCTCAGGCCAGCTGGCTCCCATGGTGGTGGAGCATGCAGCTGGTGGTGACTTGCAGAATGTGTCACCTCCAGCCAGGGTCCAGCTGACCAATCTGAGCAGAAGGACTTGGGGAAGCTCTGGGTGGGGCTGTCCCCACCCAGAGGAGTTGTGAGAACTCCGGGCTGTTTGACTTGGCCTATGTGAGGAGCTGAAGCGAAGAGTGGAGGAACTAGCTGGTCTAGAATGCAGGAAGATACGTGGACCCCTGAGTTTGTGGCTGCTGCCCACTGGACCTTGTCACAGAGGGCCAGGCCCCCCGGGCCCTCTGGTTGGGTGGCCTTGCTATCCTTCATGTTTCCCTACCTCCTCCTTACTTGGGGTGTCCCTTCTGCTCTTCTGGGAACTCCATTCCCCTTGATGCGCATGGAGAAAGCCTAGTGGTCCTGTGACCCCATTCAACAAAACTCTAGACACGCAGGATGGCAGGGTCCCCCTGGACGGGCTCACCATTTGACCTGAAGCCTCATGACAGAACCAGACAGCAGCCTGGCCCTTGACACCCACATCCTCCTCGGCTCCGCACACCTTTTCTTGGCTTGAGGGACACTTTGAAAGCTTCCACTTTCCCCATGAGGGTCCTGTGGGGACCTCACCCTCAGCAGACTTCCTCTACCCTCTCCCTACACCCAACAGAGGCCCCTCTCTGTCACCTCTCCCATTAATCAGGCCCATCTTCCCTGGCCTTGGCACCCCCACCACACACACAGGCCCTCTAACAAATATCTCCTGGGAGCTCCATCTGTCCCGTCTCTCTTGGAATTGCAAGAAGTGTCTGTAGTGAATGAATGTTCTAGACCTTTCCAGAACCATCAGCATAGGACTCTGAAGCAGAAATATCCCAGCAAGCAGGTCCTTTACGCCACCAGCCTAGACTGAGTCTGTAACCCAAGACGGCCACAGCCTGAGCCCAGTCTCCTTCCGCAGCTCACTCACCGTCCTTGAAGGAGCCCTTGTGTGCCCGTTTCCGGCCCAGCGTTTTCTGCAGCAAATGAGAGAGACTCTGTGTTAGTGAGGCTGTGAGTGGGTGTGGGTGTGTCTATGGTGAGTCGTCTATCCCAGCCCAGAGACCCCATCCTCAACAGCTATCAGTCATGCAGAAGACACTCAGAGAGTCACCTGCACCATAAAGAGTGACTCGGGGTGACCAAGTGGGGCCAAGCGGGCTGGATCAAGGTACAGTGTGAATTCAGAGCAGGAAAAGCTGATGCCCATTAAGAGCCCCATTCCAGGACCGAAAGTTAAAGGGAAATGGTGAGTATTAGCACTCTTGGTGACCACCTGTTTCCACTTGATAAGCAGAAGTGGGAGTCGCGCAGCAATAAAGAGAGGGGCTGAGTTTGGATGTGTGTCATCGTCAGCTCTGTGGACCTCGTCTGCATGGTAAGTGAAGAAAGGTCGCTGGCCAGAGGAGGAGGGAGTTGTGAGGACTCCTGACTGGCTGCCTTAGCCCATGTGAGGAGCTAACGCTAAGAGCGGAGGAACTAGCTCATCTGGAATGCAGGACGATATGTGGACCCCGAGTGTGTGGCTGCTGCCCACTGGACCTTGTCACAGAGGGCTAGTTGAACCCAAGACGCTGAAGATGTTTGCTGCTGAGACCTGGAGCTGCGTCAGCGCTGCAATCTGATGGCTTGCTCTGGACTGGAGAGATGCAGATGCTGAAAGTTCAAGCAGAGCGGAAGATTCTTGAGACAAAGCAATGTGCTTGTTTCCTCAGAGCGCTGGTTTGATAGGATGGGTAAATTAGAAATTGGCTATCTAAATTGAGGGAGATCAAGGCACGAGGCCTGAAGTAGCTGACTTACACGCCTTCATGAAGGCAGTAAGGTGATTGTAAGGGGAAAGTGAATTCTTCATGTATGAAGCTTAACAGCTAGAAAAGCCAGCGAGTGGTCTGTGAGGTCAAGGGTCTGTTGTTCAAAATGGCTTTCCTAGCCATTGACTTTGACTTTGCCACAAGAATGAGCAGGAACGTGCAAATAGGGCGTGTTTGTTGTCCACAAGAGCATTGGCTAGTCCTGCCATTAAACTGAATGGATTCAGCAGCAGAGATTGGAAATCTTAACACCAACAAGAAAGAGGCACACATCCTTTGGGCCAGACCTGCAGGAGAGCAACAGCAGCCTCAGCAGAGAACCAGAGACCTGACATGAGACAGAGCTGACCTGGGGACTGCTGCTCCGTGGAGCCAGCCTTCAACCCAGGCTTGCTGGAGGAAGCTACTGAGACTGACCCAGGGCAGGCTTCAGAGCTGCTATATATAGATAAGGTTGCTATGGGCCACAGGCGACTTGACAGTACATAACAGCAACAACATCCTGTTGCCAACTTGAATTATAGCCTGTTAACTTCCCTAATAAACGCCATAACTGCAAGTATGGTGTTGTAAAGTTTGAGTAGCCATTGCAACAGGTTTCAGGCCCAGTAGAGGCAGTAAGATTGGTGTTAGAAGTAGGTGCAGGAGCGTGGGAGACCGTATCTCACCTTATAGTTATTAATTTTGTACTGTGGATGTTGTTAAGGAGGACGGCTCCCCTTTGTGGGGTTGGTAGAAGTCAGACCTGCCTATCTTCATGCTGCCTACGCTCTTTTTATAGAGAGGCAGGATACCGAAGGCTGGTGAGTCCAGGAGAGCGGCTTGGAGGAGGCAGCAGGGATAACACAATGCTGGAAAGGGGATGAGGACCTTGGGAGTACAAGTGGGCTTAAGGAGAAGCCAGGCAGTGTTAGAAAGCAATGACATCAGTTTAAAGCCTATGGTGTGCTTGATCCAAGTCATGGTAATTTCAGGTACTTCGCATACATCTGAAAGTTAGACAGTGAATAAAGACAACATAACAATAATCAATGCCTAAGTGGTGTTGGACAAGAGTACTGAATATTTCACGGTCGATCAAAAGAACAAAGTAGTCTGTCTGGAGGAAGTGTAACCAGCGTGCTTCTTCGAGGCAATGATGCTGAAGCTTCACCTCACATGCTCTGGGCATGTTGTCAGGAAGGGCCAGTTCTTGGAAAAAGACATCATGCTGGGAAAGGTGGAGGCCCAGAGGAAGAGAGAAAGCCCTTCAATAAGAAGGATTAACACACACACACAAAAAGAAGGATTAACACAGTGACTACAATGGGCTTGAGCGTATTGTAGACAGGATGGTGTAGGACAAAGCAAGGTTCAGATCTGTTGGGTCGCTATGAGTCATAGTCCATTTGATGGCACACAGACCTAACAGGGAAGGACAGGATGACTGGGACACAGGCTGGGGCTGTGGGCTCAGGCGGGGGTCAGGGACCTAGGGTGGCAATTAACTGGGAACTGGTCACAATGTCAGGCACCCAGCAACTGCGGGCGGAAGGTGAGGAGGTGGGGGGAGTGTGGGTGGAGGGCTCTCAAGGCCCACAGCTGGGTGCCCAGCACAGACCGCCCTTCTTGGCTGAGACCCACCACTTCCCCCAGCTCGAAGGTGTGCTGCTTCTGGGAAGGCAGGGGATGGCTTCTCCGACAAGTCAGGGCCTGAAACTCCCCAGGCTGGTCCGGGACGTGCATGCTCCCAGCAGCACTGGCCTCCTACCCTTAGCCCTACATGCCCTTGGGCCTCTGAGCGCCCCCACCTCCGCCTCCAGGTTTCCGCATTGACTGTGGCACCTGCTTGCCTTCCTTTTTTTTTTTTTTAAATAATTTTTATTTATTTATTTATTCTTTTTTTTATGTGTGTACCGTCAAATTGGATCTGACTGGTACAGGAGGTGATTGTTCCTCCTTCAGCAGAGCATCTGGTGGATTTGAACTGCGCATCTCTGGGATTGCAGTGCAGTTTCCTACCACTAGGCCACCAGAGCTCACCTGCTTGCCTTCTTTACTTATTCCACTCGTCTTCCTCTGGGATCCCCAGGCCGTGGATGCCCCTCTGCAGAGGTCCCTGCCTGCAGTCTCCCATTTGCCCTGGAAGCTGAGACGCCCAGCCTCCAGCACACAGTAGGCATTTAGGGAGGCATTTGCTGAAAGCAGAAGGAATCCATGGACTGCCTTATGTCTGCAGGTGTGGCCTGGGTGGTGCGGGCAGGTGGAACACCAGCCCCAGGGTGCATGGACAGGAGCAGCAGAAGTCCAAGGCAGGTGCTGGACCCAGCCAGGTAACTCTTTAGACTAAGGGGTGCTGGCAGCCCTGCATATGACTTTAGTTCATAGAATTCATAATGGTCACCAGGTCACCATTAGGTCTGGGTAGGAGCTGTGGCACTGAAGGCCATAGGGCATGGGCAGCCATACGAACAGAGGCCACTGCTCAGCATGCCTCTTACGCTGTACCCTGTGTGGCCCTCAGCCCCTGGGACCACATGGTCTTCTCTCTAGATGTCCAGGAGGACCCTGTCATTTACACTTACAGATGGTGACACTCGGGAAGGTTCAGAATTGCCAAGCTCACAGGCAGCAAGGCTCGCCCCAGGCATTGAGCCCTGGGGCAGCTTCCCGATGGGCCTGGGGCCAGGCTTGTTTTGTGCTTCATTCCCGAGAACTTTCTGGGCTTTCCTAGGTTGCTGAAGAGGCCCCAGTGGGCTGGTTCTGCTGGCGTGGTCAGCTATCGTATGCTGTCTGCTGCTAGGCAGACGCCAGGCCCAACAGGGCAGGAAACCATGCCGAGGTGCCTGGGGCCTGGACTCCATTCACATGGCCTCTCAGCTGGTGGCTGGCTGCCAAGGCCAGTCCTAAGCGAGGCAATGGACTTGGGAGTCCAGACACCCAGGGACGTCCACCCCACCTGCATCACAGGTGCCTGAGGGCCGGCTGCAGGGGGCATGCAGACCTGAGCTGGTGGCCCACCTCTCCTGACCTGGAGCAGACACATGCTGACTGACCACAGCCAGCGCATTACAAACTCATCACGGGCACCTGTCACTCAGCCATTATTTTGGCAGAGCGCACAAATGTGCCTGACAGGAAAGCCACCAGAGCTGGGACCTGGGGGAGGTCTTCACTCTTCCTCAGCTGCCTCATCTGTGAAAGGGGTACAGTGGTCCTTAGACAGCCTGAGCACTGGGCCCACCTGAAACGACATGCCGGTCAATGTTGCAGGGTTAGTTCCAGACCACAATAAAGCTCATCATATGAATTTTTTCAGCTGTCCAGTCCATGTAAGAGTTAGGGAGCCCTGGTGGCTGGGTGATAAGGAGTCGTACTCTCCTCAACACAAAGGCACATTGGTTGAATCCAGCTGAAACCTGCTGGCGGGTTAGCTATGGGTCGGTTCTGACTTGGCGGTACTCAATAACCACACAGTCCATAAAGCATTGTGAAAATGTCTGAAAGAGGGGGAGGGTTATCAAACTGACACACGGACAGGAGGTGGTCACCTGCTGTTGGAAAAAAAAGGGCGCTGATGCACTTGCTCAACTTAAGAGCTGCCGAAACATTAGTCTGCAAAAAAAACTGCACCATCTGTGAAGTGCAAATAAGTGAAGCTCAAGAAAACCAGGCGTGGCCACACAGCCGGGCACCTGCACATGATAGATGACTAGAGAGCGGCTAGGTGGTGATGAAGGTGATGGTGATGGTAAGACCCACCCCGCACCCGCCAGCTCCGAGCTGCACAGGCCTCTGCCTCGCCAACATCCTTCAGCTTCTTCAGCCAGGCAGGAGGCCTACCTTGTGCTTGGGTGGACACCGGGCCCGCGGCTGGCTGGGCTCTTCGGCCAGGGCATAGAGCCGGGGGCTGAGCTGGGTAGGAACCTTCTCCCTGGCCGGAGCCTCTGGGCCCTTCATGGCTGCCCGATAGGACTGGTTGCGTAGGTTCCTCTTCAGATGGCCTCCAGAGTCCATGTCCACATCCATGTCATCCCGGGAAAAGCTGGGGTTCTGGGAGAGCCGGGGGTCCTTCCGGGCGGCCTCCTTGGTGAGCACGGCGGCGGCGAAGCTCTGGTGGCGAGCTGGGACCTTCGGCTTGCTGCACACGGCCAGGGTCTTGGGGATCAGCTGCTCCGTGCCCAACTTGAGCGCGGCGGGGCTCTGCGTACTCAGGATGACCGGCCGCGATTCCGAGTCTGTGGGGGGCGCTGGGGCCTCGGGCTGGGAGGCAGCCGCATCTTGAACCTTGAGGGTGCTCCGGACAATGGGAAGCCCGGGTGCTGGATTGCCATTGGCATCGAGCCGCAGCTCAGAGTGGAGGCGGTATTCCAGAAGCTTCTCGTCCAAGCAGCTGTCTGAGTAGCGACAGGACATCCTGGACAGCCTCGGGGACCTGGGGAAGGGACGGAGCAGAGATGAGGGCAGCCCATGAGGGCACTGTGCCACTGCATCGGTGGGATGGCCGCCCACTGCCCTCCTGCCCATCCGGCCCCACCGGCTTCTCCTCACATTCACACTGCCCACTGTCCCAGGCAGCTGCCAGGCCACCATGAGCTCCACTCATGACCACTAGGGCCTCCCTGGGGCCAACGGGCTTATCTGACAACTGCAGGGTCAATGGTGGGCTGGGAGCCAGGCTGCAAGTTCTCTACAGGGGTGGGGGTGAGGGCTGTAAGGCTACCCCGTGCATCCAATGAGCTGCAGTCCTGAGCCTCCTGGGGCAGCTGGCCTGCTACTTGGCTCCTGGGAGGACTCCTTATAGTCACTATGGAGATGACCCTGCTGACCCGAGGAGCCGCCTGAGCAGGTGATGGGGAGTGACCACAGCCTTAGCTTTTACAGCCTTTGCTTTATGGCAACTCCCCAAAGACCCCAACTGACTGCTGTGAGGGTGAGGGGCATGGCCGAGCCTGGTCCTGGAGGCACTGTCTTACTTCTCACTGTGCAGTGGATGCCATGAGGCCCCGGGGGAACCAGCCCCAGCCAAGGACAAGCCTGACCGGGATGGGCCTGCTCTGTTGAGGTCTCTTGTCATCGCCGCCCCACGTAGCAATCCAGACAGGCCAGCCTCCAACGTGGCCTCTTAAGTGGCAACAACACACACCTTCATCCACCAGCATTCCTGAGCTTGGAATGTGGCTGACATCCCTGCCTCAAGGACTGTCTGGGACCTAGTCCAGGAGGGCCACCACACCTCGTCACCGGGGCTCAGAAACACAGCAGCCAAGGTGGCACGTACAGAATCGCAACCCCATGCCCACGGCCCCGGGACACTCTGCCTGGCACAGAAAGTAGCAATGGTGCCACCCATGAGCTGACTCTTGAGTGCTCCAGCCCATTCCTCCTGGCATCACGTGTCCCCATTTGTCCCTCAACCCTGAGCCCACCTACCCCTGGTCCTCTTGTCACCCCCACCATCCCACCTCTGGTTCTGGCACAGTACAGCCCCTGACACCCAAAGGCCCGTCTCCAACAGTTCCCTCTCTTTCCGAGTACAAGGTGGATGCCCTTCCTGTCCCTTTGGGGAGGGTGTGGCCTGTGACTTCATCTGGCCAATGACACATGATGTAAGGAAAAAGGACATGAGTTCCTCCCAGGCAGGGACTTTAGGCACCTGTGTGTGATCTGTCATCTGTTCTCCAGCTGTGCTGATCAAAGTGTGAGGACAGCACTGGCTGGTGGCCCTGAAAGCCTGAGACATGCCCAGCCTCCCTGCTGACCTCAGATGGACCAGGGATAGGAAGTGAGGCTCTGTGGATGAAGCGTCCTGGGCACTAGTTAGTGCAATGAAATTGGATTCATCCTGATAGCACAGTGCTTGGCTGAGAGTGTATAAGGCCATGGGCCACTCATATATACTCCTCACCCCCTGGGACAGTCAGGGCCACTACTCGGTCTTGGCCACTGTGTTCTGAGGGTCTATTCTCCAAATGTCACTGTTGGGATAAAGTGTGTCCTCGTGTCCTCTTGGATACATATGGTAAAATTCAAAGCCTGGTCTTGGAAACTGGCCTTGTTTGGAAATCAGATCTTTGCAGATATAGTTGGTTTACAAGAGGACACAGTGGAGTAGGGCAGACCCTAGTCTCTTTATGGCCTGTGACCTTATCCTTCTTGTCATCAGAGCTAACTCAGCTTCACAGCTCAGGGGTCTTTTCAGTGCAGTAAATCACACAACAGGGATTAGAACGGTGCTGCCGCAAGCCAAGGAATGTCAGGGACCCCTAGAAACCAGAAGGGCAAGGAGAAAACTTTCCCTAGATCATCCAGACTGCCAAAAGAACAAGCAGATCTGTCTTGGAGAGAGTGCAACTGGAGTGCTCTTTGGAGGCAAGGATGAAGAAGTTTTGCCTTCTTAAACTTTGGGCATGTTGCTAAGAGGGGCTGTTCCTTGGAGATGGACATGATACTTGGAAGGATGCAGGGTCAGTGAAGAAAGGAAGATCCTTACGCAGGTGGACTGACACGGTGACTGCTGCAACGGCCTCCAGTGTGTCAGGAAGTGTGAGGATGACACAGGGATGGAGTTCAGATCCACTGTTCATAGGGTTGCTGTAAGTCGTACTTGACGCGACGGCACCTAACAACAAGCAGACCGTCCAGAACATGGCCCCACGGACCTCCTCCAGCACACTCTCAGCCTCCAGGCTGTGACAGCATGAATGTCTGTTGCTCAGGTCACTCACTGTGTAGCACCTTGTTACCACAGACCCCAGCTCATTCTGCAGGGATCCACAGGGGCTCCTAGCATACTTAGGGTTTGGGGGGGAAAGCGGCATCGTCAGTGAGTGATGCCAGCTCTCTTCGCCTTGGTTTCAAATCCTGTACAATGGGGATGATAGAGTAACTTTCACTTCCTGAGGGTACTGTGGTGCACCAGGGTGGTGCAGACAGTTAAGCACTCAGTTCACTCAGGGGCATCGCAGAAGAAAGGCCTGGCAATCCACTGCCTTAGAAAGCAGCCCTTAACCCACAGAGCGCAGTTCTACTCTGACACACACGTAGGGTCGCCAGGAGTTGGAAGTGGCTCCACAGCAGCTGGTGTGGGGAGGATCCTGCCAAGAATCAGGGAGCTAGTCAGAGCCGAGTGTGTAGAACAGAGACTGCACCGTGGGGTTCCTTCCGTGCGGCCGTGACCAATCAGAGCTGGCACGAGGCTGGCCACGTGTCAAACTGAGCAAAGTTGGGGCCAAAACGTAATATGAAGACGACTCTGTTGATTGTTTCCCTTTTATTCTCCTAAAAGCGATGAAACCATGATTCCCCTAGGTCTCCTGCAGACCCAGAGCTCTGCCAGCATTAAGGTGGGGAAGTCCACAGAGGTGGGCATCTGTTTTTCAGGGAGAAACTGAGGCCCAGTGTCCCAAGCGCCTGCCCAGTGCCCTGCCTGGAGCTTACCCTGGGTGGAGGTAACAATACTTCCTGTTTACCATGGGGACTTGTCAGTGAAAGCCAAGCTTAGTTGCACTGCTGCTGTTCTCTGGAAATGAGGTTTAGGAACAAGACCATCTTGTGTCCTGTCCAGGGGTGGGGAGACCAGGACTGTGGGAGGTGCTGGGATTCCAGATAAAAGCTTCAGAGGCCACCGGCTCCGGGAAGCACCAGCAGGTCCCAGCCCCTCCATCCACAAACTCACTGCCAACCTGCCACATGACTGACCTAGATCACAGCACAGTCAGGGGCCACCATGGGGCACCCAGGAAGTCAGGCTCATGTCCCCGGTCAGCAGCAGAACCACCACGTTCTCGGATAAAAACAGAAATCACAGAAAAGTGTGCAAGGCTGAGTCTGTTTGGGGCCCAAAGAGGGGCCGCCACAGAGCTGGGCTCCCCCACACCGGGAGGACAGTATACACATTCCACAGAACATTCCAGGGTCCGAGGACAACAGCTGCCACACCACCCTCCCCTGGGAGCTGGGGCTGTGAAGTGCGGCCCAGATGGGCCCAGGCCTGGCTGGGAGGGTGTCTATAACCCCAGGGCTCATTCACCCAGAATAATGCTGCTGCTGGCATGTCTACAGGGCGTCAAGCCTGGCTGGGAAGTGGGTTTGTTTTAGGCTTACATTGGTACACACGCCAAGCAAAATGCACCCACAGAGGCAACCAGAAGATGCTTACACTTCAGTGCTGTCTTTTTAGTCTAAATGTGATTTCCCTTACAAAGGTGCCCGGGTGGTGTCACGGTTATAGGCTTGCCTACAAACTGAAAGGTTGGTGGTTCAAGTGGCTCCACAGTTGATAGGCCTGGTGATCTGCTATTTAAAGACAACAGTGCCCTAGGGAAGGAACCCAATGGGGCAGTCACATGGGGCCATGATGAGTCAGAATCGACTCGATGGCACCGAGTCACACAACAACATAACTATTTACCTTGGAGGAACTTTGCCCTGTTATTAGGAGCTGGCAGGATCGAAGCCCAGCAGTACGGTGGCACCTCACTGCCCACCAAACAAATGTCCTCTCATGTCCACAAGTCTCCTGCACAGAGCTTCCTGGCTGTCCACACCCCTGCCCTAGTCACAGCTTTGCTGACATCCCAACCCCAGGTCAGCTGTCTGCCCAAGCCCAGCTCTCCCTAACACCAGACCTGGGTGCACAGTCTACTGGCTGCGACGGCCTCTTCCCAGGTGAGGGCAAAGTCTGCTCCTGGGGCTGAAGGCACCCAAACGGGGGAACCTGTTGGGCCGGCCATTGTCGGGTGTGACCTCTGTTCCCAGCTAGGTGGCCGCACCCAAGGCCCAGAAGCCACTGCCTGGAGCTCATATTCTGCCTGGCATGGGGGCCAGGACAGGAAGAACGGGAGCCATGGAGGGATGTGGACAGCAGATCCCCACTTGGCACTAAGCAGAGTTAGCAACCCTCTAGGATGTGGCCTTTGGGGGCTGCAGCTGGAGCAATCCAGTTGTCACCAGGTTGACCCAGCTTGGAAACCCCATGTGAGTCCGAGTAGAACTGTGTTCCAAGGGATTCTCAGGGGCCACCAAGTCTTTGTTCCAAGGTGCTTCTGGGTAGATTCAAACCACTAACCTTTGGGATAGCAGCTAAGTACCTTGAGAGTGTGTTCCACCCAAACCATAAAAACCAAACCAGTCGCCATGGAATTGGTTCCAACTCATGGTGACCTCTTGTGTGTCAGATCAGAACTGTGCTCCACAGGGTCTTCAAGGGCTGGTGCTTTGGAAGTAGATCACCAGGCCTTTCTTCCGAGGTGCCTCTGAATGAGTTTGAAGCACTCATATCAATCATATTAACTGCCTGCTCCTCTCAAAACCGAGAAAAGCAAGTCAGTTGCTGTGGAATCGATCTCAATCACATCAGACTACAGCTGTCAGCTGTGTGTTCACAGGGTTTTCAATGCTGGTTTTTTGGATAGCCAGGCCTTTCTTCTGAGGGACTTCTGGATGGTCTTGAACTGCTTTTCTGCGAGCGGCCTAACACTTAACCATTTACACAGCCCAGGGACTTTGCAGTCATAGTAGGAGGAATATTTTGCTTTATCATTTTCTATTTGCTCAAGCAATACATGACCATGGCTTTTAAAGTTATCTAATACCCCTGGGTGAGAAGTGTCCTGGCATTCCCATTCTCCTCAAGACCAGCCATAATTTGTTATGACCCACACAGTCAAATGCTTTTGCACAGTCAATAAAGCACAGACATTCTTCCAGTATTCTCTGCTTTCGGCCAGGATCTGTCCGACATCAGCAGTGACATCTCTCTGGTGCTACTGCCTCTTAACTCCACCTTGAACTTCTGTTAGTTCTCTATGTATAATGATCTTCAGCAGTATTTTGCTTGCATGTGATATTAATGATTATTGTTGTGTACCATAGAGTCGGAACTGGCCCATAGGGACCCTCTAGCGGGTTTTCAGAGGCAGTTAATTGCACGAGGAGACTGCCCGTCTTTCTCTCACGAAGCAGCTGGTGGCCACATGCCTTCGGGATTGCAGCTCAGCTTCTTTGCCACTAGGATATCGTTTGAGAACTTCCACATTCTGTTGGATCACCTTTCTCAGGAATGGGAACAAATAATGGATCTTTTCCAGTCAGTTGGCTGGGCAGCTCTCTTCCAAGTTTCCTGACATAGATTGGGGAGCGCTTCCAGGGCTGTGTCTGCTAGTTGAAACACGTCAATCAATGTCCCATCAATTCTGGGGCTTTTATTTTGTCAATGCCTTCAGTGCAGCTTGAACTTGTCTTTCTCAAATTATCACTGGCTCTTGATCACATGGTACTTCCCGAAATATTTCCATATTTGTCAATTCTTTTCGGTACAATGACTCTGTGTATTCCTTCCATCTTCTTTTAATGCTTCCTGAGTCATTCAAGATTTTGCCCATAGCGTCTCTCTAAGTATTCCAACTCAAGACATGAATTTTTCAGTTCTTGCAGCTTAAGAAATACCGAGTGAGTTCTTCCCTTGTTATTCTCCAGTTTCAGCTCTCTGCACACTCTGTTATAATACTTTGCTTTGTCTTCTCAAGCTGCTCTTTGCAACCTTCTATTCAGCTGTTACTTTGGCATTTCTTCCCTTGATTTTTGTTTCTTGATGGTCTGGTGCAATTTTCAGAGTCTCTTCCGACATCCATTTCCTTTTTTTTTTTTAACATTGGAAATGTTTTAGTTTAATTTTTTTCATTGTTGCACATTTTCTTCCCCCTCCTCCTCCGTTCTCTTCTAGTCCTCCCGCAGCACACCCCTTGTTCCAGACTGTTGTTATACGTACAATTCTTCCCCTAACCCATCTAATGCAGTGTTCATGATCTATCCACTCTTTTCCCATTCTCTCCCCAACCCCCTCCCATGTCTGTCCTACTTAATAACAGCACTGTTATGCAGTATTTGTCCTTTTGTCACTGAGATAGTTCACTTAGCATAATGTCCTCTCGGATCCCCCATATTGTGTAATGTTTCACAAGTTCATTGATCTTCAAGACTGTGTAATATTCTTTTGTGTGAATGTACCATAGTTTTCCCTATACATTTGTTAATTGACTAGAACTAAAATTGTTCCTGAAATAACTATGCATTGTTGTTATGTGCCATTGAGTCACCTGAGACTCATAGCGACCTTACGTACAATAGCCCTGAAACCTGCTGTATCCTGTGCCGACTTTACTGTCTCTGACACACCTACCTTCATTACCCCAGTCACCGAATCAATCCATCTCCTCAATGGTCTTACTTTCTTTCTTTGTACCTCCCAAGCATGATGTCCTTCTCCAAGGACTGGTCCCTCCTTGCAACATGTCCAAAGTATGTTAGACTGAGCTTCAGAATCCTTGCCTCCAAGGAGCAGCCTGGCTTCACCCTCTCTAGGACAAACCTGTTGGTTCTCTTGGCAGTCCACGGTATATTCAATACTCTTCTCCAGCACCACAGCTCAAAGGCATCAATTCTCCTTCTATCATCCCTAGTCATTTTCCAGCTCTCTGATGCATAGCAAGTAACTGTGAAGACTATGGCCTGGATTAGGCGCACTTTTTAGTCTCCAGACTGATATCACTACTCTTCAAGTACTCTAGAGAGGTCCCTGATAGCCAACTTTCCCAATGCAATAATTCTTTTACTTTCCTGGCTGCTGGTACCAAGAGTGTTGATTGTGGAGCCAAGCAAACTAAAGCTGTTAACAATTTCAGTCTCTTCACCATCTATCACAATGCTGCCAAGCGGCCCAGTGGTGAGAATCTTTGTTTTCTTGATGTTGAGCTTCAGTCCATATTGAAGGCTACAGTCTTTGATCTTCTGCATTAGAAATAAAAAAAAAAAGAAACTCATTGTCCCCCTCATGTTGGCGTTGACTCCTGGCTGACCCTTCAGGGGTCCCGAGGCTGTCAACCTCATGGCAGGAGAGGCCCCTTTCTCTCCCACAGAATAGCTGGTGTATTTAAACACTTACTTTTGAGTTAGCAACAGAATACCAGAGATGAAGAAACTGAAAATTTTTACTAACTTCTGCAGTTTTAAATTAGTCAAATAGGAAATCAAGATATATGTATAATGACTGGAGACTGGAATGAAGGAGTTAAAAACAAAAAGGATCAATCAGTACTTTAGAAATAAGAGTTCTGTGATAAAATTTATGCTGGCAGGTTACATAACTGGACTCTGTAAGACTAAATACTAATTGATCAGAAACACCTTTTCACAATAGCATAAATGTTTTGGTGGTGGTGGTGTTATGGGCTGCCAAGTGGCCTGTGACTCATAGCAACCCTACACACAAGAGCTCTCTCTGAACCCTGTCCTACTCGGAGTGCTTTTCTCCTTTTTAAAAATTTTATTTGTGTGTGTGCGCGTGCGTGTGTGTACTGTCAAATCGGATCTGACTGGTACAGGAGGAGATTGTCCCTCCTTCTCCAGCAGAGCATCTGATAGATTCAAACAGCGCACCTCTGGGATTGCAGTGCAGCTTCTTGCCACTAGGCCACCAGAGCTCCCTTCTCCGTTTTCTTTATAGCGGCCTTTGGCTCTCTTCATGGAGGATATCCTTGCTGTCATCCCACAACTCATGTGGAACTCAGTCACTGGTGTTCAGTGCTTCAAACGTGTTCTTAAGATGATTTTTAGATTCAGGTGGGGTAGACTTAAGATCCTACTTTGGTCCTTGTGCACTTGTTTGAATTTTCCTTCACATCAACTTAACTTACACACCAGTAATGGATGGTCTGTTCCACAGTCAGCACCTAGTCCGGTTTTAACTGCTGATACTGAGTCATGACAATGATGTCATTTTGGGCACTAAGGTGTGCCTGATCCAGGCCATGGTCTTTTCAATCACTTGCTATGCATCTGAGAGCTGTATAATGAACAAGGAAGATAGGTAACTGATGCCTTTGAGTTGTGGTGTTGAAGAACAATACTGAATATTTGCTAAAACAACAAACCTATATGTCTTGGGGGATGTGGGATAGAATACAGCCAAGAGTGTTCCTTGCAGGCAAATGTGATAAAGCTTTATCTCACATCCTTTTGGGCATCTGGCTAGGAGAAGCTATTCCTTGGAGAGGGACATTATGCTTGGAAAGGTGCAGAGTTGGCAAAAGAGAGGAAGACCCGTAATGAGCTTGAGTCTGTCAGAGACGATGAGAATAGCACAGGATAGAATAAGGTTCAGATCTGTTGTCCAGAGGGTCGCGATGGGTCAAACTCAACTTGTTGGCACCTACAACATAGGCTTATTTTAAGACCACCTTTCCCCTCCACTCTGCCCTGCTTCCCAGAGGCCCCGCTCTGAGCTCCTCTAGCCCTTTTTGTTTCTAAACAATTCACACGCTACCTGCTATTCTGAAAATGCCACACTTGAGACCTTATACCCTCTACGCCCACCCGCCATATCTCAGTGTCGGCAAGGCTGTGCCAAGCCAGCCAAGACACACCTTCTTCTTGTTAATCATTTCTCTTCCTTTCACTGGCAGTTCTCTTCTGTTAATTTCCCCTCAAGCGTCCCAACATCTCTGTCATGCATGTTTTGGATAATCATTTCCTTATGTTCACACATTAGTCTGCATTTTTCCAGAGACCATTTCCCTGCCTCTCGCCTGCAATCAACAGACTCTGGGTCCCCTTCGTGGGTTCAGGGTTCGAGTCTGTCCCTCCGTTCTTGTTTCCTCCAGTTACACGCTCTAGCTTCCACCTAAGGTGGTGGCATCACAACTATATGTAGGACTGACTGCCTGGAAATATCTCTTTGTAGCCAGCACCCATTACCTCCTCCCCCGCCCTGCCTCTTGATAGACAGCTTATCTAAATTCAGATTTCCTGAAATGATTGCATTTTTAAAAGCTATGATTTGCAAGGAAGTTCACGAGGCATTATTTCCCCCCAATCATTCATGCACGTTTTCTTCCATAACATCAGTTACCATACACACAGTGCCTGTTTTTCCACTCATTCCATAGTGTCGTGTCCTGGGGAGCTCTGGTGGCCTAGTGGTTAGAAACTGTGCTGTGATCCAAAGGTAAGTGGTTCAAATCCACCAGCTGCTCTGCATAAGAGGGATGGGCAATCTCCTCCTGCGTGGTTAACAGCCTCTGAAAACCCACTGAAGGGGCAGCTATGGTCAGCTGCAACTCAATGGTACATAACAGCAACAACAACAAGAAGTAAGCTTCAATTGTCTATTAATTTTCTACTCCCCTCTTTCTCCTCCCTGGTATCCATATCATAATGAGTCTCTCTGTATGCCAACCGTTCTCTGGAGTTTTATAATGCTGTACAGCACTCTGCTTGTACGGCACTCTGCTGGCTCAGTGGGTAAGGAATTGCTCTGCCAACCCGAAGAGAAGCGGATCGAATCCACCAGCTGCTCTGCAGAAGAAAGATGGGAAGTTTCCTTCTGTGTGTGATATACAGACCTGAGGGTCAGCTGTGAGTTGGTTCCTAATCAATAGCAATGAATGAGTGAGTGACTAAGGTCATATGCACTATTTGTTTCACCTGGGAAAGGCCACCTGGAGCCAGCCTTCCCAGACATCCCCCTACAATGGCACTCCAGGCACCAGATAAAAACAATCCACTGCAGCACCCAAAGGCCCACCTCTCAGCCCCCTAGCTCCCAGCTCAGATTCAAAAGATCCCTAACCGGAAGTTGTCCTTCCACCACTTGTTAGACTCAGGGCCCTCCCGAACAGCTCAACACACACAGCATGGCCCCCAGTAAACACCTACTGGAAATCAGAACCCTGCTTCTGATAATTCCTCCCCGTACGTGGCACTTCTGTGCTGCCTGAGCACCAGTTCTGAAATGTACTACAAACACCTGCTTATCTGCTTCCAGAACGGGAGCCATTCCCCCTTCTGGCAGGTGAAGGGACCAGGTGCATTGAGAGTGTCCTGCCTGGGATCACGCTGCCTGTCAGGGAGGAAGAACCCAGACACTCCCCCAACAGGGGCTTGCACAGGCGTAAATCGGCCGAGTGAGTGTTCTAGATTCGTTCACGGGGTCACTACAGATGCAGACACTGTGACACACACCATTCATTAGTCACCCAAACAGCCTGCCTCGGCTCACAGACAACGCCGAGATCAATCTAGAAACCGAAACTAAACCATCAAGAGCCAGACTTGCGGGAGAGGGGCTGTGCCCATCAAATCAAGACCCAGACCTCCTCCGTGGGGCAACAAAGGGAACCAGGTCACCTCACGTCACCCTTCTCTGCCTCCGTTTTCTCCCCTGTAGATGAACAGCAGCTCCTGTGTAGCGTGGTCGTGAGGGTCAGAGACTGGCTCTGAGCAGGGAAGCTTCTGGGGACACCCTCTCACCACAGCCATCCAGGCAGGAGGACTCCCTGGTGGGATCACTTTGGGTGGGGAGCTTTCCGAGAGCCTCGGGTCATGTCTGGGCAGTGGGTCAGCCCCAGCACTGAGCAGAACTGACCCTCCACTTCTGTCTTGTCTTCTATAACCATGGCATCTTAAGGCCAGGGGAGCATATCTGGCGTTTTTGTCCCAGAACAGGGGCTCAGCAGCAGCAGAGGGCTGAACAAACTTTACGTGAGCTCTCCTATCATCCCCATTTGACAGGTGAGAAAACTGAGGCACAGAGGGACCCAAGTTCACATGAAGCTTGAATGTGAATCCAGCTGGTCCACAGACACTAGGTGGGGCAGGGTAGATGGCATCATTGTATACAGAGCACAGGGTGCAGGGACCTTCGTGCTGGCCCCAGGCAGGACTTGCAGGCGCCAGGTCGAGTGTGGTCCAACAAGGATCCTGTACCCCTTGCTAGGGGGTTCCTGGGGAGATCACCTTGGGGACAAAGGGAAGGGTCACGCCCCGCCCAAGCCTGATAAGGCGGCCACTACTCACTTGCCTTCATTGTCCCCCACGGGGCCAAGTGCTGGGCTGAGGTCTCAGCAATTAAATCCTCTAATAAGGCACTCCTGCCCCCATCTGAGACAGAAACTGAGGCTGAGCTGCTAAGACACGTAACTGGAGTTCCCCAAGAAATGGGCCATAAGGTGTTTGTTAGAAGAGGCTGCTGGCCCCACTCTTAGCTGGAGGCAGAAAGATGACAGCCACTCTCAACCAGGGCCCCCAGAGGGGGTTTTGTTTGTGGTTTGGTTTGGGGGTGGGCTTTACCTTTACCGGTGGGGGCTGCTCTGAACTCTCTGGGCATGTGCAGGTCTAGAAGCAGAAGCTGAGAACAGATCCTACTACTCTGATGGTGAGACACAGCTCAAAGGGGGCAGGAAAGTTCTTACAGGCGACAATGTATCTCCCTGGGGGTTCAAGGGAAGGGAAGGGCCGGACACCAGAGTCCGAAGTGGGGGTTGGGGGACGATGTGTTCTACTCCCTGTTGCAGACAGAGGAGTTGGGGCAAAGGGACAAAGTTGTCTGCGACACCAGGAGGACCTCGCAGAAGCAGAGGGAAGGGCTGGCACCCTCTTCTGGTTTACCTGCCCCATGCCAAGCTTACCTGTCCCTGCCACCCTTACCGGCCCCGTGCCAGGCTTACCGGCCCCGTGCCAGGCTTACCGGCCCCGTGCCAAGCTTACCTGCCCCGTGCCAAGCTTACCTGCGCTATGGGCAGGCGACCGCTCCTGGGCCCTGCGCTCTGTCCAGTCGCCTGGCGCTGGGTCCCTTCTTGTCCCCGCCCTCCACACTTCCTGTGCAGCCGCCCCGGCGGCGGGGCGCTCCAGCCCGGCCAGGTGGGCTCCCGGGAGGGCGGTAGGTCCCAGCCGGCGGCTGCAGGTCCGGTGCCCCGGAGGGAGGTGGGTGCGCGAGGGACCGGAGAGGCCGAGAGCGCCCGGGCACCTGTCGCTGCCGCCGCCGCCGCACCTGGCCGGCCGCCTGCGTCACCGTCCGCACCTGGATCGGTCTGAGGTCACGTGACGCGCGCGCACCGAGCCAGCTCGCCCCTCCCGTAGCGGCGGGAGCTCAGCCGCGCGGCCCGAGGGCACCGCCAGGACTCCAGCACTGCCCTGGGCGGGGCCTCGAGCGCGCCCACCCCGCCCATCGGCGCCCCGCCCCGCCCCCGCCGCAGGGAGGGGGAGGATGAGGGGGCGGGGCGTCCCTGCCTGGGGGCCAGAGTGGACCGAGCTTCCCTGACTTTGGCCCTTTGACCTTTTGGCCTAGTTCTAAGCTCCCCACCTCCTCCAGGAAGCCCGCCGTAAAGGAGGTGATCCGTGTTAGTAGCGCCCTTCTCAGCGCAGGGCCCTCATGTTTACTAGGCCCCGGAGGCTGCCGTAGGTTCCTGGGTGGAGGCAAAGGTTTGTGTTATTAACCTGAAGGCTGGGATAAGAACTCATTGTCACTGCAGAAGAAAGCTTGGGCGACTGCTGTGGTCCTTAGATGCTGTCCAAGAGGCCACCTCCAGCAAGCTCCTTCCTGCTCTCCTCCCCGTTGAGTTGTGAATAACAACAGTAACCTCACGTCTTGAAGAAAATGCAACCAAGACGCTCCTTAGAGGCAAAGGGTGGTGACGCTTCAGCTCACAGCCTTGGGGCATTTTATCAGGAGCGGCCAGTCTTTGGGAAAAGACATCAGGTGGGTAAAGATCAGAGAAAGAGAGGAAGAAGCTTCAGCAATATGGACAGACATGGTGACCTGTCACTGACTGTGACCGTGAACTCGAGCGTATCAGAGATGGTGCAGGATAGGACGAAGTTCAAATCCGTTGTTCACAGGGTCACTTTGAGTCATTGTTGACTTGTCACCTAACAATATCTATCCACCGCATCTGCTAACCACAGCCTCTGCTGGGCATTGTGCCATCTGTGTGTGGGGGTGGGGGTGGTCCATGATCTCTGTCCAATTGAGGGTTTCCGCTGCCGTGAGGGTAGGGGGCTGGGCTGAAAACGTATCATTACAGGAGAGGAAAGCACAGAGGGGGAGAGGTACACACACTGCATGGCCAGTCCAGGGTGCATGTGTGGGGGCCTCATATGGGGAGTCAATGCCCCTGCCCTAGAAAAGGCTCAGAGAACGTGAGACCTGGAGGACCAGCTGGAGTTAGTTGAGCAAAAGGGGCTGGAAGAACATTCAAGGCAGGGCACAGCATCTGCAAAGGCCTCAGGTGGGAGTGAGCCTGTGGGGCTGGGAGCTGGAGGGAGTGAGGATGGGGACAGAAGGGGCTAAGAGGGAGATGGGGGGACTGGTCTAATTTCAAGACTTGTTGCTGTGTATTGTAGAGTCAGAACTGAGCCATCACTGACTCTGGTGGGTTTTCAGAGGCAGTTAATCACACGGGAGGAGAATGCCCATCCGTCCTGCAGAGCAACTGGTGGCCTTTGGGATTGCAGTGCAGCTTTTTGCCACAAGGCCACCAGAGAGGTGAGGGTTTATTTAAGCGGTTGATGTCCTTGAACTGCATGCCTTTGGGATTGCAGTGCAGCTTTTTGGCACTAGGCCACCAGAGAAGTGAGGGTTTATTTAAGCAGTTGATGGCCTTGAACCGCATGCCTTTGGTATTGCAGCGCAGCTTTTTGGCACTAGGCCACCAGAGAAGTGAGGGTTTATTTAAGCAGTTGATGTCCTTGAACTGCATGCCTTTGGTATTGCAGCGCAGCTTTTTGGCACTAGGCCACCAGAGAAGTGAGGGTTTATTTAAGCAAAGGTGCTTTGCGATCTGATGTGGTGGAAAAGGCCCTCTGGCTGCTAGGGAGAAAGCAGGGTAGAGGGGATGACACAGACACCCTGACTCCCTAATTCCCTAACCTGGCTCATGCCCGAGTGTGTTGAAGCTGGTCTATCCTGCTGCTGCTTGAATACTCAAAGCTCACCACCTCTCAAGACAAATTATTTCACTGTCTCCTACTATCTTTGTCATTCTTTGTACAGCATAATACAGCTTTCCTTATCATCTCAGGAATTCTCTTCCAGCCATTGCAGTGTGTGCAAATCCCCTTAAAAATGCGGTCACCAGAACAGACCTAATCCTTCCTTACCTTGAAGGAGAAACAACATTCATGTCTTCTCTGGATATTAGAACCAAATTCTCTGCCATCGAGGCAATTCTGACGTAGTAGGCCAGCAGACCTGTCCTAGGCTATCCATCTTTGTGGAAGCAGATGGCCTCATCTTTCTCCAGAAGAGAAGCTCGTGGATTCGAACTGCCATCATTCTGGCTAGCAGCCAAATGCCCTAGCCACAGTGCCATCAAAGAGTATACCTCTGTTAACGTGGTCTTTTGCTGAGACTTCAGTTTCTCAAGCCCACAACATGGGGTGCAGGGCCCTGCATACAGCTGGTGCTCAGCAAGTGCATGATTCCTTACAGAGGTGACCTGATATCCTGTGACTTAGCCCAGAAGGGCAGGTGTGTCAACCCCACTCCTGACCTTGTCTCCACTGTCCTTTTTTTAAAAAAATTTGGATTCCGGAGCTCTGGTGGCCTAGTGGCAAGAAGCTGCACTGCAATCCTAGAAGTACACAGTTCAACCCCACCAGTTGCTCTGCTGGAGAAGGAGGGGCAATCTCCTGCACCTGTCAGATCCAATTTGACAGTACACATAAGCAAAAATAATAAAATAAATTTAAAAAAATCTGGATTCCACACTGTCTTTGCATCGTGGTAGAGTTCCTCTCCTCCACAATCCCTTTGCTGACCTCAGGCCTCTTTGCTGTGGGCAGGGTGAGGAGATGCATGTCCCTTCAGCCCATGGCAGCCCAGGAGCACAGACCCTCTCCCAGTGTCAGTCTTCTAAGCAGCTGGTAGCCATGTGTGCTTTCTGCCCTCTGCTGGGCAAGGGCAGTACTGCAGGCTTCTGGCTCCATCGTGGCTTTTCTTCCAATGTCCCCCACGCCCCCCCCCCCGTTTGTGGGTGTTTCTACATTGATTTGCATACGAATTTATGATACACTGTGCTTCATTCATATACACTGCGCACATTCTCCTAGTTTTAGAAATGTTGAATACCCATAATGTTTTCAATTCTGTAAACCAATACATACTTCCATATCTGCATGCTTGTACTCTTATGGACATGCATAAAGACATAATTGAAGTAAATCTTGGCATTTGTTGATGTTCTGGTTTTTGAGAGCCGGCCTTGCCTTCACCTCTGTCACCTGGCTTATCGAGTCCCTGCCCCACACCTTTCTTCCTCTCTATCCATAGAGTCTGCCCTTTAGAGAGGTTGGGGCTTCTGGAGACCCTCAAAGTCTTCTCCTGAGTGCTGGTGCTCCCTAAGCAGGGGCATAAGCCGAACATATCTGTCTCCAGTACGGAATGGGAGGCTAAGGGATGGCCGGTGTTTGGTGGTCCCAGCTCTGCCTGGGCTTCTGGGCAGCTCTTGAGACAGGTGATCAGGCACTGCCTCTGTGTGGCCGCAAAAGGTACTGCTGATGCCCAGCCTCTGCGGAGGAGAGAGGCCACTGAGATCCCTGGAGAGGGCTTGGACTTGGCATTGCTCAAGCTGAGCTTGTCCTGTCATTCCTGGCTTCTCCACCAGCCCTCTGTAAGTGTCAGCCTCTTAGAATTGAGAGCAGGGTGGGCATGTGTGGTATCTGTGTGGCCTGTAGCCTCACTGGGTTGCCCAGGGTGTCTCCTCCGTTCCTTTCATTTCCCGCCACCCCCCAGGAGTTCTCAGCCACTAGCTTTGGAGATCTGGGGACAGGGCCAACTCCGGACCCTCGTCTCCACAGCTCCTGCCTCAGTGTTCACTGAAGGAGGGTGCCACCCCAGGGTCCCGGGCAGGGAGAGGATGTAGACTCCCAACCTTGGTGACTGTTGAGAGTTTACAGTAAGCACGTCCACCGTCAGCCAGGGCTTGCCCTTTTGCTGTGCCTAAGGGATCTTGTTCACCCCTGGGCTGACTTTAAGTCACACAAACTGGTGTTCAGCCACCAAGCATGGTCCCCAGGGCCAGAGTCCTCAGGCATCACCATCCTCCCCTCCCTGCCCCCCACCCCCACCCCGGCTTGAAGGCCAAGGCATGTTCTACAGGACAGGGCTGGGTGACAGTGTCCGCCCTCGTCCTCCCTGGAAGCCCATGCTCAGGCCAGGAATGTGTGGGGTGGAGGGAAAGAGGGACACCCTCGCCTTTCTTCTCAAGCCCGCCTCACTGGGGTGCCCTGTCCTTCGCTGCAGGGCCTGTGGGAGGCTGGGAAAGGGTCCCGCTGACCTTTGATGGTCCAGCGCTGGGAGGGGCCTGTGCACAGAGGATCCTCTGTCTGGGCTGGTTGTAGATGATGGTTCAGGCCAGGGTGGGGCCAGCAGGCGAGTGAGGGGGCGGGTGGGTGAGGCGGGTGGGCCATCTCTCAGGCCCACCAGGGCAGCCTTGCTGAGGGGAAGGCTGAGATCAGGCAGCAAGCAGTAAATGGACACTTGGTGAGGTAACTGTCACCTCGTGTTAAGGGCCTGCTGTGTGCCAGATGCTTTATGGGCTCCGTCCTATTGAGTTCCTGGTCCCAATTGTACAAATCCATCTTGGAGGAAATGCCGCCAGGATGGTCCTTGGAGGCAAGGAGAGTGAAACCTCATCTCACATATTTGAGGGTGTTGTCAGGACAGCTCAGTGTTTGGAAAAAAGACATCGCACTGGGGAAAGTGGACGGTCAGTGAGCGAGGGAGGCCTTTAACCAGACGGATGGATGCAGTGACTAGGCTCGAGCAGATGGGGACCGTGATGACAGTGCAGCTTAGGGATCGCCTCTGTTCTGTTCACCCAACAGCATCAAACAAGCAGGGGGACCGAGTGAGCTGTGGTGGCACACTCAGAGGAAGCTGTGCTGCTAATCCAAGGACCCCACCTGTTCACTGGTTCAAATCCACCCGGAGTCCTCAGGCAAAAGATGGGTAATCTCCTCCCGTGTGACCGACAACCTCGGAAACCCACCAAAGTGTCCGCTGTGGGTCATTTCTGACTCCCCTACAATGAGCGAGTGAGTGAGTGAGTGAGTGAGTGAGTGAGTGAGTGAGTGAGTGTTCTGAGAGGTGATGCACTGTGCCTATTGCCACCTGCTCTAGTAATAAATGTGACAGGATCAGAAGCGTGTTGCCTGCATCCAAAGTCCAGGAAGTAGGACCGGAGGAGCCCAGGAAGCAGTGCCATCTCAGTTTCAAAAGGGTAGGGCTAATAGCAAGGAGTTGGAAACAACCTAAGTGCCCATCAACAAACGAATGGCTAGAGAAGCTGTGGTATATTCGCACAATGGAATACTATGCTGCATTAAA
>NW_006399795.1:14029742-14031767 GCF_000299155.1 Elephantulus edwardii
GCTGTGACTTCTGAGATTTCAAAGTGTGGGACCAGGATTTCTGGGGTTTCTGAGGGTGGGGGCTACAATTTCTTGGGTGTCAGAGCCAAATATCTGTCAAGTTGGTTCTTAAGTGGAGACTGTGATTAAGATGCCCTGGTGCTTGGAGTGAAGGGGGCAGGGCTGCTGTGACTGAGGGGGCAGAAGAATGCATGGGGACTGCCAGGGCTCAGTGAGTGGGGTCACCACTCTGCTAGACAAGGAGAATGGGCTTGTCCAAACTCCAGGGAGCAGAGAAGCCATTCCATTGGGTCCAGAAGGCAGAGCTGAAGGCCAGGATCGAGGGACAGTCACCCAGAACTCAGAGTTCATATGCAACATCTAGAGTCTTGCCTAGATTTAGGCATTATATGTAGGACAACAGCCCAGAATAAGAGGCACATTGCAAAGAGGACTGGGGGGGAGTGGGAGGAGGAAGGTAATTGTGCAACAATGAATGAATATTACACACACACACACACACACACACACGTGAACTGGGAGAGGGACAATGGAGACAGTGAGGGGGTAAAAATGTACAACCATAAATGAATGAAAATCTAACTTTTCTGTAAACTTGTTAAAATCATAATGAAAATAAAAATTTTTATAAAGAAAAGATTAAAAAAACCCTAACAAAACAAAAACCGTTGCCTATGGCCTCAGGGAATGTTGCTGTTAGGTGCCATTGAGTTGAGTATGACTCATAGCAATCCTATAAACAGCAGATCTGAACCCCATCCTATCCTGTGCCAGCCTCACACTTCCTGACACACTAGAGCCCATTGCAGCAGTCATCACGTCAATCCACCTTCTTGAAGGTCTTTTCTCTCTTTCGCCAACCTTCTACCTTTCTGAGCATCACGTCCCTCTCCAAGGAATAGCCCCTCCTAGAAACATGCCTGCAGTATGTGAGGTGAAGCTTTATCATCTTTGCCTCCAAGAACCACTGCAGCTGCACTTTCTCCAAGACACATCTGTTCTTTTGGAAGTCCGTGGGATGTTCAGTGTTATTCTCCAACACCACAGCTCAAAGGCATCAGGTATCAATTCTTCTGTCATCCTTATTCATTGTCCAGCTCTCAGATGCATAGCAATGATAGGATAGACTATGGCCTGAATCCGACACATCTTTTTTCTCAACTGACATCATTGCTCCTAAATAATTTGGAGAGGTCCTTGACTGCAGACTTTCCCAGAACAACACATCTCCTGATTTTCTGACTGCTAGTACCAAAGGCCTGGGAGGAGATTGTCTATGAGTCTCCCATGGAGCAGCTGGCAGATTCGAACTGTGTGCGTTTGGGATGGCAGGCCAGCTTCTTACCACTAGATTAAGGTGTGCCTCATCCGGGCCATGGTTTTCACAATTACTTGCTATGCATCAGAGAGCTGAACAATGACTAAGAAGAATGGATACCTTTGAGTTGTGGTACTGGAGAACAGTGTTGAACATACCATGGACTCCAGGAGAACAAACAGGTCTGTCCTGGAAAGAGTAAACTCAAACTTCTCCCTGGAGGCAAGGATTTTGAAGCTCTGTCTCACATACTTTGGGCACGTGGCAAGGAGGGACCAGTCCTTGGAAAAGGACATCACAGCATGTTTGGAAGAATAGAGGGACAGAGCAGGAGAGAAAGACCCAAGATGAGATGAATTGACTGGAGAAATGGGGTTAGGTCTGTTTGAGATGGTGAGACTGACTCAGGATAGGGGAGAATTGTTGTTGTTGTTGTTATGTGCAGTAGAGTCTCTTGTGACTCGTACAACAACCCTAAACCTTGCTCTATATTGTGCCAGTCGTACTGCCTCTGACACACCCATCCCGATTACCCCAGTCACTGAATCAATCCACCTCACAGAGGGTCTTCCCCTCCTGGGCTGTCCCTCCACCCTCCCAAGCATGATGTCCCTCTCCAAGGACCGGTACCTCCTTAAAACATGTCTAAAGTATGTCAGACGAAGCCCCAGAATCCTTGTTTCCAAGGAGCAGCCCAGTTTAACCCT
>NW_006399795.1:14032352-14036861 GCF_000299155.1 Elephantulus edwardii
ACACACCTTAGTCTCCAGAGAGACAGCATTGCTCTTCAGTACTTTGGAGAGGTCCCTAACAGCAGACTTTCCCATTGCAATAAAGAGCGTTGACTGTGGAGCCAAGCAAACTAATGTTGTGAATAATCTCAATCTCTTCACCACCCATCCTGATGCTTCCAATTAGTCCTGTGGTGAGAATATTTGTCTTCTTGATATTGAGCCTCAATCCGTATTGAAGACTGCAGTCCTTGACCCTCTGCAGCAAGCGCTTCAGGTCCTCCTCAGTTTCAGCAAGCAGGGTGGTGTCATCTGCATAACGCAGATTGTTGATAGATCTTCCACCAATCCTGACGCAAGATTAAGAGCTATTATACATAGAGTCGCTATGAGTCACAGGTGTAACAACAGCAACAAATTGTGGATTGATTGTGGATCCAAGTAAGATGAAAGTGTTGATAACTTCAATCTTTTCTCCATCTTCATGAAGTTGCCTATCGGTCCAGTGGTAAGAATTCTCTGAGGTTTTACCTCAGAGAACAGAGGATTATTTTCAAGGCCTGAGAGCTAATTTAACCTTTCCCATCGGGTAGTTTAGTTGTGTGGTGCCTGTTATTATCTCTGTAGTCTTTTCCATCTGCAGTGGCAAAGTCCACTTTGTGTCTGCTCCCCCACCGTTATCATCTGGAAGCAGATAATTTGTATTTTATATTCACAGATGCAAAGGAACGTTACCTCGGGTTAAAATTCAGATATAAAATTAACTTATGACTTTGAGGATGAAATAATGAAAGAAAGTGTTTTGCACATAGTAAGGGCATGAATTTTGGAGGATCAAAAAGTAGAAAGTCATGGATTGAATTGTTTCTCCAAAATACGTGTCAGCTTGGCTAGGCCATGATTTCAGTAGTATGTAATTATCCTATAAGTTATAAACCCTAATCTCTATGGACTTGGTCTCAGAAATGAGTCCAAGAAATGAGACTGGAAATAGAAGTATTGAACTTTGGACCATTTAATCATTGCAAATACTATCTAATAAAACACAAAACAGTGACTATACACATGGAACTTACTTGATGGACTACTTATGATTGGATTGACAACGTTTATGGGATGAAAAATTGGAGAAACTCAGTATCAGCAGTCATAACCAGGCCAGGGGCTGTCTGTGGAACAGACCATCAATCACTCACATGCAAGTTTAAATTTAAGTTGAATAAAACCTAAACAAGTTCACAAGAACCAAAATACAACCGTAGGTCTATCCCACCAGAATTTAAAAACCATCTCAAAAAAAACCAAAAAAAACCAAAACAACAAAAAAACCCATCTCATGGAAAGATTTGAAGCATTGAACACTAAGGATAGAAGACCAGATAAACCATGGAGTGCTATTAAGGATATCCATGAAGAAAGCAAAAGGACATTACAAGGATAGGGGAGGAAGCTGGTCCGATGGTAGTGGGTTATCAGAAACTATTAACATTAGTGCAACTAAAGTTGGTATACAACCCCCCCACTGCTGAATTTGACTGGCTTAAAGAAAAAAAAAAGAAACACCCAAAAGAGATGTCAGAAGAGGCTCTAAAAATTGCACCAGAACATCAAGAAGCCAAAACAAAGGTAAGAGATGCTGAAGTAAAAGAGAGGAACAGATTTCAAAGGGCAACTTGAGAAAGTGAAGTGTATTATAAATAAATGTGCACAGAGCTAGAGTTATAAAATTAAAAGAGAAGGACATGCTCAACATTTCACAAGCTGAAAAAACTGAAAAACAAATTCAAGCCTCAAGTTGCAATAGTGAAGGAGTCTGTGGATAAATCTTGAACAAGCCAGGAAACATCAAGAAGAAATGGATAATGCACACCCATGTTTATTGCAGCTTTGTTCACAATTTCAAAGAGTTGGAAACAACCCAAGTGCCCATCAACAAACGAATGGCTAGAGAAGCTGTGGTATATTTATACAATGGAATATTATGCAGCACTGAAAAACAAAGAACTCATGAAATAGTATACAAAATGGGTGACCCTGGAGGACACTATGCTGAGTGAAGTCTCAGTCATAAAAAGACAACTACAGCATACTGTTACTGTTATAAAACAAGACTGACATGGGGGTTGGGAGGAAACTAAGAAAAGAGGGGATAATTAATGTATATGGCATTGAAACAGACAAGGGAGATAACTGTATAAAATGAATATATATATGATTATAATTGGCATGACAAGAGTCCAGAATAAGAGCTGCATAGTAAAGTGGTCCAGGGGAGGGGGAACGACTATATAACAATGAAAGAATTTTTTTTCCAAAGAAAAAAGTGAACTGGAAGGGAGGGGGGGCAGGGAAGAAAACGTGCAACAATGAATGAATGGAAATCTAAGTTCTTTATAAACTTTCATTAAAATCTCAATGAAAAAGAAAAAAAACAATAACTTAGTGACCAGAAAAGAAAACAAAACAAAGAAGAAGAAGCAGAAATGGATACACAGAGTCACTGTACCAAAAAAATAATTGATGAATAGCTATTCTGGAAGGCAGTTTGGCATTTCCTCAAAAAGCTGAACCTAGAAATCCCATATAACCCAGCTATTCCACTACTTGGAATATACCTTGAGAAAATGAGAAGGCATAAACAAAAACTTGTACACCAGTGTTCATAGTAGCATTATTCACCATCACAAGAACATGGAAACAGTCCAAATGTCCATCCACAAATGAATGGATTGAGAAATTATGAAACTTCACTCAATGGCATACTATGCAGCACTCAGGAGCAATGATTTTGTAAATTATTACCTAACTTGGGAGGGACTAGAGAGCATTATGCTGAGTGAACTAACTCAGTCCCATAAGGACAAATACTGTATAAAACCATTATTGTAGAATGAGTATACGGATCCAAGAGTGGTGGGAGAGGCTGGAAGCAGAGGGCTGTGTGTGAGGGAGGATTAATCATCGGGTTGTACAATTTGATGGGGGGTGGTGTGAGGGAAATGGACAGAATTTGTTTGAATTTGCATTCAAATTTTGTAAATAAACTAGTAGAAAAGGGGAAAAAAGAAATATTGTTCTAAGCAGGCAATAAAAAGTTGAAAAGTAATAAAAAAAGAATAAAACATGAAAACAGGGGGAAAATTGACATGGAATCACTTTAGGAAATTATCAAGAACCAATGGTAATAAAGGTTGAAGTTCCAGCTACACTGGAAGGCACTGGCAAAAAATAAGGTCCCAGAAATTAATGGGATACCAATTAATATATTTTAAGGAATGAATGCACTCCTGGATGTTCTCATCAGGTTGTGCCAAGACATTTGGAAGTTAACTACCTTACCCACTACCTGGAAGGGATCCATATTTGTTCTCATTTACCATAGAAGGGGATCCAACAGAATGCGGAAATGATCAAACAAGAGCAATGATGTCACCCATAAGAAAAACCTTCTTGAAGATCATCCAAAATCAGCTAAAACTGTACATTGACAGGTGACTGCCACTTCAAGCTGGATTTAGAAGAGGTCGTGTCACCAGGGATATTATTACAAGTATCAGATGGATCGTGGCTGAAAGCAGAGTCTAACAGAGGGATGTGTATTTGTGTTTTATTGACGACACGAAGGCATTTGACTGTGTGGATCATGAGGAGGAGTGTGGCATTAGGATTGGAGGAAGACTCAGCAACAACTTACGTTATGCAGATGACCTAACCCTGCTTGCTGAAACTGAGGAGCTTCTCAGATCATTTGCTCCGCATACAGATTGAACAGGTAGAATAAAACCCTGACACACTCCCTTCCCAGTTCCAAACCATGCAGCGCTCCCCTGCTCTGTTCACACAACAGCCTCCTGATCCAAGTGTAGGTTCCACATGGGCACAGTCAAGTGCTCTGGGACTCCCATTCTTCCCAATGTCAGCCACAACTTGTCATTATCCACACAGTCAAATGCCTTTGTATAGTCAACAAAGCACAAATAGACATTCTTCTTGTATTTCTTACTTTCAGCCTGGACCCACAGCCATTGCCGGCCTCCTATTTTATCTTACAAAAGTTAAAAAAAAAAGAGAGAAGCAAGTAGAAGAGACCTTAATGTCACCACGAAAAAGAACTGATCCAGACACTGGATCCAGGTTCTTGCCCTGGGAAACTCCTAGCAACAAGAGACACAGAAAAGAAAAAAAAAAAAAGAACTTCCCTTAGAGCCAACACCCTATATTTGGACCCTTAGCCTCCTAAATGGTGACAGAATAAATTTCCATTTGTTGAAGTCATCTGCTTGTGATATCACTGTTATTTTAGTTATTTCTTTTTAATCTGTTGCCATTGAGTCGGAATCTACACATAGCTGACCTTTTTTGTGTGTGTGATTTCTGAGGCTGTAAATCTCCTGGGAGAAGATTGCTCATCTTTCTCCCTTGGATCAGCTGGGGGATTTGAACCAAGAGATTGAGATTGTTAATAGCATTAGTTTGCCTGGCTCCACAATCAACACTCTTGGCACCAGCGGCCAGGCATTTAAAAGACAT